>NC_044191.1:21944025-22256525 GCF_900880675.1 Sparus aurata | reverse complement strand
GAGAGCTACGTATATGGGATGTGATTTCATTAAAATCTTGATAAGCAATGCACGACAAGGTTGAAAACTTCAGACCAAAGACTGATGCATGCACAACAGATTTATCTCTGTGTATACGGTCCGTTTGGTTTGTGTGTCAACACAACATGTATGCTTGTATGTGCTTTTGTTTAACTGGAACTCGTCTCCTCCGCACTTTGCAGGGAAGCTGGCACACTTGACAAAGGAGATAGACGCTGCCCTGCTCAAAGGTATTCAGACGTTGCAGTGAAACACTTTCCGCTCCTCCCACTTACTGTTTTGTTTGTTTTGTGATCTATGCTGAAACATTTGCTTTAAGTCGCTCAGTGAGTCATTGATTGATTCGTTTTGCACTCTCTCTTTTTTCTTTTTTTTTTATCAGGAGATCTTCAAACTGCAAAAGCACTACTTGCCCAAATGAAATACTATGCAAACATCGAGGAGAAAGTGAAGGAGAAACTTTCTGAATTAATGTAACTTTTCACTTCCACTTGTGTCACTTTTATTTAATATTTTTAGCTACTTTTAAAAGAAGTTTTGCACACAAGCACACAAATTATTGTACATGTGTTTTGGGATTATGTAAATCTACTGCTCAAGTTGAATAATAAAACTTTACTTTTAATGCATAATACACAACTGAATTAATGGTGATTTGTATTTAATCTGCTATTTTCTGATTAAAAGCTGTGTACCGTTAGATATGAGGGTGTAATTTGATGCATACAGTATCCCCGTTGAATTCTGCTAATTTCAGGAGCCTAATCATATCCACTTGTAGCTAATGCATCATTAAATATGACAGAGATCTATAACAGGCTCTGATTAAAATGGTGCTCAGAGTGTTTATATGATTATCCTGCCTATCATTTCAGCATTTGTCATGTGGGACCCGCACACAGACGCAGGGCTCTCGCTCAGTTCCGCAGGTTACCTTTAGGTGGAGACATAACACCTTGACAGTCGTCATGCAGAGAGGCAGTGCATGTTGTATGAAGTGGATGTGAGAAGGAAGTCCTTTATGGAGGGAGACGGCCTATTGAATTATTAATGGTGGCTTCATATGTAGCATGAATGCTATGGTAATAAGGAATGCCCCGCTGAATGATAATCACTTGATGAGCCAAAGATCTGCGATCTGTGTAATCCCTAGCTCATAAATTGACATACATTGACCCTTGTACAGCTGTGCCGGCAGCACAGTGATGGCGGCAACCAAATTTAAATTCATCATTTTCCCTCTTTAATGTTTTTTATTCTTTTCAATATGTTGGAGAAAATATGTAATAATCTGTAATTTACGTTGCAAATTGGAGTTTAAGTCACATGATGGCTTTTGATCCGAGAAACTGATAAAGGCGCCATCACACTGAAATATGGGAGGTGTCACTTAATCTGATTTGACACACACTAGCCTCGCATCCTAAACCATTTTGTGTGCATTAGTGGCTTTAGAGTGACTGTTTTCTGTGTCCCAGAGTCCTGCTGGAACATCCTGCTGTAACGCATCCTGACTGGTTGTTTATTAACTCTCGAACAACAATGTCATGTGTCTGAAGCCGTTTAGGGGTTTTTTTTTGCCGCAGAGAAGCAGCTTCCTTAATACACATGGATAGACAGCGAATTAAACAGGAGGCTAACAGGCCTATTCATTATTCATGTCGTAATCGGAAGGCATCTACGGCGCCTTTAAATTAATGAGAAAATGTGATCGACCAACGCTGAGGCCACTGCTGTCTCCCAGAACTCTTTGAAATTGAGTTTGAAAGAGACGAAAGGGGGAAGAGAAAAAAAAAAAAAAAACTCACTGCAGCTGGGCTGTGAAATTGACTTGGATGGGAAAGCTTGGCAAAATGAACTAGGTACATGGGACCACCATGGAATGAGTTAGGTCAGCATCAGGCACACTAGACAATTTACTGCCACTGCCTGAGTGTTTACTAAGATTTACTGGTCACGGTTCACTGGGTTATTTCAAATATTCTAAACAAGTCTACGTGACCCAGTAGAAGGACTTCCTCTAAGTTGTGTTAGTTACGGCAGCAGTTCGGCAGTTTGGGAAATTAGCTTGTTTGAAGTCTCGTTGAGAGTTAGATGAGAAGAACACTCCCACACTTGGCCTGCTAAATATGAAGCTAGAGCCAGCCTTAGCTTAGCATACTGGATATAACCAGCTCTGACCCAAGGTAACGCATTTAGCTTACATTTACTTCTATATAAAACATTTATATAAAGGCATAATATGAAACATTTGTGCATTAAAATGTCTGAAAAATAATTCATGTTTTATCTGTTGAGTCATGTGCTCAATGTTTCAAGAGTTAAAAACCCAAAGAACATTTTATTCAAGGTGAACTTATTTTGGCTGGTTGTATTACAATGAAGATAACAACTCCCATGATCCCACGCTGTGTCATGACGTCATCAAACTCCATCTTTTCTTTTCAATTAGCAGCAGAAATTGCGCACTGTTGGTTAAATTCAAGTGCGTGCTTCTGTTACCTTGGGACAAAAGCAAGCTAGCTGGTTTCACTTTGTTACAGTCTTCATGCTAAGCTAAGCTAACCAGCTGCAGGCTGTAGCTTCACATTTAATGCACACATGAATTAGTTCTCATCTTCTTGTCAAACTTTTTCAGTTTTCACATTTCAAATCAACCCTGTAACGCAGTGGAAATAATAACGAGACTGTCTGCATGCATTAACACCTAGACGTTTATTTTCATTTATTTGGAATTGTGTAATAGATGGGGCTTATGTTGCATTTTATTTTTCACAATATCCAGAATAGTCCCTTTGTAGTAAAGATGTTTTTCTTGCAACCCAACCTGAGAACTGTGAAAAATCGAACTATTTCCGGAATAATGGGTAATCATGCAACTTAAAAGAAATCGTCAATTTTACCTGGATTAAAGTGCCTAAATAAACCCCCAACAACGTGACTAACAGCGTGTGTCATAATTGCAGTGTATTAATCACCTCAATACAGCCTAAACATAAATACCATAATAAGATTAATGTGTTCTCGTGACCCGTGCCTTAATCATAATGTTCTCTAAGTTACATTAAGACTGAAATTATAGACTATTTTGCTCATAATGACAGAGTACAAACACGATCCAAACTTCAGCTGTGGATGCAAACACAAGCCGATGAAAGGTCCGATTGACAAAGGTCTAAACCGGCGGAGGATGACTCACTGGTGCTGAGCAGCAGTCGTATGATCCTCGCCCCTCCGCTCGGCTGCTGTGTGACTCAGACGCTGAGTGTCAGACCCGTCATCCCACAGACACCTCAGACCTGCCGTGCGTGCTCGTGTCTCACCAGGTGCTAATGGAATTATAATCTACCACCTGAAGGCTTTCTTCCGGCCCCTTAATCCGTGTTTTTATGTTGTTTGCCTCATTGCTTTATCAAGCCGTGTCTCTGCCGCTCCATAAAGCTCCTGAACTATTGGCCTACTTTGAAACCTATTGCTCTCTGAATGTTTTTCGCTCCCGCCTTTCCTTTTCTTAGCTTTGAATGTGCCTTGATGTGATTTCTAGTCCGAACCACGCCATGCATATTGGTGTCCCATATATCCCACATGTCTGCTAACGTGATCCAGTGAACGTATTGGAAAACAGAAGCTGGCAGCATGAAACTAATACTGCTATTTGTCTGTGGATAAGTGCTCATCCATTTTTTCGAGGACCGTCTCGAGTTTCTGCTTATCACTAACATCTTATCGTCACCTTTTATGGAGAATCAGTTCATTAAATCTGTGGATGTGACATCTCAAGCGCTCCAGATTGCTTTGTTGTTTTCCCTCATTGAATGTAATTATGAGTCAAATCAAAACACACTTGGACAATAACCGCCTTTCTCTGCGGGAACATGTTTGTTCGGGGTAATACCCAGAGGTGCGTGCCTCTCCTCTGAGCTTTTGATAGAGGTCCTGCTGAGAGATTTCTGGAGGAAAATCAGAAGGCCCTTTGCATTTAGACGCAGCATGTTTGTGCACACATGACCGTAGAACTAAGAGCCTCCGAATCTTCAAATCTCTTTGACTTCTCGGAGCGGGTAATCGTCCCATTTAAAAAAGCACTTATCAAGTAATCCGTGTCATCAGTTTCCTTTCTGGGAACCCGCTAAATTATGTTGCTGTATATTCCAAGATTTACAGAAGATGGCAGGTTTTTCCTTTCATTATTCAAATCAGTCTGATTTCTAAAGTGTGCCACTGGTAAATATTAGGTCTCTCTTGTTTGCTAGCAAAAACAAAGTCATGATCCAGCTACTCGTTATGGCTGTGCAAATGGGGTCACTATTGTAACTTTCTCTACTGCATTTTTAAGGATGGAGAAGGTGTACAGTAAAACCCAATTTCTACTGCAGGAGAACATATTTCAAACTTCATATTCCATATGTTACAGCAGGGTTTTTATCACCTGTACGTGTGGCTTTGCAAAGATTAATATGTTTGCATCTACAAAGTCAAATAGTCCTATCTGCAATGTTTACGAACATTCTGAGTAGAATCCTCAGGGGAAGAGAGGGGTCCGGTTTTAAGTGAACATCTGTGAAGCAGCAGGCTGTGGGTGGATCTGCAAGTTTAGAGGATTTTTTTTTGTGGGGGGCGCATGGCTGTCCCATTGAAAACACCAGGAGATTTCGCTTCAAAAGGCCCCTTTGTGCTTCTTGAGTCTGGAAATCCTTTGAAAGCCAAGAACTGGGGTTTTAAACAAGGTGTATGCCTGTGGAAACACAGATCAGCCATTCACTTTCAGCTGAGTTGAGTGCAAAGCACTCACCTCTGGTGAGTCGGCTCTCCCCACCTTATCTCCTCGTCGATGCTGCAGCAGATACTCCCCGCTGTCCCTCTCGCAGCAATCACATTGTCCACGCTTCAAATCTGGCCTGTTTGTTTTCTCATCTTGTCGGAATACCTTGCACAGTGCTGAGGCACTGGATTCAACTCTGATTCCACTCTGACCTCATTGCTCCCACAAGACGAAATCTTTTGCATTCCCTGCACATCCTGGTGAATTTTGTTGAGTAGTAATCTATAGCCTTCAACATCAGATGCAAACTGTGACTCAGGCAGAAGAAACAGAGAGAAACACTTATCATGCTTTCGTATTTATATACTGTGTTTATTGTTGTTGACGACTGAGCCTCACAACTGGGCTTGAGTGGTCTCTGAGAGTGTTTTTCTGTTTACAACTTTATTTATAGATTTTCTATCATAAAATTACAGAAACTTCAATTACAGAACCCCCCCCAGGCAATCACCATCAGGGTTGTAAAAGTATATGCGATTAAAAATGATAGAAGTTGAAAAAGAAAAAAATAAGAAAAAATGGAAAAAACTTGTTATGTAAATAAGATAAGCTATTATATAGTGGGAAAGAAAAATAGCTACAATAAATTAAACGTCTTTAAACACAAATAAATACTGACAAAAGATGAGTGTTTCCTATCTTTAGTTGTTTTGTTTAATGGTTTTATTGCCTTTTAACTTATCTTAAGCAATTTTAATCACATTTAATACTGTTTCTCTCTCTCTCTCTCTCTTTACTCTTTTAGTACATTATACTGCCCTACAACTGATGTGACGCAGTTGGTCAGTCACCTGGAACTGTAGCACTCTGACCTGTGTGCCTTGTACGGAAGGTGCTTTACAAATAAAGAATGATTAAAATGGATTAGTTAACTGGCCCAATTAAGCCACTTCGCTTGCCTGCATGAACTTTAAACCGGCGTAAGCCCTAAAGGGGCAGTGCAAAAAGCTAAAAATACACCACTGACCAGTGGTAGGCTGAGGATGTTTTAGGGGGATTGGGCCAAAACAATAAGAAGGGGACCTGCGAGATGTGATGGGGCACCAATGCAGAGAAAGGGCACTAGAAAGGCACCCTTGAGGGCACTTTATCAAGTTTTATCTACCATAAGGGGGGTGAAATAATATGCCAAATTATCACTTTATAGATTTGATAAAGTGAACCTTTGTCTCCATTAGCCCCTGAGCAATATATCGTCTCTGTAGCACTAAAATAATCCACTATATATTCACCACCTTGTTGCTAACTCTGCCTGTCTGTTGTTTTGTGCTGGAGCAGATGGCCTAGATTGGGATTTTACAGTTTTTGTTTTTTTTTCAGAATTAGTTGCCTGCTTATGCTGAAAATGACAATAATGAGAGCGGCAAGAGGGAGGCAAAACAAAACAAAACAAAAACAGTCAGCTGAAAGACATCAAAATGCTCAATTTTGAGCCGAAGGGAACAGAATCAGGCGTGGATCTCTGTGGATTCCAGCTTCCCCTTTCACATGCATATATTTGTTTGATCTGAAAACGCCAGTTTTACCCCCAATAACTAACAAACTGTCAGTTTACTACTTGGAACTCATGTGGAAATAAGATCTGGATATTGATTTTGCATCAAACACAAAATGTCCTCTCTTGCCTGGATAAACGCACCAGGCAGTAATGTGGTTTCCACGTGTGAAAATGAAATGGCTCTTCACATAACAGATCTCTTACTGTCATGTCTTTGTAAAATTGAGTTGAAGCACAAACACTTGTTCCAAACAGCCTTGCGTCTCAGAGATTGTGAGCAGTATTGCAGGGCGCTGGGTAAGCTCACCAGTTGGCGTGAATGCTAATGCACAATCCTCAAGTAAAAGAGACATTGCACCGTGCCACGGCTTTTTACTGCAGGTGGGCCAGACAGGATTCATTTCTGAAAGGAAGGCAAGACAAGATGATTGCATTGTGGTGCAGGCACAAACCAATTGTGAGCCCCCCGAAAACAAAATTCTATCAGTGAGTTTTATTACTATGCAGGAATTCAGCCAAATCCCTGCACCTGTGGCAGTATATTGCCTTGACTCGATATTGTCCGTGAGCCTCACTGCTCTTTCATAACGGAGGGAAGGGAAAGAATTTGCAGGCGCTGGCGCACATTAATTTGTGAGGCCTTGCTTTTTCAAACAAACAAAAGAAGCAGTCCCCTCTTCCAATTGTGCCGCTGATATCTCACGTAATGATGACTCTCATTACTCCATGCATCCTACAAAGTTCAACAACAATCTAACCTCTTTCTACTGCAGCTGTTTCTATGACAACGTAAGCCCCTGCTGCAACTTTAAAGCGTGATGAACACAAAAGCTGGAAAATGGATTTGATTGATCTCGCTCTCTCTCCACGGGACCGATATCAAAACTGATAGCAGCGTTTAGGCTAACAGGCAGAGATCAAAAGGTGATAATGTCATTGCTCCACTTACAAATTTGCCACAGTTGAATATTTACGAGGCAGCGTGTTGGAGCAATGACTGGATTCCTTCGGCTGTGTTTTTTGCAGGGAGGTTGCATTTAACACAATACTATATCCAGGTGAGTCTCTTTCTAAGGAAAAGATGCAGACCGGTCCTTGCATTATGTGAACACAGCTGCATTACTGCCTGCAGCAGGTATCGGATATCTGTGTTATATGAGGCTCTTGAGGAAGAAAAACTCTGGGGCTCTTCTCTGCCTTGCTTTCCTTATTGCATCTGACAGGAAAGCGACAACATAACTCAATCCTGTCACCGGCTCAGACTGAGGCTTTCGAGGGAGTATGGTGCCGTTGACCCCATGGGCTTCACCCAGTGCCTCCTCAGCCATAAAAGCACCCAAGAATATGTTGACCACCTCAGCTCGCAGAGTAATAAGATTCTGAAAAACAAGAGCAACAGGTGATGATGATGAGGATGCCCCAGCCTCAGTTTGAGTCTCTTGCCAATCACAGGAGCAGGATGAGATTAATCACTCTCTGGGCTGTCGGTTGGCGTCAGCCAGGAGGCATTTATCTTTGAACCCATGTCAGTAATTTGGCAATAACGGTTCCTTTGATTAATTCACTGCCTAAATCTGTGCCAGGAGAGCAGGAGTTCACAGACAGTGACGGATTGATGATGCTTGTAAATTCCGCGGACCCTCACTCTTTACGGTGATTAGGCTCAAGCAAAAATAAAAAGACAACAACAGATAATGGCACACTGCCAAATGTGATGATATATATGAATCGTGTGAGTGCAGGCGCGTTGTCAGCGTCAACGTGGAGCCATGCTGTCAGGAAGTTGCAGCTGATTTCAGGCGAGTTATACGCCGCAGCACCGAGGATTTGTTTGCCGCCGCTCGCTCACCGCGTCCTCAGATCAGCTCCAGTCATGCTGCTTAAGCAAAACTGTCGGCACATCTCAAGCGAACAAAGTTCATGGATTCTGCCCCCCCCCCCCCCCAAAAAAAGAGGAGAGAATTCAGCCAGGAGGAGACAACATCATAATATTTTGTCAAACCTGCAGCAGAAAAAGCTCATTCAGCAGGTGTCGTCCCACATATCACCGCCTCGCCTTGATTCATTTCTTTGGACAAACTTGATGTTTACTTCAATGCCTCTCGAGGGGCTCGCTTGCCAGTGAGGTAGACAACACGCTTAGGATATCTTATTCTTTTTCATTTGACAGCCCAGAATGCAGTCCTCCTCTTTCCTGGGTATTGTCTCCTGCACAGCTTTCCACAAAACACCTTCTCCAACCGAGCTAAATGGAAATTAATGACTGTTATCTTCCAAACAATTGAATCTATTAGTGGGAAACATTGGAATCTTAATTCGAGAATCACTGGTGTTATTATTTTGATTCAACCATATGTCAAGATGAAATATTGCCATCATTACTAGATTTAATTGCTATTCTGGCTATTCCAGGAATACCTTTGGCCACAAGTTTACCTGATTCACAGTTCCCTTTTAAGAATAACATACATAATATAAAAACAAAGCCTTTTTTGGCTGCTTGTCAAAAATAATCACATAATAACCTCAATGTTTGGAAACTGTCTTGTGTAATTGGTCTCAAAGAGCAATGTGGTAGGGCTGTTTTGGAGCTGGACACCCACTTGCTGTTGAATGGAAGTCAGACGAAGAGAAATAAAGCAGATGGTCGACAAGTAATGTAGCCAGCCATATCTGACTTGTCGGTCGCTGTGTTTCCATTGGGTACCATGTCAGATGTTAGCAGCATTTCTGACAGCATAGGTCATGTGAAATACATATATTTCCCTGCAGCAGACAGCCTGAATCTCGCTCATCATAGTCTCCCACCTCGGTATGGATCTCTCTCCCTCTTCCCTCCACTCACATGTCTCAATACAACGTCTGCTTATGTCTTTCATCTCACCTGTTCATTTACCGCCTGACAAAGTATCATCTTCCACCTATCTGTCGGTTGTATGACCTCATCCTTGTGGGTCTGACTCCGTCTGTTTTCTCTGCCTGACAAATACTCGCCAGCAGATAGGGGAAATATTTTGATGTCCTGAAGCCGTGTTGTGTGCGTGGGTGTTATATTCCTCTCTATATTTCATTTAACTGTGGGTTTTCTGGCTGTAGCCATGGAAACCTTGCCGCACCGTGACCCCTCCCATGATAATACCTTATTAAAGAGAATTTTTTGTAATTTAATGTAATGGGATAGCTGTAATTGGATTAGTACACTATTACAGCCATTACACTTATCTTCACAGCCCTCCCCGAAATCTCTTAAATGTTCCACTCGCTGATGTACTTTCTAACACCGGCTAGTCCCCTGGCAGAGCAAATGCAAGTGCTAGAGTAAGCATATCATCTGCACACCCTTGAATAGATACACGATAGCCTTTTAAAGTCACTGTTATACATTACTGCTCCGAACAGAGAACACTTCATGAAAAGGGAATTACCACAAAAAAAAAAAGAAATGTAATAAAATATATAAAAGAGTTCAGAGCTGCCACCTGATTCTCCATCTCTGGCATGTCCCCGCCGCTGATTCCAGCTGCCTGCTGGAGGAATTAAGGAGGAGATTTGGAGAGCCTGGGCAGATGTAACAGCTGAGTTGACATTAGCCTGCGTGGGACAACATGCTGTTCAGATAGAGAGAAACGCTCTGCACTGGTAACCGGAAGGCTTAAGGATGTTGCCTGTTTCATTATGTCCCAGACAAGCTTTTCCAACTTGGTAGCCAAAGTGCATTTTCCGCCCACTGCCGACGCATATTCAGAGGGATGAAGATATCGGTCGGTCTGTCCAGGAGTGAAAATTTGCTTAGCCCGCAGAATTTCCCTACCTGGGTAGATCTCGGAAAAAACAAGCGATTAACTGTAGCAGCACTTGACAGCAAAGTTCAGTAAATTGAAGCTTTGGTAACTTGGCAATATGGAGAAAACTTTTCCCCCGAGTGGAGATGCATCCTCGAATAAAACGAAGTGAGAAATAAGCTGCCAAGTCAAAATAGTGACATTTTAATCAACTATTTAATACAGGTCTCAGGGCTGTGTTTCATGTTGAGAGTGTGACTGAGATAAACTGTCCAAGTGAACCAAGTGTTGTTTTGTCTTTCTTCATTCCAGCAGCAAGAGAAGCTGGTCTGTACAATATGCTGAACAGGTCTCATGATAAAGGAAAAATATGACTTAATACTCCACATACTGCAAAATTCATATGCATAAAACAATGCTGATCATCCTCATTCTTTCTTTTTCTCACCTTAAAAAAGATCTAATGATTTTTCTATATTTTGTGACCACGCGAGGGCAAGTTGTAGTGCCCCAACAGCGCTGATATATCTGAACAGAAAGATTAAATATTCATCAAGGTTAAGCAGCCTTATGTTTTAATGTGAGTATGCAAGACAATTAAATTTGTTCCAGTTTACAGGCTCAAAGTGTTTGCTCTCTGCTCTTTTCAGCTCTTCTGGGACTGTGACGCTATCTCCCCCACCTACGCTCTTTTAAAATTTCAATCATCAAACATATTTTTATTATTTTCATCCCGACGGACTTTCACACGTATGGAAAGCGCATTAATTAGGTTTTTTCTCACTGCAAATGCTCAGAGATAAATGGTCTGCATTTTTATAGCGCTTTTCCAGTCTAACAACAGCTCAAAGCGCTGTACAACACATGCCACATTCACCCATTCACACACACATTCATACACTGATGACGGAGGCTGCCATGCAAGGCGCCAACTGCTCATCAGGAGCAATTTGGGGTTCAGTATCTTGCTCAAGGACACTTCGACATGCAACTAGGTGGAGCCGGGTTTCGAACTAATGACCTTCCGATCACTAGACAGCCCGCTCTACCCACAGAGACCTTCAGTTTTATTGCACAGTTACACACGTTCACTTAAGCAGTGTTACAGACTTTACTAAGCTTTTACAATCTGTAACAGCTAACAAAGCATTTCTAATGGCCTGATTAATGGCAGTCTGGTCAACAGATTTACGAGACTGTGGTTCACACAATCTACCGGTGCCATTAAAACGGCACGTTGGAACTTCTGTGTTTAGCTGAGAGCCATGTTAGTGGATTCTATTTATAAAGATTGTTGAAGTTTATATGACATGTGCATGACCTGATTTTCATATCAGGTGGTGGATGGGATGAGAAGGCCCCCAAGCCAGTGACCGCAGATTGACACTGTGTTTCAATATTTGTAACTGTGACACCACAAGATTTTTCTTTTGGAGATATCCAAACTCAGAATTTGTATCTTTACAATATCAATAAGATGATTATACAAACTCAGAAATATTTATTTTTTCCATCACTGAATGAACAAGCTGTTCTCAGAGAAAAACATGGTACACCGACTGAAGGTGGAAAGGTGGCAGGGTCCGCCATATACAAAGTAAAACAGTTTGTAAAATTGTGTTGCCCTTTAAGGTCTCTTTGTTTATTCAGTCATGAAACAAAGAGAATATCCTTATTAAGCTTCTTTAGGCATAAAAAGTCAGTCAATAAAGATTCAAATGTCTTCCCAAAACTACACAGCGCTCCTTTAAAGCCCCTGTACGGAGTTTTTAACTGGATATAGAAAAGTCTCTGGTTTTTGCTGATGTGTCTCTGTTACCTACAACAGCAAATGAGCCCATGAGCGTGAAGATACACTTTTTCTAAGTAGTCTAATTCTATACCTCTGAAAGGCCTTGGTCGGGTCGGACCACTGACGAAACGATTTACGGCAGTCAGACCGGAACTGACGACATTCAGGATACGGCATAGCTGTTTTGTTGCTACGCTAGCCAGTGCTAACCGAGCTAAAACTTTTGTCATGGCTGATAATGAGACAATGAAAAGAAAAAGAATTCGAACCGAAGACCAACGAAAGGCCGATTCGCCCGATTCCTCCTAGACAGGTTTGTAAATTGTATTTCATTTATGAAATGTAATGCGGGACGTAGTTTACAGCAATACATGAATTTATGTTGTTACAACAAAGCTGGCTAAAGTTACCACTAGATTAGCTCTAGATACTACACTCGTGAAAACGACAACAAACGTCTTAGATCACGCATCCATTTCAGCTGTGTGTATCGGCCCAGCCGACCTGCAACGATGCATCGGTAATATCCTCTGTCATTATAAATGATTCAGTTTCTTACTTAGAACAAAACATCCATCACAATCAGTGTGACTTTGCTGTAACGCTAGCTCTGTAGCACCGTGGGTAATATATATAGCTGGGAAATTGCAGTGCAACAGCAGCATTACTTTGTTTCACCGGCGGCATATTATATTAAGTAGAAATACAAATAGACACATTACCTCGTCCATATGCACGCTGCAGATAGCTGCTAAAAAAAAAAAAAAAAAGTTTTCAAGCAAGTCCCGTCGTCTTTCCGACGTTTCCAAAACAAATCTACACGCGCCGTCCAGACAAACGTCTTCACGACAGTGGGCGCTAGAGCTCATGGGAAATGCAGTCTTCATTCCGGCAAAACACTACCGCTTTCGTCCAGCGGGGCCGCCAAAATCAACACTAAATGAAAAGTCTGTACAGGGGCTTTAAGGAGAGCTCAGGACAGTCTCCAGCCATGTTTTTGACAATGAAAACTGGGTATTTCGGACAAAAGTTGGGAAATCTGTGGTGACCAAAAAAGGTACTCGAAGCCAATACATCCACAATAGTAACCAGGGCATTAACACATGATACACAAAATTGAACCAAAAGAAACTTTAAAATGCAACATAAAGAAATGTACAGTTGAAACATATCAGGGGCTTGCAGAAATATACATTTCCAACATTTGTTCTGGCGATTGGGGTGCAGCTCCATAAGATCTCTGGTACAGGGCAGCATCTGTAAAAAACTATTTCCATCTTCGCTTGCGCACAGCTGCAGGTTGACAAAGCTTTGATTGGCGTGCTTGTCACAAGTTTCGTCGGACCCAAAAAGCTGCTTCATAACTAACAGGTGCATCTGGTATCTGATAATAAATCCACCTCAGGAGATGAGCAGCAGGAATTATAGCATCACCGAGTCCCATCTCTGCACCCTAAACCCATCTCAAGCTCTGTGGGGACGATCAACATAGACAAACAATTAAGTCACGTTTTCCTATTAGAGAGACGTGAGCCAGGTAATTAAAGCAGGGGTCCCACAGGAGCGTCATGTGAAGATGCAATAATTATTCCAGTCTCATTAATAACTTATATAAATAGTGCTTTGTCACTGGCAGCTTTGCCTTGAGAAGAATCAACCTCAGGATACTGGTGTCTTAAAAGCAGGTGGAATTTAACTTTTGGGAATTCAAAGTTTGTGCCTTAAAACAGAGTATGAGGCAGAAAATGAGTTTTTAAAGCATAACCCTATCGACCCTCTGCAGATATATTATGGTCGTTTTGTGCTATGGGGCAGTAAAAACCATACTTATTGCCTCCTTAAAGGGATAGTCGGGGCCTCTGATGAGTCGGTCCATTTCGTGGTGAGCTGGAAGTCTTTTCTGTCCATCCAAAAAATCTCTATGTCACTGGCTGAAATGGAGGCACGCATGTTTTTCAGATGAGTTGCGTTGCCAGTCAACACTGCGACTTCCAGCATGAACTGATAAAAGCGCGTTTTTAATTGGCCTGCGAGGAACTGACTGGTAAATGATCACATGTGCCTTGTAAAAATTCCGATCCTTCCCTAAAAATGGTCCTTTCAATACTGTTATGCACAGATTGCACAAAAAAAGCTAATTGAAAGATCAAACAGAACATTTCAGCGTGAGAGCTTGTAAGCTGACATGTAGACAAAAATCAGAGACTGCAGTTGTCGCATAATAGTTGCTGGCGAGATCCCTGCAGACGGAGATGCTTAATCACTGACACAAAACATCTGCTTTCCCTCCACAGTCTTCTCTCGCCCTCCACACCTCTCTCGTTTTGTCTCTCGTAATCCAAAAAGTTTAGTCATATTAATTTCGTCTGCCTCTCGGCAATCGGCGACAGTGGCTGCATCGTGTTGGTGGCCGTAGCTGTGGCCACTGACCTTAACTTCAATGTTTGGTGGATTAATCTTGAGGCAGGTCATGTCTCTGCCTTTTTCCTTTTGCTCGGGCTACACTGTGTTAACGATGCGTCAGCTCGGGCAGCGCTGTCACATTTTCTTTAGGCTACATTGTGATGATTCACATGAGTGAGCCATTAGGAAATGGATGTTTTCATGACCCTGTGAGGAGGGAAGCGAGTGGGTTGAAAGTGCAGGCTTTCTGGAAGACAGGCGCCCTAATAGCCCACATACCCCCTCCCCGCGTGCAAGGCAGACATTGTGCACAAACACATTTACAGATCCGTCTTCTTAATTGTCTTCAGGCTTCATTAAAAACTCACTCATTAAAACTTGTAAAAACGTAATCCATTTAATATAAATAAGACAACAAGAGCTGTTAGGGACATATTGACGGTTCACTTTTAGTGGATAAACCCCTCAGACAAGGATTCAATTCTCCATCTCGTGTTTGGACACCCCTGTTAGGCACTCAGCCTGTTAAGAGCTGCGAAAACATGAGGAACATTTAGTCCTTGAGTGGAAGGATCTGTTGTTTACAAAACGCCTCGGCTTTTACGGATGCCACGTGTTTTTTCTTCTATCTGACTCAGAAAGGCTTTGGGGAAAACAAAAAAAAGGTCCTAGGAGCTAAGAGCACCGGCTGTCTGATCTTCTCCATTTAAAGGCTTAAAAGGGCATCTTTGGCTCAATCTGTTTAATTCATTACAGGCTCTCTGCACCAGAATCTTCTCCCTCTCTCTCCTCCTGCCTTTTGGCAGTGGCTGAAGACGAGACAGCCGACAAATTCACAGTCAGGGCCACATCTCTGGGCCGCTATCCCTCCCACTAAGAGCTGAGGTCTGCCATGAGGCTGACCCATCACACACTCTAGGAGAAGCGGTGGGGCCAAAGAGTTTATAGAAGCCCACATGGGAGATGCCTGCGGGGAAATTACCCCTCCTGCTCCTCCTCTGTGCTTTTGTACATGCTGCCTATCTTCCCTTTCCCTGCTCTGTCCTGCACTGTAAAGGCGTGGCCGGGCCCCCCTCAGGGACCCATTTGCCTTCCATAAAGCCTATTGCTATGGAAATTGTGTGTAATTTCAGGGCCCGTTAACGGTGAAAGTGCAGGCATGCATATAGAGCGCCGCTATCATCACACTGGAGCGGAGGAGCACCCAGGGCAGAATCTCATATTCGATGCTCCTTTTGCCAGTCTTTGCCCCGACAACATGACATGCATCACCTGATGCTTGCAGAATAAGGAATGGGCAGACCGGGGAGCGGGTGGCTGCGGAGGGGAGATGAGGTGTGGATGGACTGAGAGGGGAAAATTGAAGGGGAGGCGGCGGCGTTGAGTGTGTGTCACGAAGAGAGAGAGGGGGAGTGTTTTAGAGAAGGGACTGGAATACAATATGAGAGAGGTGGAAGCAGCAGCAGCAGCAGCAGAAGGAAAAGGAGAAGCGAAAGGGGATCCAAGGAGAGAGAAACCTGAATCAATATTTATACTGTGAGGCGAGACAATTCAGAAACAGTAATTAAATTGGTGTGTCATATTTCATTCCATTACGGGGCTGAGCTTGGATGCAAATGATCCAAAAGACCTCCTTTTCAAGTGGATTTCATTTCTTTTATGACAGTGAATGGAATCGAGGCAGGCAGAGAAAAATAAAAAACTACTTCAGTATTCATGAGCTTATTGTTAGGAACTTGGGGACCATTCAACTGCAATTCGTCGGGGGGTGGGGGGGTGGGTGGGGGTACGATACAAATCCTTATTGGAGGCAATCGCCTTGGCTGTAAACCATTTTACACTCAAACTAGGGGCAGGGGTGGGGAAGCAAATCAATCTCATTTGAATAATGATTAGTGAAATGAGGCAGCGCTGTCCCTGATTGGAAACACAGTCTGATTCCCGACATCACCTCCCCTCTCTGGAGTCAAGGAGAATGAATAAAACATACCAAAGTGAATGTTGCACTGGAACGCCGCCCGTGCAGTTATATTTTGGGTCAGACGCAGCCTCCTTCAAACATTCAGTAGTTACATATCCCATGTCATTTTCCCAAATGTGATAGTTTTGCGATTTGAATAACTGCTCTGCTATTGTACTGGCTGGTTAGCATACACAGGAAATTGGGACGGACGACTGTGGAAGGTGACCGCCTCTCTGTAAATCCTGTCACTGCTGTTTACAGTAAGTATTGGTTTCAGGTGCTGCCTCCCTATTACAGTCCTCTGCACTTGTGACAAATGGAATTTGGTGGGGGAACAACAAAACACAGCTGTGCTCTGTGTAGCCAATTAAAAGTTTCCCTTCCACCTCTTTCCCTCTCAGTATTGGCTGTTCTTTTTCAGGTCCAACTCTACTGCGCAAGAAACAGGCTCAAAAGATAGCATCAGGGATTTTTTATTTTTTACTTACTCAAATGGCCTCGCTGCCCTTTTTTTCTGCTCTTACTCGGCGTAGTTGTTCTGCTGTGAGGGGAAAATGACCCTGACCCGGGAGTGCAGGCAGAGACACTAAATGGCGAGGGATGGAAAGCCTTTGGAGTGGTGCCACGTTCCGAGCACAGGTTCTGCCAATGGCATCTGAAGTGCTGCCAATGGGAAACTCGACATTAACGTCTATAGCGGTGGAAAGAACAACAGCTGCTTATGATGTGTGTTCCTGTGCCAGTGCCCATAGGGAAAAAGGGATGTCAGACATGATGTGTGTTTCTGGATAAGTTCCTGGATCGTACGTGTTTGTGTGCGCTCCTACGCGCATCCATCGACGGCTGGTTGCAGAAAATAACTAAACAGCAGTGGTAAATAGGTGCCACAATGTACTGTACAAATACCCCTTTACAGGTGACATCAGGACTTTAATTGCAAAATAAAGTCAGCAATCAAATAAAAGTGAAAGTAAAAGTGAAGTACGCAGAATCCCTTTAAACAATTTATTGTATTACTTCATTCATGCTACATCAATTCTTGATTTCTTTAAAGCCACACAATGTCACTTCCTGGACAAAGACAGCTGATGGTTCAGTCTCATCTCCAGATCTTCAAAAACTGATGCTTTGGGTCGGCAGCTGGATGCCAACCAAAACCTCCTGTATTTTGTGATCTAGCACTGGAACTCGACAATCAACCATATTCATTAAGTCAGTTACATTTCGTTTCTTTAATGTGCATCGTATTTTATAAAATGGTTCTATGTTTTTGCACTTCAGATCCTAACCATAGCTGTCACTTTAATGTATTGAAGGAAATTACATAATATTTTTCTCAGCAATGTAGTGGATTTAGTAGCATAAGGTACACATTTAAAAAAGTAATTAAACAAAATAGTAAGTACAAGAAATAGGAAGTACCAAACATTTCTACATAAATACAATGCCTCATTGAATGTATTAAGATTTCATGACATTTTTATACTGAAATTTCTTCTCTAAAACTACATAGTTCCCCTTCAAAACAATTATTCAAGAACTATATGGTTGGATGGAAAATAGCACATATAACGACAAAAAAAGGCCCTTTCTGATTAGAGGATAACCTTCTGGAGACAGATAAAGGGTTTTACACAGAGAGGTGAGAGACAGTGGCCAGTGTCAAGTGATGGGTGAGAAAGCTGTCGCCGACCTCAAAAATCGAGGAAAAAGTCATGTTCAGCACCACGATTGCACTGAGGGATAATCACTCAGCTGGTGTTGACAAGCTGATAAAAGTTCATGCATTGCTTCTCACTTTGTCATGAGCGGCCAGCCGGAAGAATGACATATCTACTCATTATCACGGAGAGCATATGGGAGAGCGCACGGCTGGCAGACGCAGAGATTGGTGCATGGTGGCCCTCGGCGTGCACTCTGTCGTTTGCTGTTGCACTGTGTGGAACATAGAAGTCTTGATTTCCCCATACATCCTGCTGAGAAGACCTATTGAATCATTGACTTTTCTGTACCAGCCTCTGTCTGTTCAGGGTCATGAAGGGCTGCAACCTCATTGAGTTGAAACCATTAACAATCCCTCATGTCTATAATGTGAGTGAATGTTGCTATTGGCAATCCGGAGACAAAGACATGGACTTTGTACTCACCATGACTGCAGTAAAACTCCTCAAATCATCAAAACCAACATTAACACATTTATTTTTATGTAGCGCTTTTTAGGTACACAAAGACACTTTACAGGTTAAAACAGAAATATAAAAACAACACACTTAAAACATTAGCATTTTTTAATGCACATTTCTGCAAACCAACTCTAGATGGCACTGGAGACCCAGTTGACTATTCCCCCGTGTGTGTGTGTGTATGTGTGTGTGTGTGCGTGCGTGTGTATGTGCGGAGCACGTGTGCATGTGAATGTGTGTGTGTATGCCTCCCAGATTCAATTATTCATCATTTCCAGTGCAAATATGGTTTGGCTTTTTCTATGTCTCTTCTTTTTCTCCCAGTTTTGTTTATTATTTATTATGCTGAGGCACACAATGTTTGGTGAGGAGAGAAAGCAGGGTAGCAATAATGTCACTGCGTGGGTGTCATAATTATGTTCTGCTACAAACACACAGGAAAAAGGTATTGGCCGTACGTTGCAGTACCCAGTGCTGCCGAGTCAGACACATTTGTTTGCCTTGTGTCTCGGCGCTGATAGCCGGCGACTGCAGACTGGATTATTTCACCAATAACAGACAGAGACGTGGTTTTCAAATGCAGTATCTCTAAGTGGCCCCGGAATGGATATCTGTCAATATATCATCCAAAGTGTTCCCGTAGTCCACCATGGTAATGATTCATTCTGCTCCCTCCGTTCATGTTCCCTTTTTTTCTGAGGGAGATTTTCCCATACGATTTATGTTAAATTCATGAGCTGCTCAGCATCCATGGTAAATACATGTATCGATCATCACGGCCCACCATGCTTCTTCAGGGCACACGCAGCGATTTATGATGCTCTCCGAACGCAACATGAGGAATTATTCTCACAGTCATGAATGTGAGGAGAATTTTACGGGGGGCAGTGTTCATGAAAATCTCGCAAAGAGCTCATAAAATCGCCGCCTAGCAAGGTGTCTCGGCGTAGGAGGTGACTGAGGAACACGGCGACTCAAGTTTTCTAAAAGTGATGAGGTATTTTGTTCCTTAGTTTTTCCCGAAAACTCCGTGCTCCTCCTTCAGCCGTTCATGAAAGCTCTCACGGTAACACGATTTAGTCTACATTGAATTGCTGTTTTGTGATTCTCTCACAAATGAAAATCCTTCTCCATCAAATATTTAGAATGATTCAACATTTGAAATGTTGTGTAACTGACTCTTAATCGTAGGGAAAAAGGACAAACAGAAAAGAAGCTAAAGAGAAGCAAGTGAGCAACGATGCAAATGTGTCCTATCGGTGACCCCACACAGCACAACAGCAGGGATGTTTTATCCATTAATACTAATTTGTTGGCACGCTCACGAGTGAAACCGAGTCTGAACATTCATGACAAGAAAGGATTAGTACAGTTTCTAAGGAACCCAAATACATCTCTAATGACATCTCTAACTGGCGGTTGTTCACAGTTTGGAGTACTTTCATCCCGTCTCGGCTTCCTGTAGACATTTGCCTAAAAAAAAAACTGTAAAGCCCTGTAAGAAAACTTCTCAAGTTTTCCACCTTAGGAGCCAGCATCAGAGCTAAGAGGCTTTGTGTTAGCTTTTAGTCTTGCTAGGATATAATCATATTTTGAAGGTGAAATTCTTGAAGGCTTAAAGTAGCTTCAGGCTGGCCGAATTTAAAAGAAAATCAGTCACTTCTAGACGTTCAGGCTTCCTGAGTTTGTGGTCTGAAAGTAATTCAAGTGCTCCACATCTACTGCATTTCCTTAATCTGTGAAAAGTCGGGGCCAGTCGAAAGCACTCGAGACCTAACTGTCCTGAATGTGACACCTGCTGGGAGAGTGTTTCAAAAGTGGGCCAACCAGTTGTTCGGTGGTTTTTAAAATCTTAGCTAAATGTGGCTGTTTTGATTGATTTGTCCTTTTTGCCATGCTAGCGACGTGGCTCTAGGTTTGGCATTAGTGGTTGGTCGGTTCAGCACTTTGGCTCAGACCGGACTCATTGATAAAGGAATAAATTGCAATGTGATTAAGCACAGACCTTAATGGTCCCCAGAGGATAGATTATGCTGTCATTGGTGATCCTTCTTTGGTTTTGAATGAACTTCTTCAACAACTAGGATGCACCGCCACCCTTTTTCAGTATAAATATTCAATGGTTTCCTATTGACGTCTCATCTAGCATCATCTGGAATGCTCTCTGGTGATACTTTAGACGAGGGGACTTCAACGATTTCTGGCACAAGTCCCCTTAGCTGATATAGATACAGAAAAAGGACCCCTTCCTACACATAATGTATAAAATTCTGATGTATATTGAACACGGGCACTACAATAATGTGCAGGGTTGTATAGTGCCGTGTACAGTATAAACAATTCAGCAGCAATTTTATTGAGGCTGTATGTCAGCCATTCTCTGGTGGTTTCTGAGGTTGAGGATTCTTCAAAGTCTCTTGCTCGATAATCTCCCAAAACAATCCATTGTGTCAACAGATACTAATAATAAGAAAAATAACAGCTAATTGGTCAGTATGCTTCAAAGATACGTACTAGTTCACGGTCATAGATGGGTGCCTGTGATACATAATAATTTATGCTTGCTCACATGACTGCACAGGGAATACAGGGTTATATGAATATGTTGGATTCATGTAAATGTGTATTTTCAGACACATTTTAATAATATTGAAAATAATATCAAACAATAATTTGGCAGCTGTAGATTATGACCAAACACGAAGGACTTTGGCATCAGCCTCTGCTGTACTTAGCTCCGACCACTGCAGCACTCAGAGGCGTCAGCATGCCATGCAAGTCCTCACTGGATGGTCGATTGGCACGTGAAACCTCCTCCTTCTGCACCTTCCTTTCGGACGTGGGAATTGAGGAGGGTGGGCTGCTTTCAACATCTTTTGAAACAATCCCTATATCACGCCTCTGCACTCGGAATGATTCACAAGGAGATGTTAGGAGAGAAAGTAGGCAAGGTTTGATCCCACCCAAACTCTCTTTTTTTCAGTCTTCACACAATTGCATAAATGAGCTCTCTCTTTATAATTATTATGGTAACAATATACTCGTGCTATTTTTGTCTGTCTGATAAATTCCCCGATACAGACTGATCTGCCCACGAATCGGTTACTCTTGCACATGATAGCAAAATTGTGAGGCCTGCCTATTCTCTTAAATGTGGATTTTGACCTATTCTGAGGTAACATAAAAAAAGGGAGAAAAAAATGCTCTCAGCAGTTCTATAAATAAGAGAAATATCTTTCTTATAAAGCTTTAGTGTTATTTTGAAGAACTCTTGAGGGTAGCATAAAACTCTTTTTGGAATCTGTCCGCAGGTCACTAAAAAACTGAGTTGTCTCTCTCCATACAAATCTTCACACACTATATAGCTACTGAGACAGGCTCGATAGCTGAGTCGACTGCTTAAACTTCAGAAGAGATAAGGTGTTAAAGGTGCTAATCTACCAACTCAGGGCGAGGTAAAGCAGACCCATCGTCTGTGTGTTTTTTTAAATTTTATTTTATATCCCTCCTGCAACTCTCTGCTTGCTGGCAGGCAGATACATGACCCGTCCGAAGCCGTGGGGAAGGATGGAGGCAGTGAAGGTGGCAGCTAGCCAAGGAAATGCAAGTCCTCACTATTTTTTTTTTTTTTTTGGTCATGGTTGGCGTCGCTACATGGAGGCTGGAGATAAGATGGGAGCCAGGATTTTTTTGCTTAAGACTGAAAGAGGGAGGGAGCGAGGGAGAGACAGACTGGAGAGGCAGAAGTAAAGGGAAAGGGGAGGAGACAGAGGGAGATAAGGGAAGAAAGAGAGAACAGATGGGGGGGAGAGAGAGAGAGAGAGAGAGAGAGCGGGAGGAAACAGCAAAACAAGCCGGGAGAAATAGATTTTGGGGGGGAAAAAGGAGATAAAGCAGAGGGATGGGACTGCTGGGAAGGAGAAAGAGGCAGAGTTAGGGAGAGGACAGGAAACAACCAGACACATAGAGCACGTGTAAGCTGCATGTAGACTCAGAGGATTTGGGTGAAATACACGACTCTCATAGATTCAGACCTACTTTTGTTTTTTTCCAAGTTTCTGACATTGGCGCAGCAACTCCACAATGTAGCCTCTGTATAGACATACAGCAATATTTAATGCTTAAAGCATAGACTATATGAGTTGGATGAGCGGGAACACCTTTATCTGTTCAACCAACTAAATTATCTCTATCCATATCTGTCTCTATCCTTAGAATTCAGCTTTGGATCAGTGTTTTTGATCCCAAGAGTAAGCCAGAGTGGAACTATTGACACAGTAGTTATCAGGGTTGATGCATCATCATCCACAAATGGTGGCCAAATGAGGCCATTTTTGTTATTTTCATTCATATAAACTATTATAAAAAAATCACCACTGGATTTACTGTGAGTGAATAGAATCTAATATGAATATAAAATAGAAGCGTATTATGCATATGTGATGGGGGGAGCCACTATCAGGGTGGCCGTGAAGGTGGTTCACTACAGCCAGCCACGAGGAAGCAATCAAATATTTTGGCTTCACTTTAGGGGGGCTTGTATCATCCATCATTATCTTCAGCGGTCAGTCAGTGGTTTTAAATGACGGATTGTCTAAATTAAAAGGATTGCAGCACACTCCCTTGCAATTAAAATCAAAACAGAAAATTGATAAACGGTGTGGACAAGCGCCTTGTGCCGAGGGAATGGCAGTAGACAAAATAAATTAGGAAAGAGTTGAGAAAGAGGTTGCATTGCTGAGTCACTCTCTCCATTGAGCCACTGGTACAGAGGATTTCAACGAAGATCAGATGCAAGATCTTACTGGGGATGCTCCCAGCGAGGCTCTCCGGGTAGGAGAGCTTACTTTGAATCATGCTCATTAAAAAATCACGCTCAAAAAATTCAAGCATTAACTCGGATCTTTTTTTTTTTTTTTGCCCTGGAAATCTCAGTCTTGTGCTTAAAATAACAAAATTCCATGGTGAAAGTGTTAAAGCCTTGGAGGTGGTGGAAATACAAAGAAGAGAGCCGCCGTACTGAGGTTTGAAATGTGTCATCTCATTGCCCTAGGAGAGTTCAGCCTGTATTAGTGAGCAGTGAGTGCTGTCTGCCATAGACAGAAACAAGAGAAAAGAGTTTGTTCCTCCCTGTTATCATAGTTAATGGAGCAGCTCCGGGCTGTACATCGATGTGACAATGCAGATTAGAGTTTCAGCACTCTCAGTTTGGATGCTTTGGAGGAAAGTTTCTCCAAAACCCTGCATGAACTTTCCAGGGCAGAAAGAATAACACACACAGATTCTCCAAAATGAGTCTTATTTCCATTTAAGAGGGTTCCTGCATAGGCGTGCAAAAACGACTCTTTATAGCTCTGTTATCTGGATATGAATGTAGTAAGAGCACGGCTGGCTGTTAAGGCACTCAGAGAGTGAGAGAAAACCTCTGACAATATTTTGCCATTCCTCCGAGACTCATCAGTGTACCCCGAGACTGTAACGCTGTTGACATTGTTGACACTGACACGTGTTACAGTGTTGACAGGGAATGTCATTTGCTTCCATCTATCCTCTGTGGGGGTCCAGGCATCTCTAGCATGGCTGTATAAGTCACAGCGGGAACACTGCAGGGACCAAAATGTGTGGAAAAATATATGTCTCTAATATGTGGTCGATGCTGTTCCTCCCAGCATGGTGGATTTGACATGACCTGTGTGTCGTGGAGTTTTCACAGATGAATTCCAGTAGCATTCGGATCCTTTACACAAAGCAAGGTTTGGTAAGTCGTTCTAGAAGCACGTTTTGTTATATTTGCACAACATCTCTTTTGTAGACACCACAACCGCAACCGATGTATCGCACGCTCTGACAAATATAAGAGAAGAACCCAGTGACTGTGGCGGTCGCAGGCTTCTAATAAGCTCATCCAATTTAGGTTTGGCCAGAATATATTAGATATAGTACCTGTCAGTATCGCTATGTACCGTCTGAGTCTTCCACCGACTATGGATGTACTGTATTGCTAAAGCTATGGGTGAGCTTGTGGCATAAGACTGGCCGGCGAGCGTTAGCACCAAGCACACACCCACAGCGGTGAGGAGTTACTGTGGGGCAGCCTTTTCCGACTCAGGTACATTCTAACCGCCGTCTTGCTTGTGATAGTGGCATGTCAGAATTTCAAAGAGTTGTTTGTTTATGTATTTATTAGGCTAAGAAAAGCGAGGAGAGCCCGTTTAATGTAGCGAACTGGCCGCTAATACATCTTCCCGCTGGCCAGGGAGAGCTACGGGGACGTCGGTGTAGTCAGCGTGCGGTCATGTGTTCCAGAGCTTTCTTTTTCTGGCCGGATACTTTCAAAATGTAGCTTGCTACACTGGTTTCTATGATCTTACCAGTAACACACTGTAAATATAGGATACTCCATCACAAGTAAAAGTCCTGTATTGGAAATGTTACTTAAGTATTTATAGTAAAAGTACAAACTGAGGAAAAGCGTCAACAACATTTACTTGAAAATTAGGTCGCACTTTATTTTACAGTACATTAATAAGACATAACAGGCTGTACTTTGTATCAAGTTAGACAAAAACAATACACCAATAATACGTAAAAAGATGTAAATTATGCTGTAATCAGAAACCGCATATAAAGTCTTATTACTTAAAATATAGGATACTATACTTAAACACTACTATACCAAATTATACTGTAATTACAAACCAAATTGGAGATCCTAATACACTATTGGACACGATTTTACAAGATCTTAGACTAATAAGAAATCACACACAATGCCATATCAGATCCAAAATATGCCAGTTAGACGCTATTCTACCTTCACTACCAAATTATGCATTTAATGCTACCATATGCGGTTTCTGATTACAGCATAATTTGGGAAGGCTATATGGTGTCTAATTACAGTATAACTTTTCTTTGTTTACTGTCTAATTAAGATAACATTATTTCTAGTTGTCTAATTTGATACAAAGTAGGGCCTGTTACGTAAGGGATAATGCCCGACGAGGTGTCCATAAACAGAAGTTAACTTCTGTTTATGGACAACTCGAAGGGCATTATCCCGCTTATACCATGGTCACTTGCCAAAGAAAAGAAATTCGGACTATTAATTTACATTTTCATGCGTTTTACAATCAAAATATAAAGTTTTTCACAAGCCATAACTTAGTTTCCCTGGTAAAGCCTGAGGGTTTGACTAATACCTGGAACAGTCATTAATCTCCCGTATATTCTTATGCAACGGAAGCGTTGTTCACTCCTCCAGTAAATAGGACGGACCATAGATACGACTTGTCAACGGGAGATATTCTAGTCCGCTCAGCCATGAGCCAGAAAGCTAACGCTATGCTAGCAAGATTCAAAGTCAATAACATTGCATACGGTTGACAAACAGTAAATATAATTTGACAGTATGCTAGCTAACACGATTAGCTAACTAACCAGTCATGTCATTGTCCCCAAATCAATAGCAAGATGTTCACGAACAAATGACCCGCCGTGTGTAACGTTACTGTGGCCGCAGCCTGAAGTAGAGAGCTGAACAGCGTATTCGCGTGGCAGTAAGTTTAGAGGGGAAGTGAACTTTCTGCAGCTTGTGTGTTACAGTCGCCACCCTGTGGTGTTCAGAGGATAAGACACTGAAGGACTGACAGTCAGACTGCACTCAGTGCTGGAAATAAAATATTAAGATTTGATACGCCAGCTAGCGCATTGATTTACAGCGGTGAACAGTTAATTTGACTGGAACTACTTAGTAGGAGTCCATATATCAGGGGTTAATGGACACCCTGCAGCCAATCAGAATCGAGTATTCCCCCAGACCATGGTATAAGTCTTATTAATATACTGTAAAATAAAGCGCGGCCGAACATTATCTTATCATGTCATTAGATAATTACTCTTCTTGCACTGACTTAAGAGTGGGTTTTTACTGTTGTAGTTGGCTGCAGCAGAGCTCTTTTTAACCATTTTGTTTTGGAATGATTGTTTTCATCATTCTGTGGTTGTTTGGTTTGTAGAAAATAGCGAGAAATGCTGTTATAGTAACCCAGAGCACGAAAAGAAAAGTTTGCAATGTTTGTTCTGCCCAACCAACTGATGAATCCACAATTTGTTTCAGGTTCACAGATGCTTTGTATGTTTTTTTGTCTGCAAAAAAAATCTAACTTAGAAACTAGTAACTAAAGTGGTAAGTGAAATTTTAATCAGAAGCAGAGGAATCTTCACTGACTGATTTTTTTTGTGCTGAAACGAACTAAATTAAACACTGAATAAACAAACCTACCTTGAAGGACAAAATAAATAATACATGGACTTTACAGTCAGGTGAGCACCAATATGAACACAGGAATTGCTTACCTGTCATCTTGCATTTCATGTAATTCCGTAGATGGGGGTCATTCTGTGTCTTATTGACGACAACCATCCCCATCCGAGGCAATAAAAGTCAAAATAATCGGTTAATGCAGTCAAGTCCACTTACTGAAACCGAGTGCTGTCGGTTGCATCTTATTTTAATCTAGTTTGTCAACAGCAAACAACCTTCCCGTCTCCACCTTGAGTGCTCAAATGAAATGGCCGTATTTCTCTGTAACTGTAGCAACGAGATGTCAACCCATTCCTCTCCTCACTCGGCATGAATGGGGCATATTGTTAGTGGAAGAATCACACAATCTCTACAACAAGCGGAGCTCGCAAAGACATTTGTTGCTCATCATATCACGCATCGAACCCTTGTTCATTTAGTGTGTCATTTATTATTAACTGCGCTGTTGTCAGATATTGTGCTGCTGTGATTTCTGTATGTCAGCGTGGACAGGCACAGATTTATGGTGAGATTAGACCCTGAGGCGAGATGGAGCTTCCCCTTGCAAGCCTCGGTGATGGGCCTGTCAGCTCAGCCCGTCCCTCCATCCCCACCTGTCTGCCAACCCTCCATCATCCTTATTGCTTTAATATGTGTAATTGGTGGAAAAGTAGTGCATCATGTGCACTAGTAATGTGATTTAAATGTTATCGGCTTAACACACACACGATTAGAGGATCGATAGTGTTTAATAAATACTGAATTTGAGATGTAATTCAATTTAACAACGTGATAGATTTTTTAAATTGATCATTGGCTACTATTACATACACACAACAATGACTATTATCAACACTGCTAGCGATGCAATATTCTAATTAAGCTGTTAACATAATCCTCCGCGCTGACAGCTCCCTACAATAATCCTGTGTATGTGAGTGAAGTGCGTATCTTGAGAGACAGCTGCAGGAATCGGGGCGAGTTTTGTCGAAAGAGAAAGAAACAAAACAAAAAAATAAAAAATAAAATACGGGTTCTAATCCTGCTGCTATCAAGTTTTACCCAGAAAAATAATTACTGACTCCGCAGAAGCACAGACGCTTTTTAATTCCTGTGGTTTTTCCAACGGCACTGTTGTGACATTGTGTCTACCTTTTTCTTACTCTTGTTAAAATGCCACCAGCATGGCACTTACACTTGTTTAAAAGCTGCATCAAAGCCCATGTTTTGCACCATCTGTAAAGCCAACCACATGACTCTAACATCTGGCTCTACAAACCGTCTCAGTCATTAACACCTGTACAGTATAATGCGATATGATTCAGCACCACTGTGGAGCTTACAGTGCTTTTGTTGAGAGTGTTTGAGAGGTTTTGATTACTTCAGTTAGCCATGAGGCGCTGTTGTTTTTATGCCTCCTGCTAACTATTTATACATACAGAGCTGAAAACACCACCTTTTTGTTTGAATTATTTGTATAGTTAAACTCTCATAATAATTGTCTATATTTGATGGCTCATATTACTCTCTAATGAAAAATGTGAAAAAAGTCGCACATAGTGATGAACCAATGGGAGGCAGACTGTCCCCTTATAACTCTGCAGCACTACTTTTGTGAGTTCTTGAGTTTTTTTTTAGACTTTTTACAGACTTGACTCTTATCAACCCCATTTTCTGGCAGGTGGCACCCTGCAAAAGTAAAGTAAACCTACCCTCTTAATCAAATGGCTGAAAAAGTATCGACTACCTTGTAAATAAAGTCGAACAGCAGCTGAAAAGCGAGCTCTTGAAGATTAAAACAGAGCTGAAATCGCAGGCAATGTGAGTGGAATCCACTGTTAATGCAAACATATTGATATATAGGTGCTTTAAAGTTGTAAAGATAACTATAGAGTTGATTAAGCATCCTAATATTTTCAGCAGGGCTATGGTATTAGGTAACCTTAACCCTCAGTGTGTTATATCATCCATCTTCTTCAGCTTATCTGAGGTCACATGGTGGTGGCAGCAGGCTTAGTAGGCTATTCCAGACGTCCTTTTCCCCAGCACGCTTTCCAGCTCTTCCTGTAGGATCCCAAGGCCAGATGAGATGTATAATTCCTCCAGCGGGTTCTGGGTCTGCCCCAAGGTCTCTTCCCAGTTGGTTGTGCTGCCCCGAGCATCAGCAAGACGAATCCCAACACTGGTGGTGCTGGTGGCTGATGGCTCTTCTGAGACAGATGAAGGTGGTGAAGCTGGCGAATCTGCGAAGGCTGGGCGGTGATGGGGAGTTGGAGGGCACATGAAAAACAGCAGCATGAATGATCTAAATGCAGGAGACGATCATATCTAAAAAGACAGCAGCAGTATGACTGGCTAACAGCGAAAGGTGTGTCGCTTTGCTATTGACGGCGCCAGAAAATGACAGGCAATTATGAGCGAGCACGAGTAAGAGGAGCTAGTGAGAGGATGGCATGATAAATAAAGCATGTCTGAACTTTTGCGAGAGCCTCATAAAGTATCATTTCACCATTGTTACATGTGTGTTTGAATTTCTGTGTGCACCGGCACAACATGAACCTGGAAAAAACAAACCCTGAGGCAGGATGAAGCATCGCTTGTTAGTTTTGGCTTGTCCTTAACATTACCTTCCCATGCACCCCATCGCTTTCACCTCCATCCCGACTCTTCTGAAGTCCCTTGCAGCAACACACCTCACCTGGTTTGCACTGCATGGTCATGGTGCTGGGTGGGCTGGGATCTGGAGTCTAGGGGGCCCTGTCGCTACAGACCTCCCTGGCAGTGATGGGGAGGAGCGGGGTCGAGCGAGGCACCACGCAGATGGTGCCGGGATCAGTGACTCCGACTGCTGGCGTGGAGTGAACAGCCTGGTGTGGGAGCAGATCTCCCCCGTGTCTGGGGTCTCTCTCTGCTTCTGCTTTACTTTCTCTCACTCGTCTCAGTGGCGTAATGAGCACCGATGGCTGAGAGGAGAGAGGAAGAGTGAGCAACGGAGTCAATGTGATTGTGTGTGTGCATGTGTCTCTGTGAGCGATTGCTGATTGCTTGAATATAAATGGGATGTGCTCATTCACCTAAATCAAGGCCACATGCTTGGGCCCAGAGTAAAGTGCTCTGAGCGCAATGAAGCGTTGTACTGTATCTGCCACTCAGCTCAGGAAAAAAAGCCGGGCACTTTCTCTGCCCTACATGAAATACTCAGGGTAACCTTCAAACAGTCTGTTGTTATAAACTGACTTCATGACTGACCTGATTGTAAAAGCTTTAGCTATTTTCATGTGCCCGATATTTTTGTCGTGAGTAGAAAATGGGTTATATTTGGGCTCTTTTTCCTTTATCTCATCTATGTTTTGCAATATATCTTCTTATTTTCTGTTCCAGGACTTTTGTTTTAGATGTTAAATTTAGAACTCTCAAAGACACATCATGTCCTGTTCAGCTGCAGTGCATTTCTAACAGGATATCATTCTATCCTGTATAGGTATTACATATATACAAATCTTATCATATATTTTTCTTATTGTCAACAAATCTCAAAAAGAGCCAAACCAAAATATAGGTTGTTCCTCTGAGGTGTATACTTCTGTTCTGTGAGCACAACTGAATTCAAAGGCACAACTCAAAAGGAAGGAAGGATGCAAAAATCCCAAGCAAGCAATTACAAGGCAACAGGACAGGGCCGAGGCAATGTCTGAATAATACAGGCCGGGTCGAAACACAAGATCAGGATCAAAACCATCAAAGACCAAGTGGACATGGATTGGTATATGTACAAGAGAGCCAATCAGATAATGGGGAAACAATCGAGTTGGGAGGGTGAGCAGATGAGGCGATTCTATTGGCAGAAGGGCTGGCAGTGTGGGCACGCTCACACATGCGCGTAATTGACAGTAACAAATACACAAATAGTCTCCTGTTCACTTTTATTCTATGTGAGCAAAGAGGAGAATTAAAACACTTGCCTCTGGTGGCAAAACAAACTTTAGCAGAGACAACAAAAATACAGATATCCTTCACTCAAGTAGATAACTTGTACAAAAAAAGAGTCTGGTAAAAGTAGAAGTACTGATTCATCCTTCTTTACTGAAGTAAAAGTGAGGAAGTACAGGCTCTGACATGGACTCAAAGTATAAAAGTAAAAGGTGTCCCACTGAAGGCCATTTCTAACTAACTGAACCTCATGACATGTTGATACAATTTCAGGACTATTAAATGTAGAATCGGTAGATTAATCTGAGCTGTTTGTAAACAAACCAGAAAGATAGCTGATTGTCGGGTCTCATTCTCAGGATGCAGACATTTTGGGTTGATAAGGCGTCCCGAGCGGAACAACAAAATCCAGGCAGAGGGCTGCAGGGTCTCTACAGATACAAGACACTAAAACGCCTTTTCTCCCCATTCCAGTCTACCTCTCTGTCCGTTTCCATCTTGTCAAGACTTTTGCAGTGTATGTCTCGCTACGTCTGCAGTGCGTGATATGCCCTGTTAAATCGCTCTTGCTATGGTGGAAAGGTGGTGTGCAATGACGCAAAGTAAAATCAATGATTCCCCTCTGCCTGTTTTGAAAATTTAAGGAGTAGCAAGTGCAGATATTTGTGTGAAAACATAGGGAGTACAAGGAAGGAGTTGTCAGAAAGAAAGATACTCAGATCAGACACAGATACATAAGTACAGTAATTACAGATACAAAGTATTTCTTCACTGTCACTTTTCACCTTTGTGAGCTTTGCGTGGAAATGTCACAGCCTCAGCCAAAATCAAGGAATTCTGTTTTTGACCCTCATTTGGCCATCACACCCTGCACTGCCGCCATTTAGCACCAACTGACGATGGCCATTTTTTACCTACATTCATGTATGTGTGAGAAAATAGTCTCCAACAAAACACTGAGGTGAAGATGTTTAAACGATGCGAGCCAAAGTGAAATATACTTGTTATTTCCAGCCAAATAAATCTTTTTTTCATTTTTCTACTCGCCGACCTCAATCGATTCTGTTATTGAATGAAATTAAAGATTTCCCTTTCACGCAAATTATAAAGGTTTCTACTGAGCAAATTGAATGCTTCACGTCGGGGAAAACTTGCCAGCAATTATAAAAAGACGATAAAATAAGGACCAGGACGCATCTCCCGAGACTAAATCATTGGCACCAACTTTCCAATGATGTTCTGACAAAGTTGTGTTATCGATGGCGCGACCGTGTCAGACTGAATCAGCTTCTATAAACAGCGAGGGGTAAGGTGACTTTGAATAATACATTACAACATGCTCCGTCCTCTAACAGCTCCAGACGGGTATGAAGTGGCGGCGAAATGAGAGACGATAAGAAAAGCTCCACCACGCCGTCATTTTTCTTTGCATAAAAATTGCGTTTTTTTTCCCCTCCTCGTGTCTCTCCTCCGCAGATATCTATTGAAATAAATCACGCCACAGATATTACAAGCGGTGCTGCACTTTTTGCATATCTCAGCACATTTTTGGCATGGTTAAATATTGGACCCCGCATGCATAATATAGGCACACAGTGGAGAGAAATGTGGATCAGTCATGTCTGTCTGTATTCAGTTCTTCCCCCGCTTTTTAGCTGATTGATTCTCTGCCTATGGAACTGAATACCTCGAGAATGATAATGCACATATTTTATCTGAGCTAGCATCATTTTCAGAGTTATATTTTCCAAACAAGCTGTGCGAATCAATGTCAGCTATCAGTATTACAGTAGTAAATACTGCTGGCGTAAATACCAACGATGCAACTGGTGAAGCTGCAGCGAGGCCCAGAGGCAGTCAGGGGCGGCTGGAAGAGAGCTAACTCCCTTAACTATTTCCGTTAATTCTCTACGGTAGTTTTACTGCGACTGTATATTTGGCCACAAGCAGGATTTTGTTTTTGCCGTGTCCCCTTTAAGGATAAATGTAGGATCCTGTTTTTTTTTCTTTATTGAGGTCGCGTTCGAGTGACACTGCAAGGTTTTATCAATTTTATTGCATTTTACCACTGCTTCATTGTTTAACTTGTCGGGCTCATTTGCAAACTGTTCTTGTTAAAGTTAAGAACTTAAGTTGGGTGTCTTAGCATCGAGGGGGTTCCAACAATGCTTGCTGGATGGGGAGATGCGTGGCGAGCCTCCCCAGCTTTGCAATTACCTGTCATGTGACTTGTTTGTGAAATTTGTATGAATTATAATCATTTAGAATATAAACATTGTATGTTCATATTCCAGGCATGGGATCACACACATACAGATTTCAGCCATTTATGTATTTACAGATAATTTATGCATTTACTTGTTTATTAGGTATTGCCAAATATGTGCAAATGGTCAATGTGTGTTCCTAGCCTTTCTGTCTAAAGTGACTTAAATCAGGTGGAGATGGACGCATCATTAGTTAGAAACTCCTCACTGAAATGATTGAGACTGATGTTTACTCTGCGTTTTTGATCAGATTACAGTCAAACTTAATACAACAAATTTCGCTGTGGATGCCAAACAAAATTACTGTTCAGTGAAACATGACTTTTTTTAAAGCCGCTTTGTGTCAGATCGGGATCCAGAGCTCTGTCTTGCTGCCCATGTTGTTCCTCAGATTTGTTCAGCCATTTAAACTGATAAGTTGTGCTGCACTCTGACATATGTTTTCCGATGACTGGAACAAATTCTTGACCAACAACGGCTGATCTGTCTGTCCACTATTGTGCTGTCATATAAGCTGTCATTGTTGTTATTGTTGTTATGTATGTCTTCTTGTTGGTGTGTATGTAGTGTCCGTTGTTGTCTGAGATGTGTAATGTATTGTCAGTGAAGACAAATCTCTCCACGGGACAAATCAAAATCAAAATCAAAAAAAAAAAAATCAGTATAGAAGATTAATGGATATGTTCGCCCAGGAATGATAATTCAGTCATTATCTTCAGCACTATGCCAATGGGAAGTCGGATGAAGTCTTGCAGTCCGTGAAACATTTTCTGGAGCTTTAAAGCAAAACAGTGTTGCAGGATTCTCCTAAAAAACAGAAGATTTGTTTCTAAATGTCAAAAGAAGCAACAACAAAAAATACAGTAAACAGTGCTTATGCTTTTAACTTTGCAGCTACAGCGAACCTTTCTGGTGTAACATCTCTCTGGGGCTTAGGTTGATTTTTATTTCACGATTTGAAACAAGTTCCCATCGGCTTCAATTGATCAGGAGAATGCTGCACCGCTTTTTTTTGCTCTGAATCTCTGGAAATATTTTGTTGCCTACATGAACTTAATGCTGAATGAGTCTTAAAGTTCTTTTATTTTTCAAAAAAAGACACTGGGCACCCCAATTATACTGTCCCTAATGTAACTGATCCAGGGACAATCACATGACTGGACTGCAAGCATCGCACTCCTCATGCTAATTTGCACAACAGAGTATATGACATGACACTCACCGTTATTTTGACACTCACATTTTTCCATTGAGTTCTAGGGATCAACATAACTTTAATCAAATGATGTCTGCTCAATATAAAACATGTCACACTCAAAATCACACCATCTAGCCCAGACCGTTTCACCTGGGCAGAGTTGGTTTTGAATGCACGACGGAAAGTTTGTGGCTTTTCTCCAATCATGATGCAAATTGCTCAGCGGGCAACTCTCATTGTATCTGCGCGCAATGTACTCTGCTTGATGAGCTTTTTGCTTGGCCCCCTGATATATTCAATGAGCGCAGTGGCTTGTATTATTCATGGGAAATTATTTTATAAAAGGCTTTTAAACACATTTTGTATTCAGCAGAAAATCAAAGCTGCAGTGTGATTTATGAAACATCGGGCCCCGATGTCAAAACAAGCTCCTATATGTTATTGGAAAAACAGACTTTTTCCTTTTCCATCTCTCCATTCTCTTTCTTCTCAAAAACATGTTTACCATTACAGATGATGATTTTGAATATCGCTGTCATATCCTTTAATGATTCCTCCAAATGGATTTAGGTTTAGGTCCGCAGACAGCGTTTCGTAATTTCTCATTTCTACATCTCTGTTGTAAAACAAAACCACGACGCGTTGGTTTAATCAATTCATTTTTACCACAAGAAGGTGTCGCATAACTCCCTACGTGTGCATGATATATCTTGATTTGATTTCCAGCGTCATCCATCACTAAGGAGATGTACTGTTAAGCTAGTATATTGCCTGTCTAATTCAAGAGATGTGGCACACGGACGACAGAACAGTAATGAGCGATGAAACACTAGAAAATACTGCCTTTGCGGAGATGTGAAAGTGACACTCAGGATCGGTGTTCTTTCCCCCAGTCGCTCTCTGAATCTTGGCCTGGTGTAACATTCTCAATAGGACACGAGGGGAGGAGCGAGCGCCGACCTATTCTGTAAGCCAGCTGCTTGTAAATAGACACACGGCCGCTGTCCTTCAGAAGAGAGACTTTCTCACTGGTCCGTGCTATTTCTCTGATTTACGAAGTGTCGCCCGCAGACAGTCGGGGTGGCACCTTATCTCTACCTTGTCTTGCTGAATTAATTCCAAATGGCACACTGCCCAGTTATTTGTCAGTGCATTTGTTATTGCTGACAACCGCAACCCCCCTTTAAACAAATATAAATCTGCAGAAAACAATCGCTGAGCAAGATGCAGCGTAACCTTTTGAAATATCACGCCGGCCATCAGTTTCTATAGCAGATCATTCCCCCCACACACACATGAAACATGAAAGTAATGGCTGCAGAGAGTCGCCCTAGAAAATACTCGGCCGTCTCTTTTTGTAATGTCACTAACTCGAAATATGACAGGATAAGTATGTCAGTATCGTTGGACTGTGGGAGCTGCTCTGGGGTCCTGTGACAGCTACTGCAGCTATAGTAATAAAAGTAGTACATTTCATATTCTGCCTCCCCATGACATGACGGCAGAGCATTTAATATGTAGAAGATTGAGCTCGGGGAAGGCATGTTTCATTTTGAGGAACTGGAAACAGGACAAGTCATTTCACTTTAATACACAATGTTGGGTGCTGTTACATATGGTTGATGGGAAGATGAGCTGCCACGTATGTATTTGTTTGTTGGTTTACAGAGGGTGTAATAAACTCAAACAGGCTCACAAGGGCTAAACAAACCATAAGAAAGCATCTCATCATGGGCTTACACTGCCACCGACACACAAACAGGAGTTTAGCACAGAAACAAATTGTTATTAAAGCAAATGCATTACACAAGTTGTGTACATGCTTTAGAATATAATTTAATGCACCACGTGTTACATAGCTTTTGCATTACACCACTACGTTCCTTGAGATGCATTGTCATGTAATTGTCTGTTAGGAACACCTGTTGAGTTCAAACTTAATACATATATACATATTACATCACTAGTTGGCTAGCATGCTAACTTCGGTAGATGTCTCTGCTATTGTCTTACATATTGCCCCTTTAAAGCTTACAAAACAGCAACAACAGCAACAACAACAAAAAACGTGCATCAATGACATTTGAACCACATGTGACGGGCCGAACAGACTGCAACAAACTCATTCACTTACGAAACCTTGATTAGTCAAGTTTAATGGACCTATCACTAAAGCTGTGGCTATACCTCGTGAAGAGGAGTCCCTCAAATGGTTTGTCAGAAAATCTGTCCTCACTTCAGAGGCTGGAGAGCCTCTCAACGGGCACACTTGACAGTGTCGCTGTGTTGAATTTCATGGATATCAGGAGATTGTTGTGCAAGCGGGCAGGGAAAGACATATTTGATGATATCTATCTATCTATTTGCCCATTATGCAGATAATTAAGGAAGTGATGTAACGCAAGTAACAACATTACTGTTTTGTTATGATAAATGTTAATACAATGAATAACCCCCAATACTGTAAAGCACCAAAAGAAAATGACATCATCATCAAGCTATTTTTTTATTGTATATGATTATATCATGTGTGTTGTTTCCTACTTTGCATATTTAAGCACATTGAGCCTACAGTTGTCGTATGAAGTGTGCTATATAAACAAACTTGGCGTAGCTACTTTGGACTGATTGATAAACATATTAACATGTTTAAACACAAAACTAAAATGGTTAACACGGTCATCATTAAACCAGATAAATGTTAGCATGTTAACATTGTCAGCGTGAGCATGCTGATGTCAGCATTGCGCTCAAAGCCTTGCAGCTCCTACGCACAGCCTCACAGTGTCTGACACAGCTGCAGACTCTGAGCCTTCTTTAACTGTTGTTCTGACAAAACAATCAATTTAAAGACAACATCTAGGGCTCTGGAAGACTTATGATAAATCCATATCATTTTATCCGTATAAATCATCAGCTTAAGTCTTGCCAGTGAGCAATTAAAACAACATCAAGACCCACATCTCGGCTCCCAAGCCACGGAGCTAAAAAAAACCCTGCCCCCCCCCCCCCGGTTCTTGCCGGGAGTGGGGTCCTATTTTTTTCCTTACACTTCCGCCAGATGACAGCTCGCACCAGGCTTGAGCCAAGTTGAAAGTATTAGTCTCAGTTAAAAGCAGCATGTCCGCCCTCTGAGAAACTGTAAAATCATGTAGAATAGAGGTCCTATTTGTCATGGATCTTACATTTATCCGCGCCATTTTAGTGGCCATTTGTTGTCCAATCATCAGTGAGGACGACAATATGCTGCAGATTCTGGAACATCTGCAGGATTGAATAACAAGTGCCGATGGGTCAGCAGACCACACGCTATTGCAAATATATGCTGGCTCATAATACACACACAGGGGAGATAAACCAGCTCAAATCCTTCAGAGGAAAACTTCAGGGGCGAGAGGAGGTGGAACTAATCCTGTGGTCAGGAGGGGGCTCCGTCTAAGGGGACATCATTTACAGGCAGACACAGAGGGCACAGAGGCGCGCGGAGAGCAGAGGCTGTGAGACAGGTTTGCAGATAAGTGTCTGGAGGGCAGATGCCGTGACATTTGTTGTTTGTGGTGTGCCACTCTTTAAGTCCCGGGCTGGAACGTCGTCTGCTTTCTCGGAGGTTGCATCATACAGAATCCCAGCGATGGCAGCGGGTGATCAAACACAACAACATCAATAGTGCACTCACCAGCTAGGACTGCCTTGATATGCTGAGCATAGACGCTGCAACATCTTATATAAGCGTCAATTCTTTTCTTTCTCCTCCCATCCTCTCATCATTATCAAAGAATCAGGATCGCGTCTATTTAAATATGCATAAGAGACTGAAAAACGGCTCAGACTGATTGATGCGACCACACTGAAACAGATACAATTAGCCGTAATTAAATCTTGAAAAGCCTATGCTGTTTGCCAATTGCTCATAGGGAGATGATTCTATTTGCCGAGGGGCTTTGGTAATGTTACACAAAACTCCCAGTCAAACAAAAGAAACGCATAATCCCCCTTCTTCTTATATTGTGGCCCATTCATCTGAATTCCATCTGCGGTTCAAACAGATTTAATTTACAGCAAAACCAAATGGCAGGAACAAATTGACAGCAGAGCAAAGGTGATAAATAATTCAGCAACTTCTTGATAGGCGTTTATCTGTTGTTTTTTTTTTTTTTCTTCCAGGAAGCCTACAGCCTCCCTGGGTGAGCTCCATCCTTATTAGCGTTATTGTTGAGTTTCCTAAAGTTTGGGGATTCACACCCCCTCGTGAGATTACACCTTGACCTTGCCTAATGTGCAAGAAAAACCAAGCTGACTCCCAACATTTTCGAAGCAGGGTGTTTGGACATTCATGTATTCATCTCCAGAGGAGCTCAGATGCTGAGATGCTGGGTTTTCTTTTTTTTTTTTTTTGCGGGAACGACTTCATGCAGGGAACAGACAGGGGCCGGCTGGTGCTCATTCTAATCCGGAGCAACTAAAAAGAGAGTAAACAAGCTGACAGAAAAAGCCCAATGAGAAAAAGGCTACTTCTAACAACAACACTCAAAACACAACAGGCAACAGAGCCGAAGCCAAGAGGCTGAACTGAGAGACTCACAGCTGTTTTGAGGTCTCCCTGAGTCGAGATTTTCTTTTTTTCTCCCCCAAGTGTGATATTTCGTGGCAATAAATCAAATGTTTAAACTGCAACCATGACGCTTTCAAGCACTAGCTCCTAACCAGGGGTGCTTCTGCAGTTGCCAGGGGTTACTTGGAAAGACTGTAGACCACAGTCAGCTGTTACACTGGAATACTACATGTATTGATTGGAAATGCATAAAAACTACTTATTAAACAAGTAAGACAAATCCAAAATTAGTATGAGAGCTAAAAGTAATAGACACATTAATGGAATAGTTGGGTAATGTAATGGGTGAACAACTACACAGAGTGAATACATGGTTAGAGTGATGGATAAACCATAGGACCAGCATGTCGAGATATAGTGGCATCTCACGGTGAGGTTTCAGATCGCAACCTACAAAATACCCCTCGCCAGAATCTCTCCCATGGTGGTAGCAAAAAGAGCTGAAGTATAAAAGGCCAGCCTTTAAAGCCAGTGTTTGGTTTGTCCGTTTCTGTCCGTCGCCTCTCTCTCCACTGCCTGGTATCACTCTGTAAAGCTGCTCCCACAAAACTATGACCCGCAGGTTTAAATGGAAGCAGATGGAGTCGGTTGCCCTGCATGGCCCCCACTCTCCACAGGATGACCCCCTCGCCAGGACCCCAGTCCCTGTCCCTGCTACTCTTCTTCTCAGAGCCGCCCCTCTGGCGCTCCACAGCCTTAGGGCAGGCCACTCCAGGCTTCAGAGCAAGCTGCGACGTCTGAGAAGACGGTCTAGACATCTCTGCTTTGTCGGCGTTCGGGCAGGAAACAGCGTAGGACCCGATTTCTCTGGAAGGGGGGCGCATTATTACACTGTCACACTGACCTGTAGTTACACAGAAAAGGAAATTGGACATGCTAGGCTTTGTGTCGGTAAAAGCTGAACGGCAAACATACACACACACACACACACCACTGTATTCCATTACTGAAAAGTTATTGGTCATCACGCCTCTTTGCCGCTCTTCGATATGAGCACCATGGCATCAAACATGATGAGTCCAAAACTCAGCGTGAAGCCGGAGCGTGTTCACACATGCATGATGTTGCATGTTTGTACCAAACATCATTGTAGACAAGGGGGATATTGGAAATGTATCCCCATTCGCGACAGCTCTTGACACAACAAGCCCAGTAAAGGAGAATAATTTGAATCGTATTAAATATAATCACATTTTTATTGATCTTAAAGCTGCCGTAAGTATTTATTGTTGTGTTTGCAACTTCCTGTCACGTTGCCACATGAACGTGCAGTGCTTATTGCCAGACACTGCAGCGAACAGGAAGATCATGTTCTCCGCATAGTTCACAAGCGGACAGGACCGCCTCTTTATGAAATTCTCTATCCTGATTGGATAAAGTGGACAAGGGATGCCAGAAAATGTCTTCTCTCTTTTATTGCATGAGCAGGAGGAGGAGGGGCATGGATTACTGACCAAACACTCACTGATTGTTGTTGGAATAAAGAGCTATTCAACACTCATTTTACTCACAAAATGTTGTTTATAGCAGCTTCAATATTAATAGAAAAAGCATTCACAAAACAACAAAAATTTAAAGAGTTGGGAACAACTGCTGGAGGGAAGGATATTGCTCTTGATTTGCCTGATTGGCTCTTAAAATTTCCGTTCATGCACCAGTGATGCCACACTTTGCCCCCAATCCTTGAGGCCCGAGGTAGTGGTGCTCTAAATCTCCTCTGTCAGGGAAGAATACACTCACTCTGAGTATATTCGTGACTATCTCAATGGGTTTTTAACCTCTGCTCCTGCAGAGGAGCATTTATTCCAAACAAGCCCTCCAAGCTGTCTTCTCTGGCACTCACAGAGACTGCCACCACTAATCAGGATACAAGCACTGTGTGGATGGCCACACTTCCTGCTGTGCCTGTTGATGCAGTGTGAGAATGTGATATAGAGACACAGAAAAACGTGTCCTTGACTGGCTGTGCATGCTGTCCCTGTGAGCACATATATGCGTCTCTGGCCATGTAAAGAGGAGGTTTTATGTTTATCAGTGAGGGAGTCAAACAGAGACTGAGGCAACACTGCAGCAGACACTCCATTTTTAAGACGCGTCTGCTAATTATGCCGCTATCCCTCAGGCCATATTCCATCAAATTGGCTCATTGAATTGCAAGTGAAGTCAAGACCTATTTCTCTTCTTCTGCAAGAATGCAATGCTCATTGTATGGATTAAGCAGGAGAGTCTTTACCATATGCAGAATAGAAAGTATTTACCTGCATTCACAGCTGGCTTCTTTAAAAGCCTGCCTAGAGTAGTGCTTAAACTTGTTTAGGGTGACCGACTATTGTTGATGGTAATTTTGTGGGAGACGATTAAAGCGAGGCCTGACACAAATTAAAGTTGGAGTCTATTGTTGATTGTATTTTGACTACTAACAAGGCACAGCCTTTCGGATAGCCGGGCACTTTCATTAAATCTGTTTTTGAACCGAATGGAAATGGAGGAGCGAGTCTTTAACGCTCGGCCCACATAATTGCTGAAGGTTTAAGAATTGTCCCTTGGCCCCCCCAGACCAAATATCTTTCTGCAATGCTTAGTAATTAAGCAACACTGATTGCTGTTTTAATGACTTCCTTCCAGTGCTCAATATATTGGCATTGAGCAAGCGGAGCAGTGTGTGTGTGTGTGTTGGAAGGTCTGAGTATAAAACGGCCATTGTGACAGGCTCTCTGGGGACTTGAGGTGTCATTCTCGACCCATTATCAGACCGGATCCCTTTCATTCCCTGCTTCCACACCTGTGATTTCTCTCTCACTTTTTCTCTTTCTCTCTCACTTTCTTTCTCTCTCTCTCTCTCTCTCTCTCTCTCACACACACACATACACTAACACACGCACACATTCACACACAGCGGGCCACAGATAATACCAGCATTACAAAGATCAATGTATCCTGAAAAACAACGCTTATTTAGAATAAAAAAAAATGTTTCTACAGTATTTCCTTATTTGTGTTATCTATCATTCTCGATTACATTTTCTACTTTTATGTGACAGAACTTGTGTGAAACCTAAGAAACCTAAAAAAACCTAGCTCTCCAACTAGGACACCCCTGGGTGCTGAGCCAGTGCAACTTTCAGATGCAACACCACTGTGTCTGATAATTGCTGTCAGACTTGGCAACATGACTTTTGTAAGAGAGCAGGAAACTAATAGTGTTCAGCCAGAAACTCCCTGCGATAACCCAAATTCAGCACTTTGCTTCATGTGGTAAAGCTTTGTTATTTGTAAGTTTGAACATTGGGGCAATTTATAGCCATTTGAACTGCTCAGAGCAATAAAATTACCATATTTTCAACAGCTCATCTGCCTACTGTCACTATAACACAATATGGGTTAAGAAAACTACTTTAAAAGACTCACCGAGGAGCTCTTTCTTTTGAAGTATTCTCCAGCGCACCTCAAATTGTGCATTATGTGTTTTCTGCAGCAGCAACACAAGTTTATTTGCAGCCCTAGTGATACAGTGAAAGAATAGAAAAAAATACCTTTTGCATATAGGAAGTCAAACTTTATTGACAAATTCCACAAGAAAGTGAAAAGTGAAATGCATAAACATCAAATAGATAAGTGTTTGCACCATAGTTGTCACCAAAATCAAGAAATAAAATATTGTGTTGTTGTTTTTAAGTTAAAGAGTAAGAGATAAGTATAAAAGGAATACAAATAGATTAACAAGACACGGATAAACGCTCCTAATAGTTCCACATCTTAGATCGCTACTCACATTGACATTGCATTGTTATAACCACAGAAATATAGATTTAACAACTGAAATAGAGCGGCACTGTGCTTTAAAATTAACATCATGTAGAAATTGTCATTTTGTGTGATTTGGCAGTTTCTGAGTGCAACACTGCTGTCGTAAATACAAAACCCAGGTCTGTAACAATTTGTGTATGTGTATTAATGCAGGTGTTAATGTAGGTGCTAACTCAACACAAAACTCACAATGTAAGGCGTTGAAAACTTGTATGTTGAAGTAAACATGTACGTAATGCTGTGATCCTACCCTCTCGCTGAAGTTAAACAGTGCAGAAAAAAATGGGGGGGGGGGGGGGAGTGGCTGAGACAGAGGCAGCATTCACCCTATTGCAAGACACTGAACCGTCAAAATGATTTCGAAGGTGTTATTTTAAGGTAAAAAAAGTGACATAATGTTGCTTTAATACAAGCCATTCCTTTAATTATGAGTGCAGACTTGGGCAAGATTTTCAAATATGTTGTGTAACCGCTTGCGAGCACAAAGCCATCAGGTTGTCACGATGTTGTTGAATGATAGTAATTTTTGCAGACTGCGAAAGGTTATTTTCACTTTAATGAAATAATAAAACTGTTCTGACGACGAGTCTTTTCATCTATTTTAGTAGATCGGAGCTCCTTTATATAGAAAGAAAACCTTTGAAATAATTAAAATCTCTTAATTATGTTTATGTTGAACCATGACTTCCTGCTAGCCTTTTTCACTATAAATAATCCTATTGGCAGGCTTTACACAATGTCTTCTATTGTTGTAGGCACACATACCTTTCTCTTTTGTTTGAAATTCACAATTGGACAGCTGGATCGAAGACGGATTAACAGTAGCACCATTCAGATACAGTACATTTCTGATTATCCAGACTGTCAGTCAGTTTGGAGACTTAATGGAGCTTTAAATAACCTCGAACAGCTGGTGACACAGAGGTGGAACACCGCCTCTCTTCTTGCATCCGTACTATCACCGGGGCTCAAATCTCTCTGGCCTCCTCCGAGAAGTAGCAGGAGGTTTTTATCCATAATGCACAGAGCAGCCGCGCTAACAATCCAGAGACAGGTTGTGTGTTCTCCCTGCTCAGTCCATTGCATTAGTCTTCATGAGGGAGGGAGCAGGGAGCTTCGGTAAGGGGGAGGCCCAGGCTGGATCAGGCACAATTTACAGGAATAATCCGCCACTGTTTTACTTTCATTATCGCACCTCTATCGCTGGTGTTTGCTAGCGAGCGCTGTGTGCCGCTCGCTGGTGTTGGCTTATTCAAATAAATGTGCCGCCGAGGCAGATGATGCCGCAGCCCCGCTGAAAATTAACTGCCTTCTGTAGACTGCGGTCTAACCTAATCAGAGTAGTTTAATGCACCGTGCCGCATCGTCTGTCTTCTCTCCAGTGGGGGCCTTTCTGCATAGATAACACTTTAGTTGTTGACATGTCTTAGTGGCTGCTGTGGATTAACTGCAGTTGATCAGCATGAACATTTGATATTGTGTTGACTAGTGGTGGAAGGAGTGCTCAGATACCTAATGTGAAATTATCAATTACAGAAAGTAAAACATACTAAAACCTCTGCATGTTACAAACATCATTTGAGTGGAAATAGAAATGCTTTATTGGGAAAGGTTAGTGACAAACCTATAGCAAGTCTGCAGTCCCTCGGAGCATGCACTTTTTTTAGCATCTTTTAGCTAATTGTTTTGGTTTTCTATGGGCCACAACCATACTGTATTCATTCATTCTCACCAGAAGGAGTAGAAGGGTCTGCTGTTTTTTCTGTTTGAAACGCTTTGATACAATCTGTAAGTGCCCAAATGGCAGACACACAGAACAGCTACTGTTTACCATAGCAAACGTAGATTTAGCAGGTAAAGAGACAGTATTTCCCCCGGGAGTCAGTTAGGAGCTAAACAGAATCTAAAAGGAGGGTGAATATCGGAATTGCATCCATCAGGTGGTCAGAAACACGACTCGAAATGAATGCTAATGCTGCTGTGTCCTCCCAGATTTGTAAATTCTTTGCTAACGTTCACCATCACCCTCAGACTTTATAAGGTGATTATGTCGTGGTTTTTGATGTTTTGGCTGATTGGTATGCATGTATGTATTAATGCATACATGTATATATGTATGTACTGTATGTATGGGGTATGTATCTATTGTGTTCTCTTTCTTCTTTTTTTTTGCCATCTCGTTTTAACTTCGTCTAGTTCGGCCTGACTGTTCCTGTTATATTATCTTCCTGAGTGTCCTGCTTTTGTTCTGTCAAAGCACTTTGTAAACTCCAAAAGGTGCTCTGCTAAATAGTTCATTTTTACTTATCATTGTTTGTTTTACATTTTATAATATAGTGCTGTGTATGCGGTTTGTTCTGCTGCATCTAAGGGAAAAAAACAAACAAAAATGCAACCTTCCCTCTGTGGAACTTCTTCGTTGTGCTCTGAGCCGGTCATTAGTTTTCGTTAGCGGACTCTATTTCTAAACTAACGTTAGCTACAGTTGCTCTCCATTAGTGGAGTGGAGAGAGGCACTAAGTTGACCCGCGTCCTTGACAAAGAAATCCACAGTCCAGCAGCATTAAACAACTTAAACAAATCGTCCGCAGGCTTGTATAGGCAACCAAGAGAGACATTGAGGGTCTCATTTTTCACGTCATGTTACCATCAGCTCGCATGTGGCCAACTAAAAATGTAATACATGTAACTTGCTACAAACTACTCCATAAAGCCCTTAAAAGTATATGAAAAAAATAAAGGTACAGATCATGTCGAAAGGCTCCTTCAGAGTGTCATATTATGATGAAATGGGTTCTAACTAATTACACATTAAAATGTCAAAAAGCACTATTTAAACTACTGGTATGGTTGAAGCCGATTAAAACCACATCTACCGAAAGGTACATACAGTGGAGAATGAATGAGTAATGAAGTAGAAGCATAAAGCAGCATGAAATGGACCAAACAAATGTGACTCAGAAATGTACTTAGGTACAGGGTTCAAAATGAGGGCGAGATAAGCTCGGCTCCCCTGAAAGACACATTTAAGAGACTCATGAGCGCTAAAGTGATATTGTAACTTTTGTTGACACTTGTGCTTATTTTCTGTATAAATGGAAAACACTTGTCATTAGTTGAATGTGTGTTTATTCATGCGTAACTTTTCTAGACAATTTGTGTCTAATAAACACAATTCTGCCTGTTCCTTGTCAACAGTGCATGGACGCTCGCTGAACGCGTGTTATGCACTGTAAACGTTTCACCGTCTAATCTCCGAGCCTTCTGTATGGTGGTGTATTTGTATTTGCATTAGTGTGCAGCGAGCGTAGGTGTCGTCTTTGGAGTAGCTGTTAGAGGAGCTGTCCTGCAGTAGACAGTTGGCTGATTCTGAGATTTTACTCCTTTAATGAATAAAGAATTGGAAGTCCTAATCTTGCGTTCCATTCTGAGAACTATTGGTTTTATAGAGCAGTCAGACATCCAGTTGCTGGTCTATAATATGCATTATGATCAGATGGTAGGAGTTTGGGTACACGCACATGAGGAGTCTGGGCTTGCACCATTACTTTTGTAGTCTTTCAGTAATATCCTCATTAGTGTCAGAGGTTATTTGCCCCTGAGTCAAACAAAAGAACACTCGTTTCCCCAAAAGAACACTCACATAACAGCGAACTGAGACGACAGCACAACACACCCGACTGCCGGAGTGTTACTACCCTTAAGCAAAGTTTGCGCTAAACTCCATTCATCTCGGCTGCATGCTTGAAGCGGCTCCTTGAAACGAGATCTATTAGGACAGGTTAGCATCATAGTCAAAGCATTTTTCAGGCCCCCGGAGTGAGAGTCATTATGCCGTATCGCCTCTGAATCATGTATCCTCAGTGGGTGCTAAAAAAGGCGTTCTCTTCTTTAGGAGCAGCGTGTTCCTCATGGCTAGCCGAAACCGTAATTTGCCAGGATCTTAACAGGGTTCTCCTGTGTATTCCCAGGGGAGCCAGAAGTCTTGTGAGGACAGTCTGTCTCTTTATAATGTCTTTGCCACAAATCAGCGGAATTAAACAAGACCAACCTCTGCAACACTTGTCCTCCATCTATCTGGGTCACACTGATAAGCTCACACTGGTCTTTGTGCACCTCAGGAAGGGGTAAGTGGAATTTTGTCGTGCTGTGAACGCACCAGGACATTAGGACACTATGACTCTCGCTGCCTGAATTGCAGCCTTGTTGAAATAAGCAGACAAAGAAATGAATAGCCGACTGAACGTCTTATTTATCTTATTTTTTTCATTCTGGAAGCAGAAGATGCTCTCTTCAAGTCTCCATTCACGCCTGAAATGCACCACCACGGAGCTTGATGAGAACACCCTTCAGGGGGAAAATCTCTGGAGGTTTTCATTTTTTTCACACCAGCGTTATGCTACCACCTAATCCAATATTAGCAAATTAGATGACTAATGATTCATATTGGGAGTAATTGAAAATCAGTACTTTCTCTTGCCTCTTTCTCGGAATCTAATTAGCAAAGCTTTCATTTCAGTGATTGAACAAGTATGTTTGCCTGAAACAACAGCTCGCACTCTCTGGGGCTGCCTTTTACAACCCGCTGTCTTCTCTGACCTGCGAGGCCGATGCTGGGAAGGATCAGAGAGAAGAAACGCGGGCTACTGCGGGCGATGGCATATGTGTATGCGTGATTAAGAAGCGCGCATGCCCGAAAAGCTAGAATTCTCAACACTTGTATGAAGTACGTACCGTAGGAGATGAGACGGAAGTTGGTGTAAGAGTTAAAGGAAGACGGCCAGAGAGAACATTGTAAAGGAGATGAGGAAGGCGAGGACAGAGCCGGAGAAACGGAGAAAGGGAACAAAGCAACACCGGGGTTCAGACTGCAGTACATGCTTCTCCTGAGGGAGCCACAGGGATGGGTTGGAAGACAAATCAGGGCCACAGAGGTGATTCTGCAGCTGCACTCCTTCCCTTCTCCTCTAGCCACGGACATCTAACGTGCTATATTCCAGCTACACATGCAGGTTGTGACTGGAATTAACAAAACGCGCTTGTTTATCCGCAGAATCACTATTCATGACATACCGAGGAACCCCGGGTATGCTGCAACTTTACTCCTGCATATCTTGATGAAGGGCAGAATCAGTCAGCCTTGGTGCATTCCTCACGAAGCTGATCGAACAATGACATCAAGCTGCGCTGGATAAATTGGAATCCTACTGGGTCCACGCAGGAGACCAGCTCACACACTGCTCTGAAAGAAATACACAACCTTACAACAAGGCCAGTGTCTCGTTAGGGTATGTCCATCACAGACCTATTCTGGGAACAATAGTTAGGCTCAGTTGCTTCTAAAAATACACGTTATCTCCTCAGGGAGTCACGAGTGTGGCCCTTTTACTTTGCAGCTATAAAGATGGTGCGAATGTGTGTGATAGTTGAAGCTTGCGAAAAGGTAAATTTACACCGGCTAATCTATCCGGATGCCGCGAGGAAGAGGAATTAGATGGTTCTTCCCCTCTGCAGGGGAATATATGCTGCAGTTGTAAGTAATCAGAACAGAAGCGGGTGGCGCGCGAACAGGAAGGCTGCGAGCGAACAGTGAGATGGAAGGCGCAAAGGAGCTGATATGATCAGGTCGCACTGAAAGGTGTGGTGTGGACACGCTGCTGCTTCCAGGCGGCTATAACCTTTGGATGAAAGATCTCTGCTCAGATGTCATCACGAGTCTTTGTGGGCGAGCAGCAAAGTTGCCTCACTGCTGCAGAAGTCCTGATATGCAACTTCTACCCTCCTTTCATTGGGGAACGATACATCACTAACAAGAAACACAGCGCCGTGGCCTCTGAATCCACAACAAAGGCGACATCGAGTCAAAGAACTAAGTTACATCATTTTGAAGCCTTTGTTTAAAAACCGGTCTGATCAAGTGCGCCGCGTTTTTTTTGCTTGGGAGAAAAGGAAAGGGAAAAAAAACAAAACAAAACAGAAAAGCGTTCGAGGGCCTCAGCCTCGCAGCGCAAGTTGAAAGGGTGGGGAAAGGCGAGGAAGAGACGAGAGAGAGAGGAGGCGCAGCGAAGACAAGGCGAGGCGCTGGTGCAGCTCAGGGAAGGATGCTGGCCCTCAGGGAGACATGGTGGTGCCGTGATGACATTTTTAGGGCAGCTGCGAGAGTTATAGATGAGTATCAGATGTTATCCATTACTCCCTGGGAAAAATTGATGAAACAAAAAAAAAGTATAGCGCAGCAACAAAGGATAATGTAGGAATAAGGGGGGGGGGGGGGAAATCAAAGGACAGATTTAATCCAGGATCAGAGCAAAAATGTTGAGGATAAACAAGCTGCTCCTAAGATGCTGATTGCTGTTTGTGGGGGCGTGGCGGAGGTCGCTATAATCAAAATACGTGTTAATAAAATCAGAGGCAATTTTTTAAAACACAAATCCATGCGAGGGGCACCGCAGGATGTTTCTCCTCTCGTTGTTGTTCTGCCCCTCTGAATATTGTTGAGGGATGCTCTCTTGCATGAATAAACAATAGAGGTGAACGAGCACACATTTCTGGTTGCACCCCGCTGTTAAAAGTTGAAAATGAATGCAGAGCGAGGCGGGCTGTCTTGTTCGTGTGCTGCATGCTCCCTCACCCTCAAAACTCTCCGGCGCATAGCATCCCTCTGCAGCTCTTGCCTCTGTGCAACATGTAAACCGATAATGTGCTCTCACCCGCATTATTATTTTGTGACTTAGGGACACATGACCTATTTTCACTTTGTAATGTGCGTTAGTGCCGAAGAGTGACCCGCTCATGGCTGTCATAATCACTGGGTATTTTGCAAAACTGAACTTTTCACAGAAACGTAGTTGCGTGTGTGAGTTATATACACAGATTAATACTCTCTATCCCTCAGACCAACAGTTTCATGTTGTTTGCAGCAGATCAGCTGTCACCAACACGGAGATGCGGCGCAGCAATATCGGCTGTACAGTAACATTCATGCTCAAACATGAACTTCAATAAAGTTCAAAACCAAGTGGGTGAGAAAAAAAAAGCGCCATTTCTCTTAAGAGAAGCAACTAATTCTAGCGTCTTATGCTGACATGTTTTGACTCCAATCCCTTGCCATTTCGCCAAGTTCTCTGTGGTGAGTGACTGACTGAAACGGCCGCCGTTGCTATGCAGACGGGCGATATCCGAGCTGAGGCACAGTTTCCCTCAGCACAATCCTTCTATACTGTAATTCCCTCAGCTATCGGGCCCCCGGTAGGTCGGCCTAGAAAGGCATGAGACATGGCCGCGAAGACGATGGACAGTTTTAATACAGCAGCACAAGCCCTCCGGGGAGTCGCGTGGTTTACCCCTGCAGATATTATGGGCGGCGAAATGAAGCACATCCATTTCCTGCTGCCTGAAATGATGACATGTGGCATCTGGGGCCTCTGATGGGGTTTGGCTGTTGCCTCGCCTGTCGCACAAACTCCCAGCAATTAACACAGCAAAATGAACGCTTGAATCCTCATCACCTGCGAGTATTGATTTCCTTAACAGTCGTCATGACACCGACTATTCTTAGACAGAGCAATAAACTATCGAGGAAGTGAGGTGCTCTGACTGCTCCTGTATGCCATTGCAGGCTGCTGCTGTGTACACTGTGGGGATGGAGATTTGGACAGGTAACTGATAAAAACTAGTTGCTCGAGGACTGGTAGAAGATGTAAGTGGGGATTCAGAGAAAGCACTTCACAGGACATGATCATAATGAGTCTTTGCCAAAGCTGCCTTCTGGTCCTGACGCCGATCCCTCAGGGTGAGGGAGGGAAAATTGTGAACGCACACACACCCACATAGAAAACAGGTTGGCTCTGCATTTAGAGCGCTTCTTTAAACACAGCCTCCTCCTGCTGCAGCCGCTGTCTCCCCCAGGATCAGACGCTGCATAATCAATGTCCCGCTGCGGTCCACAACCATCACATCGCCACTGCTCCTCCTGCAGCAGTGGCTCCCTTGCTCCAACACTCGGGAGAGTTGGGAAGGCAGTACACAGATGTATCCAATTAACACCTGCTCTGATGGTTCGCCGCCTTTATCCCCGTCACACTCTCACATCTTCCCCGTTTGCATATTCCAATCTCTGAGCCTCATCTGCAACATGCCAACACCTCTTCCGTTTCTGCCGACCCGCAGCCAAACCGTTCCGGTACCTCTGCGGATTTGGGGTAAGCGTGGGAGGAAAAGCGTGCTGCGGTACGTCATGGGTTCAGATGGGCTTAGGAATAACTACAGGGGGGGAGATGGAGGCTATTGCATGCTGGGGTCTTCTCAGCGGGTGTTTCAGTAATCATCTTTGAGTTTTTCTTCTTTCTAATGTATTAATAACTACCTCTTTAGTCAATTATAATAGCTCACAATATGCAGTTCAGGTGTGACATGTTGTCAACTCACAGTATTAAATCTATATTTTCTCAAAGATTAAACATCTTTCTCAAAATTGTCTCGAAACCTCCTTTTTCAACGGAGTAACTCAATAGCAGACAATGTTTTTTTTATTGCAGGATTTACCTCATTAGTGCTTAAAAAATGAGTGTTCACTGCAGATATTTTTGCCACCACAGTTGTCTCACATCAAACGGAAAGAAAGTAGTTTCTTCTACGAACGAGCCTCAGGTGAAAAGACAACTTTCAGCATGGAGTGCACCTACACCAGCGCTGTTTGCATCACGTTGCCTGTCATGTGCCCCTCTACGACACGGTGACATTGGCACATGGGTGGTTGCAGCGGTGCCTTTTCACAAACAAACCTTTTACAGTAGAGCGGCAGTCTTACGTAACTGCAACAAACAGGCTTTGTGCTCGTCTTGTTGTTATCTTGGATCACTGAGAACGTCAAGGCAGATCTTAATAACACAGCGGAAAATGTGGATTTGTTGGCCTTTGGTTTTTAGTCAGCACACAGCTGACTCAGAAACTATTTTGAAGCTTATGACAAAGACTACTGTACTGTACAACGGCAGCTATCATCTTAACTGTTTAATGTGACCAGTGTCATAATCATTTTGTATAAGTATGAGGCTCAGGATCAATGATAGTATGACAACAAAAAAAGCGAAATAGTGACAAATGTCCATCTCATTCCCAGAACCCAAGGTGAAGTCAAATTGCTGTGAACTAAACATGATAAAAACCCAAAGAAATCCTAATTACCAGTACATGAGCAAGAGCAAATTCTTGCTTTTTAAAAGCTGCTATGTGCCTTGATGATACCTTAAGAGATTATTTAGTTAGTCTGATAAAAAAAAAAATATTTTGACACGAGGCCCACTGACAAGATTTTTGCCAAGCTCTTTACTTGTCCTTTCAAGTAAGGATGTCGGTTTTGTTTCATCCTCTGAGGGACAAATACTAAGTGGGTGGCGTGGGTGGCGGTTCCCCCAGGAAATCTGAAGCCTCAAAGACTTTCCCGCATTTGGTTTTTATGCACCAATTTGTACCTTTTCCGCATCAATTAATGCTGGAAATATCTATTTATGTAAAGGAATTCAGGTGCAAGGTGGCAATTGAGCACATGTTGCAATGTAATGCAGTATGACACTGCAAATCTTTAAAGGTCTCACGTCCAGATACAATTCAAATGAGATTCTACATTTTGAATTGATCCTTTCGACATTCATGCCAGGGCTCATTCTGGGGCTACAGGCATATACAAGGGTGGTGGACATAAACACCTGAAGCTGCTCAAAACCTCAGAAAAATGCAAGAAGAGGAACTTTGTTTTCATTTTTTCAACCAATTACTATTTTATACCACTTTCATCACACAAACAGGAGGAGGAGTAACGCGCTCTGCCTCTGTGCACCAGCCTCCCCTGATTCAGACCAGCGCTCTCCTCCTGTAACCCACGTTAAGGTTTTACAGGATGATATGTGTTGGAATTGCTGGAGCTTCGTTCCTCCTGTCGCTGCAGGGGGAGCGACAGCTTATTCAAGTGTAATTTCACTGTAACTTCAACTGCAAAAGACAGCCCTGTCCCTGGTTGTTCCCACAGTCTATTTCTATCTTTAGGAGTAATCTCAACATTTGTTTAGAATTGCAGTATATTTGGATTTCAGTATGTCTCAGATACATTTGCAAATCAGCATCACTGGATATTCGATAGCTATCCAAATAAGCAACTGTGGTTTGTCCGAGTAAATTCCAGCTGTTCACGGCGAGTTGAGCTTGAAATCTTTGTTAAACTACTTTTAAGGTCAGGAAAGATGCTCAGGATTAATTGATACATTTTTCTGTAAATCATCCCACTCATTGTTTTGGGACTATTGGATAAAGAAATATACTTAAATATCTATTTAAAGAGTCCTCCTTTGATTCTGTTGTGCAACGTGTAGTTTAATTCTTGAGCCTTGACAGCCTCGATCCTTCTCCTTCACACTGGACTTCAATTACTTTTTCTTGCGTCTCATGACTTGAGTGGACAAAATGAAAAACATTCAGCAAGAGCACAGAGCTGTGAATCCACATGCAGCTGTGGCCCGGTCATTTTCCCTCATGCTGGTTTTCAATTAAGAACTGTCGATGGCTCATATCAGCGGTAATCCCTTTAACATGCAATTGACTGAATATACCCAGTCGATACCTTCATTCTCAAGGCATTGCATCTATTCGAAGGGCGGCAGGAGTCTCCTGTGTTTACCTCTCAGAGCCGATTGGCCTCTGATCTTCAAATCCCTTGTTTAGCTAAAGTGGCCCTCTCGGGACTGCGGCAGGCCAGGGATGAGGAGACAGAGCGTGATGGAGCGATGGAGGGAAGCCGAGTGAAAGGACCGCGAGCTTGTAAAGACGGAGAAAGATAGATAAATGAAAGAAAGGGACGGGGGGATTGAGAAAAAGAGATGTTCAGAGAGAAAAACGGGAGCTGCAGGAGGGAGAAATCCTTTCAGGATGAGACGGCCCTGTCCCCCTCCCCGCCGCCGCTCCTCTCCTTCTCCTCTCCCAGGCCTGATTGAACCTCCTTGGTTGAACTCATCAGGTATTCACAAAGCCCCCTCTCCGACGCCCACCTCTCCAGCGCTCTCTGTCATGGATGGAATGAGAGGCTTAGGTCCTTTGTGGATCACTATCCCTGTCATTTTTTGTGACGACACCACCTCCCACTTTAGCAGTTGGTGGTTGGAATAAACTGGGAGGGGAAAAAGGGGGGGGGGGTTTGATCCCCGTCTGTCCCCTTTATCCCTCCCCTGCAATGCGTGTATTCTTGTGGCGGAGGTAAGTCAGCTGGATGCACACCTGAGTTTTCAGTGATGTGGGGGAAACCGCAGCGGAGTGACAAGGATTTCAGTTTTGGTCCTGAGCAAACAAGCGCACGCACAGAGCGGGGCGCGACGAGACTTGACAGCATCTCCTCTTTGTTTTTGTGATGGATGAATATTGTTTTTGTTTGTATTTCACTCACTTATCTGCTGAGACGCCAACCAACTGTTTTCCTCGACGCATTTCACTCCCCCAACACACACACACACCCCGACACGCACGCACACCGCATCCTACCTCCATTCTCTTTTTCGCTGCAGCTACTCCGTGAGCTTTTCATCACTAAGGAGATAGCAGCACCTGCACATCATTTCTGTTTTCTAAATGAAAAGCGATGGTATCGACAGGCGCTATCGTATACAGACACCGCTGCGACAGAGCGGGCAGGGGAGGACGAGGAAGAAAAAGCACTGGGGGCGATCAATAAGCTAGTAATGAGGGCTCAGAGCAGGATGGTCATGTGATGGGAAATAACATGTTGCGAGAGAGAGAAGGGAGAAAGAGAGACAGTCAGGAGATACACAGAAGCGGGAGGGAGATACCAGGCATATCATAACTTGCATGATATATGCCGGGGGAAAAAAAATATGTGCATTCATACGTGTGTGTGCATGCGCTCCACCGCTGACACATAATAGTTTGCAGTATTGATTGTTGTTTTCTCTGTGACCCCGCAGAACCTGGCAGCCACCACAGACGTACTGTACAGCACAGCTCCTCCATGCCCCGCGGTGCAGCAGCACACATACACAACATCGACACAGTGAAACCCTCATGGGCTTTGCAGGGTAGTCCTACCGCAGCCAACAGTCAGTCAAATCAACTCAGCTGGCCTTGAGCCAGTCAGTTTGTTTTACCCAGGTATTTTTTTTTCTGTCCTTTCTTTGAACATAATGATCTGAAAACTGTAAACAGTGTGTTTTGTGAATTATTCAGTGTACCGAGGACACAAGAACTATTCAGTTAAAAACATTTTAATGAACTACTTAACGTTATTTTGCAACACATCTCCGACAAAGCAGTCGAAATGGCGGTAAACAGTCCTATACAAAGTGCTGTGAATTTGACCCCTCTGCTCTGATATTTTCCAAGGCTGGTTGGGTGCTTTCAGCTGAATGTGTGTTCATATTCATTGCTGATGTGGCTGACGTTTTGGCCTTGGTTTTTCACAGTGTGCACAAAAAAAGTGAGGTTTCTTTCCAGTGACATCTGTACTGACTCGTTCATAAAGCGCCTTCAAATGTACATATCGCAGTCTTGAGCAGTACTGGCAGCTTTATGTGAATTTCCAGTTGCACTGCCACAAGCCGTCATGTCGGCTGCCATAAAACACAGTAGATAAGCACTAACTCTCGCTGGGATCAAACAGATACGTTCCAATGTCTATCCAAAATCTGTCCTTATAGTTAATCGTTCTGTAATTGCAATGTACAGATATTAGAGGAAGAAAGGATTTTTAAACTAATTGAAGTTCATCCAGATCCTGCAGAAATCACCAATGCTCAATAATGCCTGCTAGTTCTGCTTTAAGCAAATAAAACTTGCATTCCCAGATGCCACTACATGTAAGTCAAAAAAGACATTGTAATTTTGGCATACCAATCCTTTCACAAATGACAATAAATAAACTGTAGTCAGTTTGATCTCGGAGGAATAGTACCAGGATTGGAATGAAGCCAAGGTATCGTGAGATTTATGGCCTTAACCGATATTTCTTTCATTCTCTTTGCCCTCTTTACAATAAATGACCTCAAATCCACTGAAACTTTGGGTCGATACCGGTTGCCGTCATCCGAGCAGAATGGCCATTTAATGTGAGCAAGAGTTTGGAATTATGTTCACGGTGTGCTGCTAAGGTAAACAAAAACACAAGTGTTCGTCTTAAACCGGTGCTTGGTTCAGTAGGTCATGAATCAGTCTATGGCGAATTGGATTTCAGGCGCTAATTAGGTTCTTGTTTCAGTGAACATCGGAACACTGATGAGTCACAGTTCGAAAGCAGTGTAGTAATGATGTTACATAAACAACCAAACTCCCCAGAGTTAAAGTCTAAAGAGTCACACAAAAAACTAACAAAAAAACATATATAGCTTTAAACATGTCATCCTTAATGTATCACAGAGGTATCATAGCATGGAAGACACGGCTGCATCTAATAAAATTCACAGACACAGTTTGCTCTACATAAATTAATTAGCAAACTTTACCAATATTAACACTTCAGACATATTCTAACACTTCAATCTGAAGGGCTCGATTCACGGAGTTGCTGAAGGAGAGCTCAGTCCTCGGGAAACAAGTAGACTGAGTAGAAGGTAAGAAGGTTCAGGGATCTCTTTATAGCTTGAGGAGATTCTGAGCCTTTGTTTGTCAGGGAGTCACATGTAATTCATTCACTGAGGGACTTTTTCTCTGGGCAGTGCAAGTGTCGGTGGCAGTCTCCTGGAGTATGCTAATGAGGGCAATAGTGACACCTCAGCATAGCTATACAGGCCAGCTGTACACCTCTGGAGGGAAAATTAAAAATAAATCTGTGGCCTTATCCCCTCCGAGAGTCTGGTTCACCTGGCCTGCTTACATTACTCTCCTAAAGGCAGCTTCATAGTGCAGCAGGGTGACTTTCATTTTGCGTTTTAACTGTACTTAGAATTATACTTATATCAATATTGAATTATCTCTGAGTGATGTAAATTGCAGTGCAGTCAGGGTTGTGTTAGTTTGGTGTTGAGGCTGGCCTACGCTAAATACAGAGGGTCCACGCTCAGTTATCTCTCAGATTTTTGGATGGATTATGTTGGCATTGTCAATATGAGCTTGTCAGAATATACCCTATCTTGTGCTCACAAATTATTGGCCACCACCACTGAAAGTAGTCGCTTCCAGTAAATATCCTCAATTAGCTGAATTTGCTATGAAACTTGTTCGATAACAAGTGAAACCATACAAAAAAAAAATATTTCTGCCACTAGGGGTCTCTCACAAAACAAAAAACATTTGCCAACTGCTGTGTGGGCAGGACCAGGCCCTCTGCCGCTAGTAACGACGGGCGATCGAATGAAACTCATCATTACCTCGAGTGAACTTGTAGATTTATCTGGGTTTAAACATTTTTGGAAACATTTGGGATTCTGTAGCTACACATCTCGGTGTTGACCTGGGTTGCCTCTCCACTCTGTTTCTCTCCTCTTTTGGAAAATGGATCGCAAACTATACGTGATAGTATACCTTGTACCCAAGTAGAATATATGTGTGGAAGACACTCAACAGCTCAAACTGATTTTGAAGGAATTATATCTTGAAATTAGCAAGAAGCTGTTGTATTAGTGTTATTATTAAGTTCTTAACATCACTGTTAGAAATAGTAGACCAATATCTCCTCCTCCTAACTGGAGCCTGATGTCAGCAGGTTTTTCATATAATCATGGTCTGAACAAAGAGATGGGATTGCAATATAGCCTCACAGTGCCGCTAGTGTGACTGGAGACTCCTGTTAATGAGTTATTGATAACATTTTCTAGCTGGCAGCAAGACAAGTCAGCCTGTCTTCACAAGAGGTGTAGCACAATCACACATTTACAGAACACAGTCCAGAACAGCAGCACCCCAAACCCCCTGGCCTCAAAAACCAGCAGCGTCTGAAATTTAACATCACAAATTTCACAAAAAGGTGCCATTTGTCAGAGCGATGTTGTGTTGCATTGCATCAGGCTGGACAGGTGGTCATGATGTTGTGTCCACCCCCCACATCTTCCACATGATGTTTTGCAAATAACTGTTGTTTAGTTAAAAGTCTGTCTCTGGGAAGAATGTGAAGTCTTTGCAGGCAGCACTGTCACAATAATTGACCCTGACTGGCACAAAAAAACAGCTTGTCTTATTCAAATGAGGCAAACCTGCTGAGTGAAGGAACTACAATGTCAGTTCAAAGTGCTGCGAGACTGGCTTCTGAATGCATGTCAGCAGCTGTTTGTGTTTCTTAACTGCTCGATGAAGGATTTTGAAGAGAAACAATCCTTTCACATGCACAATGTGATGTTAAGAGTGAACCATGAAACATCTTGAATGACATACATGTCTTCATTAAATTCCATATATGAGTATGTGTACCACCAGAGTGTTTCACTTCCTATCTTCATTGATCCGTTTTGACAAAGCAGCAACCTGTTTTCAGTGAAATGGAAAACAATCTAACAGCTAGAGTAAAAAATAAAATAAAATCTATACTTATACCTTGAGGAGCTGCGTGTTGAGCCATCTATCATTTAAGTTCAAGTTCATGTATTAAGTAATAGTCCTGTCACATCACAAGCAATTTTCAAAAGACACAGAAAATAAATAGACCCGGTAGTCAACAAACTGCAGTTTGTTATTTTGAATGGTTTCAGACTTGACAGACGGGTACAGAGCCTACATTTTGGGAAATATTACCTGTTGTTTTTCACCTGAATATACTGATTCAGAGCCATAATTCATGTTCAGCAGCGTGAACGGAAACTTTTAACCGGACTTCAATGTCAGACATGACAACAACGGAGAGAGAGTTGTGGATAAGAGCAGGGTGGTGTACTGCTGATGTGCTGCTCAGCTGTCCAGGTACACGGTGTGGGAATGAACACATCGGACATGCTGATCTTACTGCTTAAATGATAAGTTCAGCCAAAGATGAATATTCAGACATTGTTTTAAGCCTAATTCTTTACTGAAACAATTGCTGCTGTGCTAAATGCACTAATTGAGGCTGAGTTGATAATGGCTAAATTTTCATTTTTGGTTGAACTCATTCTATAATACACTACAATACATCAATTTTGGGGTATTTTGAATTTAATAGTATAGCCATGGTGAAGCTTGTTGAAACCCTCCTCCCAATGTGCAAGTTTTGTTTTTTTTACCTCCTATTTATTTTGTATTTTCAACTTCATAAAATAAGATGCTTTTCAGTTTTACAGCCTATTGTGGGCCCATTGCCTTTTGGGAGTGTTTGCTCAGTGTTTGTAAAGTATATTATGGAAATGTTTGAATTGTACCTTATATTATAAAATGAAAATAGTAAACCAAAGGTGCAAGTGGGCAAAATGCTGACTCAGCAAAGGGATTACGATGAAAATAAATATATTCTTAAGCATTTGAGTTTTTCGTCCCCTCTGTATCAAACTTGCACCAAGCCGTGACTCCTAAACCAGAGTAGAAACACAACCTCTGCATCACATTACACATCTAGCAAAGATATTCCACCACAGGAGAAAAACTTCGACTTGCTTTGTGGAAAAGTCAGAGGATCACCAGTCATTCAGTGATTTGGCACCATGGATACGTGTGCCAAATGCCATGGCAATTTATCCAGTGGTGGTTGTGATACTGAAAAAGCTCTCCCGCTTCATGAGAGACGATCAAGATTGAAGAGAGAATAAAGCTACAGTATCACAAAAATAACATGTACACACTAACTACTTAAATTGGATATTGTGATGTGATATACTGTCTTCTGGAAAGTCAGTGAATTTGTCACAGGAACATGGAGCTAATTTTGTGTGAGTCATCCGGCCAACTTTCCCAGATATTTTGATCGATGGCGAGTAAGTAAATGAGTGTGAGCAGCATGCAAAAAGGGGGAGAAAAAAAGAAGAATGAGGAATTAATGGCCATGAAATACCAAATGTCTAAAGTGATAAAGTGACTGATAGGTTGTGTTGCCAGGCAAATAAGGGCTGTAATTATTATCCATCATTATTCTTTGTTGCTTGTCGTTGTAGTCTGCTCATGTTTAAATTGAGTGTGTTTGAGTCAACATCTTAAAAGCTTTAATGCCTCGGTGGGGGATGTCTGGCCTTTGGGCAGAATGAAACTGTGTGATCTGGCCCAAGAGGCAATTAATAAATACAGCTCAGAAATACAAGGAAGTCCTCTAGGCAGCAATCTCCTCTGTGATGAAAGAAAATAACATAAAATGGTAAACTAACACGGCCATCCACAGTGTCCCTTTCCGGGTGTTTGCCTGTCCTGGTCATGGTCAAGGTGAACACAACACGCAGGTAATGGTTATGTGTCATCACCAACATGCATCATGGGGACTGCTGAGAAAAGAAAAGTAGATGAGGAATGTCATGCTTTCCAAGAGAAATTATAAAAATATGTATTTTTTTGTGAAGGGGAAAAAAGGCAAACTGAGTTCGTGGGGACAGGCTCGCAGTGATGAAAAGGCCAATCCCGAGCATCATTACAGCTCAAAACACAAGGACAAATGTGCTCAGATGGGACGGTGTTACACAGACAAGTTATGTGGTGGGTGAGCTAATAGCAAAGAAGCTGAATGCCTTATTACCGCTGCGGAGCTGCTAGCGCTGTACAAATTAATATTGTTCCAAAGTGTCAGTTTGTCCCGAAGAACTGTTGCAGAGCTGATTACTGATGTGGTGCAAGATATTGAAAATGCACTAAAGGAAAACACAAGACATTTGAAGTTTTTTTTCTCTCTGGTGAGAGAATTACTGCTGAGTTTGATACAAGAGAAAAAATTGCCTTCTTGGCAAGTCGTGCATGGCACAACCAAAGGTGAGATTTGTTTGTGCAAGTTGTTTTTGGCTATGGATGAGTTTGAGCTACAATTTTAAAAGTTAAAGTGGCCACAGACGGAGGCAGCCATGGTTGGCCCACAAAGGTGATTAACTGCATTGGTCAAAAAATAAATGAGTCTTCTCAGTCGCGATCTAAGTGATGAGCTACCTAAAGATGAAAGTAAAGACAACTTTTGTCTCTGCCATGAATTTCAAAAGCAAAAGGCTAAATGAAATAGCTTGAGTAGGAGCAGATCTGGTCAACCATTGTGACGCGCAGCGGCTGAGTCGTGCAAACGTGCTCACGTGCTCTAACGGTAATGAAGGGAAACCCTATCGTAGAACTCGCTGAATGTCAATATCCAAGGTCTTAACCAGCTTCTCAGTTCCTGCTTTCAAATGTGAAATAATTTGAAGTGCGATTACAGCTGTGGAAAAATGCAGCTGGAGAGGGGAACAACACCAAGCCTGCTCAGCGCAAAACTCCTTCAGGCATTTTGGCGAGACGTTTCAGGGCATGAAAAGTAAACAGAGGGAACTGAACATATTTGCCACGCTGTTTAGTTTGGAACTGGCTGACGAGCCTGACATCATACAACATGAAATTATTGAGCTGCAAATTAGAGACGAGCTCAAAGCGCAGAAGCTTCCCTCTGCTCGAGCCCATGAGCTGTAAGTACGACCTGAGGCAAACTGACCCAAACCTGGAAAACCAGCTGAGTACCATCAGCATCGCATCAAGCCCTACTAATAGAGGCAGGTCCAGCCACCGCATTAGAGGTCAGTGTGCTCTATGTGTTTAATAATTTAATATGGCCCGAAAGGGATGTTATAAAATTGAAATGGCTCTTGATAGGAGTAAGGTTCCCCATCTCTGCTTTAATCTGCAATGTGTTGTCCTCTGTCTGGTATGTATCACTGTTTATCACTGTCTAGATTTTAACATGGTGAGCAAAATGAGTTGATACTGAGAACATAGTTTCAGTACAATACCACTGAAAACATTTTGGGTAATGAAACATACACACAAATATATATATATATATATATATATATATATACATATATAAACAAGCAACCCAACATCCCAAAGGTTTAGCCATGGAAACGTTTTTAATGAAGCTGACATCTTGTTGTTTCTTCTGTTTTAATGAACCCACATACAGAGATATGAAAAACAAGAGTCAATCGTCCCTGCAAGTCATCAACAATACAAAATGCCGTGCCCTTACGCTTGCAACAGTCCAAAGTCCTAGAACTCAGCTGCCACAAACGATTATTTAAAAAAATAAAATTACAAATTGTCCTCCCACCAACAGAGACACAATCTCATCTAATCTCCCACCGAATCCTCTGTCTGGTACTAATAGTGTGGCATATCGACTTTTCATTCCCGCCCTGCTGTCTTCTACTCCAGTGAGATGAGTCACATCAAATCAGCCTCCATCAAACGTCAAGCTCATAAATGAATGGAGGTGTCACGAGTCAGATTCTTTATTATCAGGTAACTATCACCTTTATCCACCTTTCACACATCAGCACTCTCTCTCTTCCACCGGCCTCCCTGACTCGCATTCAACGATTCACTTCAGCTCACCAAAGAGACACAGACAGGCAAGCGCACACATTTGATGGTTTTGGGCGATCTAAAGAGGTAGGAGTGTTTGGTGTTAAACCATGCTGTCGATCGAGTGGAATTGAGTGCCCACAATTGCCTAAATAAATGTCGTCGAAGACTTCAGGCATCATTGACTCCTCTCTGTATCCTCTCATTAACTGTGTTCTTCGCGTTCCAGTTCATTTCCTTGTCCTCTCAAAACCACTCTTCTCCATTATGAGAAGTTGTTGAAAAATCCAGAAGAGATGGCAACCGAGCTGCCACAAGCTGAAGGGAGTCACTTTCAGCTACCATTTACAGATCACTGAGCTTGGAACATGGGGGAAATTATGACATACTGAAACCAAATAAGATCCACTTAAAGTCGTTCTCTTGAAAGTTACTTCCTACACACAGGTGTATGTGATCACCAACACCAAGATGCATCATGAGTTTAAGCCTATTTTCTGACAGCAGGCAAAGCTTATTTTTTATTGTGTCACGGTAGACTATTCTCTCTGTGCTGTCTTTCATACCGCTCTGCTAGTAGCAGCATGGATTCTGCTCAGCTGCTCCGATGCACTTCCGTCTCTCTGGATTTGACACTGCCGTTGTGTGGTCACGTTGCCAGTGACACCAAAGGCAATTTAAAATCCAATATGAGTGACTGAGTAGCTTCGGTAGAAATCCGATTCGAATCACATTTCAAACAGCCTCCAAAGGAAGTTTGGATCCTATATTAAAAATGTTGTATTTCCTGTGGTTTTATGCTATCCAGGCTTCCTAAAATGAATCTGGATACAATCTGGATATGCCAAAAAACACATCTGGGTAGTCTAAACATAGCCTGAGTTCTGTCTGGATCACTTCGAACAGTAGGTAGTAAGTCCTCAAGTCAATAGGACAAAAAAAATAATTTGTCGGTGCCTCTGTTTTCTGATCGACTGCCGATATGGTTAAGTTTAGGTAATAAATACTACTCAATCGAGGTTAAAGGGAGGGTCACCATCAGCTTTAAAAGTTTCCAATACAGGCTACTGGTGGTAGATGAGACAGCAACAACATTCTCTAGTGTCAAAATGATACCCACCATCAACACCAACAACCTTTGTAATACCTTCTGCAGAACCAGAGCAACAACATGCTATTTATGTCTTTCCTAAAGAGAGAAAAATCTGTAGAAATATTGACAGTCGCCTGTCAAGGAAATGTCAAAATATGTTACTGTTAGTGTCTCTGGTAAAGACAGTTCGTCAACAGCATGTCAATTAAAAGTTTGTGAAAAGCTGTTACAGCTGAATCAAAGCCACATGATTAATGTCTCAGATAGAGTTGATAGACTTATATGTAATCATTGATCAAGCATATCTAATTGTCTGAAGCCAGTTTTACACATTCAAGGTCCTTTGAGGGTACTACTGCATATATGATGTCATTCACTGGCAAAGGTGCATTATGGGCAACATGAGCACCAGCCCACTGGTCCAGCATTGCACTCCTAACAACATTAGACTCATTATGCAAATCGATAGAGCATAGATATTGCCTTTTTATTCCAAACTCTTTTTACTTTTTTATTAGAACCTGGTGCCTACATTACCCACAATGCAACTTGAGACACTGAGCGACAACGCTGGAGGTAATTTATCAAATCACATGCAGCTTCCCTCCGGATCCACAAATGGCTTTATACTACTTTTTTCACATCTGCAGTAGTACTCCTTGAGACCTGTGGAGTGACCCCTTCAGTGTTATCTGAAGCATGTAAACAGACACTCTGACTTCACACTACAGCCGCTCTGTTCAGAAGGCAGTGGTGAAGGTAAAACAGCTGGGATGTGCTGGTCCAAGTAGCACATATATAATTGCTGCTTTTCTGAAGAGTTCATGTGCACTTAAAATGCCTCCAGTGTGTGGTCGTACATAGAAAACAATTTGTGCCGATGTTCTTACGCGCCTCCCGTGCAGACCGAGCGTTGCCTTTAACCACTCATTTGTCTCTCTAGAGCGAGTTTATTGCTCCGTCCATGGTTTTCTAAAATGCTAATACCAGGGAGGGATCATACCCTTAACAGGCCTATTTAGGCATTTGGGGATATCTGCAGTGTAGTCGTGGCAATACTGATGAAGTCGGTCTACACTTCAAACATGAATAAATATATAAAAATAGTTGCCAATATCACCTCTGGCAACAATTAGCCTGGGCTGTATTAACAACTGATACCGCCTTACAGCCATTCATAAATTGCTGATTTTATAGCATTTCTCATTAAGATTGGTTGGTATTGTCAGGAACAGACTGAAATATTAGATATATTAAATATTAAAAAACAATTTAGCTGAAAATGTGTTTTACATGCACATATTGCTTTCTGTTATTCTAATTAAGGAGGCCAAGCTGTAAGTGAAACCAAGACTGAGATTTGATCAAAGAACCGGCTAAATATAGTCCGGGTGTGTTTGTCGGCATGAATGTCGAACCTTCTTATTTATTAACTGGCTTACAAGCATTTAACGTATAGAGGAGATTTGGGCGCTGAGATTTTGCTCTTTTGAAGTGCTCCCTCTGTGTGAGTTATCAAACAACAAAGCATTGATTTCCTCTCTGAGAGTTTGTGCAGTATTTAGTGCCTAGAGGAAGAAGGAATTGAGTTCTTGACATTATTAACAAATGCGTATCGCGCACAGGAACTGACTGATGAACTGATTCCCTGACAGGTCAATCAAGCCCATTTAGAAAAGACGTGGCAGGCACAGGAAATAATGCGAGGAAAAAGGTATCAGTGCAGCTCGACCCAAATTCAAACTGCTTAGAATTCTGAAATCAGAGCCAAATAATTCACCGAGTGCAATGAACGTGAAGGGGTTTTCTTTCAGTGACTCTCGGGCAAGACACAACACCAGCTCACAGATGTACAAAAATACATGCTGGCACCGGGAACACCAGAATTTATTCATAAAAAACTCTGCAGCTTACAATCTCACAGCAGGAAGTTCGCGACCAGAAGCGTATACAATCGAATTTACTCCAGTGTGACTTCCTGCAGAGGGTGAGGTAATAACAGCTGATAGTGACGTATAAAAACTTTCACACTTTCACTGTGGTTTTTTCATTGTAATTAAACCAGCATGTCTCATTTTGGGGGCGTAGGAGCAGCTTTAAGGACATGTAAACACAACACAGACATATTATCTAGGGGCTCATGTATACATTCAGCATATATAGACCATTATTATCATTTGTTTGGAATCGTGAGTCCGACCACCTGAATAATGGTAGTCCAATAATCATTCTGCTTTTCAGTCTGCTTTCACCCTCAGCTACCCAGGGGGGAATATCTGGGCTTTTAGCTGCTAAATGTTCCACTATGTTCACCAGCTAGTCAGCTACTGTGTCTGTCTGCCATCTGGTGCTGGGCAGGAAGCATACAATTGATTCATCAGACGTTTTTCGCTAAGCATAATGACAGAGGTGAAAATAATCCAATTAGTATAAGAAAAAAAATAAAATAGTGAAAGTACTATTAGTTCTGTGAGGTGATAATCATCTCCACCGAGGAGGTTATGTTTTCACCCGTATCCGTTGGTTGGTTGGTTGGTTTGTGAGCAGGATTACACAAAAACTACTGAATGGATTTCCACAAAATTTGGATGATGGATGGGTGTTGACGCAGAATAGACCCCATTAACATTTGCTGCAGATCTATGTAAAGATAGCTGGTCCACACATTTCTTTTCACCTTCTCTGACATTGTGAAATAGGACATTTTCCTTGATAATAATGGGGGATTAAAGGGAATATGCATGGATCTTGATGAAAAAACATCAGGAGCATTTAGGTCGCTGGTTTCTATGAGTGGGCACAATTTGATGTGGTTCTGGGTGATACAGGGCTAACATGTTTGATATTGGATTAGGCTTCAGTGAATCAAAGGGGACTGTTAAAATTTAAGCTGCTAAACTGAGTGTCATTTCCTGTTTTCAACTTTTTCTTCACTTCAAACTCCAAAATCTTTGTATTTATTTGACACGTTAACAGAATTTTGCCATGGTCGGCACTTTGTTTAGTTTTTTTTCCATGTTTTTAATGCACACCCTGCTGGCACTGTTGTTTCAATTTAAATGTAAATGACCTTCTATGACAAGCCTTTTTTTTAAAGGATTTTTGAAAAGACTGCGCTGGTGTTTACGAAGGCAACAGAGTAACATGATCTGGAAAGCATAGGAGCAGCAGCTAATTGAAGCCATGAATCAACGTGTGGCTGAATGACATTTGTGTTTTACTGCACTGTAGCACAAGAGCATATATTGATAGGCACAAAGTCAGAGGGTAATGTAATGCAGTTAATAATGACCTCATTATTATCAACTTTTACATTATTAGTAAAACAGGGGACTTGGAAGGAAAACAGTCAAAGCTTATTGGCTTTATGGAAGTATTATAGTTGAACTAATACAGGGGGAAAAGAAAAAGCGCATTACACAGTATGATTGTTTTCTGCATGTCAGAATGTAAATGACTGGTTTCTCAGCCTGGTGACTCCACTCTCTTATTGTTCATACTTTGTTTTGACTCATGCTCGGCTGTACGCTAATGCTGTGCTAAGTTTCTTCCACCGGCTGCTGGGGGGTTGTGATAAAAGACGCCAGGCTGTACGAGGGGTGCTTGAGCTTTTTCTGGTCTGTTGACTAACCAGAATGTTGTTCTGTAAGCTAACCTCGAGTAAATGGCAAGCATTCTCTTGTGCCCTCTCTCGCTGTACTCTCTTGCTGAGAATAATCCGCTATTATACATCTGTAAAAAATGCATGCCATGTGCCAAGCTGGAGGCGCTCAGAAGCGGCTGTCATCATATCCCCCTTGATCTAAGGGAGTAATTTACCGAAAATTTGCAATTTTCACTGACAAATGGTGTCGCTGATTGGCATTTAGAAGCACTTTGTTTGAGACAAAGTATTTTAAAATCCCATTTGGTCAACCATTTAGGATGTGGAACCCAGTGAGTAGTTTTTTATGGAGTCTCATTTGCTTTAAAAATATATGGGATAAGTATTAGATCCAATGGGACACTAAGTTATAGTCAAGAGTTTAATTTGCTCAAATGATACTTTGTCAGAGTTGTGAAGTTTCACCTCCGAGTTTAATACATCCAAAGTTTCTTAAAAACGGCAGTCATTAATTATCACACTAACAATGGCTCAAATGAGTACAGTATGTGTATTGTGAAAAGGGGTCACCCATAGTTACAAACCCACAGGGGATTATCACCTGACTCTGCAGTTCCACTTAGCTCTACATGAGTCTTTTTTTTTTTTTTAAGTCGCTGTGTTGGTTTTTTATGGTCCAGACTCGAAATTAAGAGCTTTAAAATTCCTAACAGCCTCCTTTCCAGCTGCAGCACGCAGGTGTTTTCAGTAGAAAAGCTTGGTTAAAACCCACTGTGCAAATCTTGGCCAGTAGAGAATGGCAGACAGATACATTTTGCTAATATGTTTGCCTCTCACATTTTTGGGGTGATACAAGGTGTAAATGTTCCTTTTTTTCCCTTATGTGGCCCAATTATTGCAGCTTTAAACGTACTTCGAGAAATATTGAACTGGTTGTGAAACAATTTAGATATTCGTAATACCTCGATATGACCTACATATGCAAACGACACCATTAGTGAAGTTTGGCTATTTCTAAAACGTTTTTATAGTTGCTTTTAATGCCTGTCAAAGGGTTGGATTCCAGTTTATCAGGGTTGGATTAGTATTAAAGTTAAAGCTATTATTTATAGCACAGTGCTGCATGGGGATGAATTGACGGGTCTCGCAGTCAGAGTAAAACTGCTCTGTAGTTTGGTGGTGCGGCACAAACTAAGTTTTCTTTGTTTTCTAAATGTGAGCAGAGTAGGTTTCTACAAAAGTAAAAATTCTAATTTATCTTTTGTCACAATGCTGTGCTCAGGTTTAGGTGCAAAAACAACTTGGTTATGGTTAGAAAAGCATCATGGTTTTGCTTAAAATATCTGTTTTGGTCGCCACACTCACAGATTACTTCCCGTGAAAAACAGCTGGTACTGGTCGCCACAAAAGCAGCTGGAAATGTTTCCAGGTGTCCTTAAAAATATTCAGTGGTGAGACTTAAACTCCAGTCGCCTGTTTGGCAGCTGATGTCCTGTTGCAACACGTGGCTTATAAACATATAATGTGAACCCGAAACACCATGTTTGGTACACATGTCAACTTTGGACGTTTCTGTGGTTTGCAGAGTGCTAACATAATATCGTGGTCACTTGGCTGGTGTTTCACCGTCGTCATAGTCCAGTTATTAATCTTACTTAGCCACAAATAGATATAATACCTCATGGCCATACATAATAATAGCTATTAAATATATATTGTATCTTTCTTTCACCTTGCTTTCAAAATGAATGCACCAGCGAACCAGATCAAAAGATCGAGATCTGTATGTCAGGATATGAGTGGTGCTCATACCACTTCTGTCCACAGGGGCCACTAGAATGAGCAACAAAATAGAAGTTCCTTCCAGCTGCATGAACTTTGATATTGCATTCATGGGATTGCAATAAAACCCTGTTGTTTTTCCCCCTGTCATGCATGAGAAACGTACGCTAAGTATGCGCCGTCGAGGGCTTTTGTTTGGCTTTTCATTATCCTCTTGAAGAATATTTAATTGGCCCGCAAAGCATTTGAAATTCAGCTGGTGGCAGCGGCTGTCCATTTCAGGCACTCTGAGAAAGTGACTGCTGATTGAGGATAGAAACTGACCGCTGATCACTTGATTTGTCATGCTTCACCGAGAAAAGCAATCTCCTCATTACTGCTAAATTGTCAGTGGCATCAAAGAGACTTTCCAGACTTTCCCTTTAAAACTGCAAGAGATTCTGGTCCGGGAAATGCTAGTTTGTTCTTTCATAAGGCAAAATTAAAAAGAAATCCTTCTGCAAATATCTTCTTCCCCTGCTCGGAGGAAAATTCAATTTCCGATTACGCACGTATCCTCTTCCTTTGTCATTGCTGTGTTCAAACATTTCTTTTGGTCTTCATCTAGCTCATATTCTTTGTCAGAAACGCAAACAGACATTGTGTGTACTTGATAAATATTCACCCCCCTGAAATATATACTTCTCTGGTTCAGTGTTATTCCGATGCAAATCTCTCCGCGGATCTGAAAAAAAGTTTGGTTCAATTGCATCATTGTCTGTTGTCAGAGCAGCTCAGGTGCAGCTCTGTATTCTCTGCCTAAGCCTTTCAGATTCCACAGAGGCTGAGTTAGTGTTAAAGCACAGCAGCGGCATGAAGTTGTGAGCTTTTACTTGTCATTGAACCGTTTTCTGAAACTGCTGCTTCTCTCCGCAGGGGAACAGAGGTAAAAAGAGGTGAGGGGAGCGGTAACAGCTTTTAGTTTCACATTTGAACCATGAGCTTCGTAAACAATCCCCCAAGCATGGTGGGTGATATTTGCACGCCATTGAGGTACACACAGGCCAATAAAGTGTCCTGCGTTGACCCATGCTTATCTCTCTATGACCATGGCACATTGTAAAGCTCAGTTTGTCATCCCAGAACAGGTTTTTGGGTGATTTTTACAGGGACCAGAGCACAAAATGATAGCATTATGTCTGCGGGGAACTGTTGATCACTGACCATGAGTTAAGTTTTACTTTATTGACATTTTTGGCTAAAATAACTCAAACTCACTTCCTTTCTTTAATATTTTCGGTAACCCCAAGGCCTCCCACACAGCAGCCAATTCCATGAATCGTTTGTCATGACACATTTAAAGCTGAAACAGCTAAGAGCAAAACATTTTTTTTTTTTGTGTGTGGACTATTTTTGAGATACGCCGTCCTATCCCTTGATTAGGCATTTTTGTCGGGTTTCCACTCTAATTAGCCGGCTTATTTGCCTCAGTTGCTTAGTCATAGCTGTTGAGGAAAATGTGACTTTAATGTTTGTGTCATTACAGAAAACTATAACTCAGGAGGTGATCAGTGCTGTCAGAGCCATCATGAGTCACCAGCAGAGCCCCATTAAGGTAATGAATAACATAATGCCCCTTTAGATCACCACTAAAAATCCTGACAGGGGTAAAACTGTCTGGAAATTTATTTTGTCTGCAGAAAGTTTTTTAATGCTTCAAAGCTATTTCAGTTTAAAGACCCCGCGGATCCGGTGCAGTCCCACAGCCTGAATATTTCCCGTTTAGCAACGTGACTTCCTCTGCACAGAGTGCTTTACCGTGTCACCGAGGCCATTTAAAAAGGCCACAGAATCTTACTCATGAGCGTCGTTGGGAGCTGTGTTTTCTTCACAATGCAAAAAGGGCTGTCTACCCATATCTGCACAATTGTCACTGAGCCACAGGGTGGGGTGGGAGAGAGAACAAAAGTCGGAGGTTAGCAAACAAAAAGGTCAAAATTAGTTTGTTTCAGAATAGAGGCAGAACACGCTGGCGTTACGTGCCCTGAGGAGCCTACTTAGACTGAATTAAAGATTTGTCATAACACTGGGTAGAAAGCCCTTGCAGTACCAAGATCTTCAGATCTCGCAGAGGTGAGCAACAGCTCTGCACACACAGCAGTTTCATTGGGTGCTTTGTTGTTTGACTTGATCAAATAGACATTTGTCTCATACACCCTCTGAGCTGTAATTGTTACTGTGAGGACTTCTTAATATTTAGAAGAACTCTTCGTGTTGTGTACCTGGTAAAATGTTACATATTCATATATATATATAGGGAAACAGGTGTCTGAGGCAAAGGAGACGACCACAGTGGACCGTGTTTCCATTCCTCTCAAAAGGGGCCAGAGGTGATATTGCCTGCGTCTCTCACCATTCACTCTTTTCAAAATAAAACGCTATATTTCATATAAAAGGCGTGACACTCTGGAGTCTAGAGGCATTGAAGCTGTATTCGGAGTCAGGAGGGAGAAAAAAAAATGTTCTTTCAATTTTCGCTTTTATGCAGGAATGCACCGGCGATAACCCTAAAACAGGGGTTAACACCACAGTGAACATCGGAGGCAGTGAGAAATTTATCAACAGGCTTGTTTAAATTTGGGATGAAGGAGAAGCGCTTTGTATTAGGAAGCATTCAACACGTACGCAAAAATATCATTTAAAGCCCCTGCACACCCATTCTTTCAGACATGCATACAAGCATCAGGGACGTTGGAGGTCATTGGCTTTGAGATTCAGATTATTCTGAAATACCACGGCACAGGTGGTTTAATTTATGTTGTATGACCTCCTAATGTTTGCATGTAAAAAGCGCGTCTGATTGACATTTCCTTGCGCTTTTGTTGTTTCTGTTGACCCTATTGAGGTGGGGTACCTGACAACCTTTTATTATTGTCATTAGTGAACAGACCTGCTTGTAACAGCAGGGCAAGTACAGGTGTGATCAATAGCATTATCAGTGGCTCCATTCTATTCCCAGAAAACCATGTCAGAGAGTGAGCATGCACAATACCAGATTCAAGGAACTGGCTCATCTAAATGGAATGCAGCCATCATTAATTTTATAAATTCTGCATGTGCTTTTTTTCTGCTTTGACATGTCAAAATGTCTGCCAGAGAAAGGGTCAGTTTTTGCAGCTCAGTGACATGGGACACAGAATGGAGTCCTTGTTCACATTATTGGTCACATCTGTGCTGGGACAGGTCAAAATGACTTCTGTGAAAGGGGTCTATTAAATTTGGTGGCATTATGATATTCCCAGCTCTGCCCCAAATTCCACTTGACGAGAGGTCTAATCAGACAAGGTAATTGAAAACTCCTTTGTAAGTGTGCAGCGCCTTTAGAGGAAGACAGGCACTTATTAATAGAGAGCATTCTGTGCCAAACTGACATTTCTAAAACAATGAAAGAAAGATTTAAATTACTTAATTAAAAAATCATATCCGCGTGCAATGGCTTGTCATTGATAAAATCGTATAAAGTTTCCCAAAGGAGGGTACCACTGGGAGGTACTGAAGGAACAGGCCATATTAGTGTCAACACCACAAGTCCCAAAAGACCCAGAAGTACTGTATAAGCAGACCAATTGGAAAAGTAAAGAACACTGGGCATTACAAGCAAGGCAAAAAGTGTGCTTTCACTATTCCAAAATTTGACACACTTATGCCAAAGCTCCATCAGCATTGCTGCTGCTGGTGTAGACGGCCAATGTCCACTCCAGTGCCTTAGCGTCATCTGGCTGCTGGTCATTCAGGGTGCCGTCCTGCCTGGTTGCTACTTGTAGAGGATCTCCCCAACAGTCCTTTCATTCCAAACTTCCAGATTTCTAGTTTGCTCTTTTGCAGACTCAGTTAATCATCTTTCTGCCTAAGCGTATTAGTTAAAGCTCCTGAAAATTATGCAATTTCAAATCTTAGTCTTTTTCCATGACAGTAAACACGCATGACCACTCAAATGTCAGAAACAGCATTCTTAGACGTTGTTAAAACTCTAAAGGTGCAATATGTAACTCAAATTGTCAAAAGAAAGTGAGGAAATTGTTTTGAAATCATCAACTTTGTCCAACTGAGCCATTCCAGCATCAAACCAGTGAGTAAAGCAAAGACAAAAGCAAAGCACAAGAACGTCTCTCTTGAAACACCTGAAACTGTTTTTATGGGGGTTATAGTGAGAATCTGATCGAGATTGGGTTGTCAGGGCATTTAAGGCAGACAGAAATGAAAGCAAGCCAGTTTCAACCCGCTAAGCAAGGAAAGGTTTCAACTGGGTATAGTGCCACCACCAGACTGACACAAACAAACATCACACCACATGTCATGCCAACCTGAGGTGTTTCCACTTTTCCCCTTTGTCACAATCTCAAGTCAGGCGCTGAGACTTTACCAGTTGGACAGCGCCACCGCCATAACTAAACACACAAAATCACACAGCTACACGTCGCCCCCCCACACTGAAACTTCGGCTCCAAACCTTTCTGGCACTGTGGTTTTCTTGGTGGTGGTGAGACGTTCGCATTGTGAAATTGCCTCTTCCTCGGGGAGCTATTCAATCACTCCGGGCACCAGCCCACAACAAAACGGTCAGTCCACCCAGGGAGAAAAGTAATGTGCGATTCCGCCTATTTGCCATGGAGGCTTGGGAAAGAAAAATATCCCTTTTGGAGACAATGAATGGGCTGCTGCCCAGGTTGTGGGTGCTCCAATGAGTTGATTAACTTCACAAGGACAAAATGAAACTTTTCGCTGACCAATTTATGTGATTGGTGGCGAGCCAAATGATGTGTTAGAGGAGAGATGGGTTTCGGGGCACCACTCATCTCTTCAAACGAGACTTGGGAATTAAATCAAATTGAGGACATGCATAGGAATAACGGACTACCACTTTGGGAGGCCATGTACACAGACAACTCGACTTAGTATCTTAATTAGGTAGGCTGTCTGAAAAACACCACTGATTGGAACTGTGTGCTCTTGCATAGTGGACCTGTCATTAATTATAGATACACTCGCTGGTGATGCCACTCCATGTCCGGCTGACCAGAGCTGAGATAATGACAACCGAGGTCAAAATATCAAGCTCTACCTGCTCACATTTGTATTCTGGTCACTAACTTGAGGCCAAGCTCACAGGCATAAGGTTAGACAAATAGATGTATAGAGCAGTGTTATATTTATCCAGCAACTGGTATGTGTGTGTGTGTGTGTGTGTGTTAGGGTTGTATGTCTTTGCTTGTGCAAGGATTAGCTTGTGTAACAGCATATACTGCTTGTTATTTACTTTTAATTACAGTTGACTTAAAATAAAAAAAATGCAGAATGGGTGACCGAAAAGCAATCTTTATCCTGCCAGACAGATATATGAAAGGAGGCATTCAGAATTCAACCCAACCTTCCAGCAATTTCAGAGCTTTCAGCTGAGGCAGACCTCTAGATACTGTATGCAACCTTTGCAATCCATCATGTCCTTTTATCTGGCCTTGGATTAAAAGTCTAGAAAAAATAGTCTGTCTGAGAATCATACCTGCTTTTGCTAAATATGTAGGCATTCTGCATTTAAATGTCTTAAAACCAATAGACCTTAGTTATATAGTATATTTTGTAGAGTTGTGCACTTACATCATCCCAAACGTTCCCAACAAGTTCAAACCGAGAGAAATCCACTTGTGTATATAAAGTTACATGAGGTTCATTAGGGCACCATTGGTACATCTGGGATAGGGAAGTTAACACAAATACAACTTTAAACATCACCTCATCTGCAAGTCTGACTGTTCTGTAATGTTGTTCATGAGGTAAAGTATATTTCCCCTCCAGCTCCAGTCGACAGTCAGCATATAAACACCTGACAACGCAGGTAAGCTTAGCTGATCGCTGCTGCAGTCAGGTTGATTAACAGGAGTGAAGATAAATCCACTTTTAATCCCAAAAGTTTAAAAGTAATCTCTGAGCTTCCCTCCCATCCGGAATGGTTCCTGGATGAGAGCAGAATCTGATGTGACTCCCGGTGTTTCTTCTCCAGAGGGTCTGGCTTTAAGCAGCTTAATAGTGGCTTTTGCCCCCCTAACTTCGAGGCCTCCATAGAGCACTCTGCATACATCTTTTGTTTTGTTTTGACAGAGAGCAACTCACAGCAGCAGAAGTTACATACTGTACATGTAAAAAAGCTGAAGTGAACCAGTTGTACTAAATATAATGCGACAGACACATCATAGAAATTATTTATATTCATAAATAAATTGGAACAATTTATGAATGATTTATTATTTATTTACAATTAATGCTGAATGTTGATGAATCTGTTTTGACTGAGGAACAGTTGTGAGTGTTATTTGTGATCTAAAATACAATATAGATGATGAGTCACAGCCTGGCTCCGTCACGTTGTGCCGGTTACTGGAGAAAGTGTAATTAGTTTGACTGTAGGTGCAAACTGTGTTGAAGCATTTAGCTCATAGCAGAAGTTGTTTTCTAACTAGTTCCCAGAATTGACACTGAGAATATTAATTTTCTGGCAAAGAAAATTAATTAGTGTTTTTTATTTATTTACTCTGTCTAATTTCAGTCAGACTTTGTTTAGGCATGCTCATTACCTTCAGTTAAACTGTGGCTCAAGCAGCAGCAGAAATGTGAACATTAACTTCTCTCAAGTCATTGTCCATACAGTTACTTTATTCTATGTTTATTGCTAAAATTAACTTGTGTTTTAATCTGAAATTTATAACTGTAGCTGTGTTTATTTGTACCTATTCACTGTATTATCCACTGCCTTTGTATAATTGCATTTATTGTATTCAGAATATATAATTCTATTCTAAAGCCTGACCAGGGACAAAGACTGCAAATTAGCTGAAGCTAGACGTGCATCACATTTTCCCATTTTCTGTGGCAATGTTGTATGTATCGTCCCTGTTAAATAAACATTAAAATAAAAATAAAATAAACCCTCAATGGCCCCTGCCAATATCGTGGACACCTGCTGAACCTTCATAAGGATGATTACACAGAAAACTTGTCACTTGGTGGTGATTAGCAAGCTTTGTCTTCTATTCAGCTTCCTCAGTCCCACCCCTCTTGTCAGTGAGTCACGACCTGGAGGTAGCAAAGAGTGTTAGGTCTATTGCTAGCTGTCTGCCTGTTTCTCCTGAGACAGCAGGGAAGCGATGGTTGCCCTGCTTCTCTGGGACTAAAGAGCGCAGTTCCACTAAAGGCCAGTCCTCTGCCCTTGTCCTCTGGGACAATGGAATGACTATGGCAGCCTGTCACAAAAGAGCAGAAGTTCTATCTAATACAGCAAAATCGCTGTCTTCCTGCCCTCTGACTGTGTCTTCCATGGTGATGGCTGCCTCAACAAGAATTATATTCTTGAGCATGGTTTCTGCTCTGCTTGCCATCCAACATTGGCTCCCATGCTGACGGTGCAGGAGAGGCAGGTTGCTCTAGGTCCTCCTCTTTCAGACTAAGCCAGATCAGTAGGTTAGGATTGGCCACTCTTGGTGACTTTTCTTCCTTACTATCAGGCAGATCCAGGAAAGAAGCTCATATAAATCTTTCAGTCTTTTGCACCATTTTACACCAAATCTTCCCTTACTGTTTTCCTTTTTCTGGTGCGTCATGTTTGATGTCACGAAAACAGTAGAAAGGAGGGGACAGTTGACAATGTTTTTGCAGTTAATTCTTTTATGACTTTCCCTTTCAAAATCAACACTGATTGAATGATGTCTGAGCACTGCTTGAATGGAAACGGATGGAAAAATATGTATGCCACTGTCTTTCACTTCAGCGTGTCATAGCATCTCACTAGTGAAAACCCATTCTACTACTACACTGGAAGGAATGTGATTGCTGTTTTTTCCACATCAAAGGTGGAATTTGTAAGATAGCGATTGTTGAATTTTTTTCCAATTGGAAACCCAGAGTGTTTGAAGAGTTGGGAATGAGACACAACAATCGAAATTGGAATGATCCAAAAGGTCCAATTTGTAACTACTGTATCTTACAAATTGAACCTTTAAAAACAAATGCCAGGTGTTGTTGGAAAGAATTCCATTGATCACCTGCTTTAAGAGGGGTGCTGAAGATACTACCTGACAGATCACAAGCCCTTGACAGTCTTAGTCTGCCATGGTGCGTAACAGTCATGTGTTCAGGTCATTCACCATGTCCACAAGTAATACTGTGTAGCAGCTGTGGGTGTATAGGACCTGCATGTGTTTCCCACTGTTTTGACATATGTTACAATGTGATGCACCGAGGCCAACCTTGTGGAAGTCGTCTGTCCATGACCACCTGATTCACATACCTTATCCATCCGAACTGTCAGTTCGGACAGATAAGGCATGTGAATCAGTCAATCATTAGTGGGGTGTTGCTGACCTATGGCTAATAAGAATGATGCCTCACATATTGTAACCATGGTCCTATAGAAATAGAAATAGCCCTTTCACCTCACATCGGTGCTGAGAAATTGTATGTGTTAGGTATACAGAGAGTAAAGCTCTCAAAGGGAGTCAGCTGCATTGCATCTTGCATGAGGGTTACGGTTATGTTATTAGGGAAATGTTTGGAAGCTCTTGCCATTTATTGACTGAAACGATAGTGTCGTGCCAGTAATCACATCCAATCAGCGCTTCCTTCGGATACACTAACAGCTGTGTCCTGAGTGCAGACTAGGAAGCATCATGAATCCAGACCTATGCAGATTCCTCATCTGTCACGAAAGACACAGAGTCACCTCAACAAATGCATAAACTTTTGGCAACCCCTTAAGCCTGTTGTTGTTCCACAGCCCTGGCCCATCCAAAATGCTTAAATAGGGAGAGAGGAGGGAGAGACACCGAGAGAGACAGACACACAGAGAGAGAGAGGACGGACTAATCCGCCTCAGCGACTTTGGGACAGGCTCGCTTCTCCTTCAGGGGTGGTGAACATGGCTGAGAGCTGCCAGCCTGCATGCACAAAGACAGACTGATCCCACATGAGCAGAAGAGACAAAAATGAGAGGAAAAGCAGAGCAGTGATAGTGACAGTGTAGTACAGCGGCCATGTCAGAACTGAAAGGTCATGTGAGCAGTGTAGGTGTAGCTGTGTTGTCGCAGCCGATGTGGCCACAAAATAGGACACTTTCTAAAAGAATTGTAACGGCTAAATGCAGATTTTATTTTTTTCTCAGCTAACTGCATCAAAAGCTGACACAAATACATCGTTTTTGTAGTTATTTGAAGTTTAATCACCGCTAAACTGACTGTGAAGGCTTAATTAGTGTTGACTCCTCGCATCTCATCCATATAAAAGACTGTACACTTTGAAGATTTCCAAAAGTTTCATCCATGTTCTCAATCAGAGCTGCTGCTTTGACGTTAAACTCAGGCTTATTAGTCATTCTCGAAACATTTTAGATTTTTGATTCTCTTTTGGCTGAGCCCCAAGAGGTTTTTTTTTCCTCCTCGGGGTCCCATGAGTTGTTGCATTGCCACAGGCTGTTAATGAGAGTACAGACTTCCCTGCAACACGCTGGCTGTTTCTCGTTTAGACGTTAAGTGTGATTGTTTGATGCGGGGAGCTCATAAGCTGCCTCAAGTGCGCGTCAGAGAACAGGAGCCGTTAACTTGTAAGCAGAAGGTTATGAGATTTTTAGTCATGCATTTAGCAAAGTTGAAGGACACTGCAGCTAATTAATGAATGAAAATAGTCAATTAAATGTTTTGCAACTATTCACATTTTTTTACTTCACAAACCCCGAAGAGACCTTCAGCTCAATTTGCATTAAAAGCTTTTGAAACCGCCCATTAATTTTATTAGAGTTTTCTTTGAGCTTAGGTCACCAATAAAATGCATTTCTCACAGCTGTTAATTGCTCCCGTGACATTTTTAAAGACATTATTCAAATTTTTAGATCACCACTGTGGCCTAGACGGAACTGGTTTCAGCTCCCTGGTCATACTGGATACCGTCCAGGTAGAAGGAGGAGAGCGAGGGGCCATGCTTTGCACTTGAACTCAGCCGTGAAATCTGATCGAAAACAGGTGCGATCAGATTAGCAGCCATCCGTGTATCCGCTAACCATTCTGTATCAGGAAATAATTCAGCAATTAGCCCTGCCAGGATCGACTGTAGTGAAGATTTTCCTCACTGCTAAGCCACCTCTTTATGACTGTCATTATTTTTCACTGGTTGTATTCTGTTTATCAAGCTCAGTGAAATAGTAATTGCATACAATAATACGTCTTGTGACATCCTGTTTGGTTCATTCAGTAAATTTTTATGCAAATTCCCATGTAAACATTGTAGGAGATTATATTTATTCCACACAATTGTAGTTTTTCTTTCCTTCTTCCTGTTCGCATTCGGCTGTGTATAGCCTTCAGTTGGTTTTGGATACTACACCTTGTTTATCTTCTTGCACTGTCTCTACTTTTGTGTTTGTGTGTGTGTGTGTGTGTGTGTGTGTGTGTGGAGCTGACTGTGATTGTGTGTGTGTGTGTGTGTGTGTGTTCATTCATGCAGGCACACACATGCCTTCTGTTTGGGCTAGATATGCCACCTTTTACCGATCCTGTGTGCGAACAGCCCTCGACGCTGAATCCCAACCTCGCTTAAGCGCTGAGCGATGTGGACGAATGGGGCTATCTTACCAAACAAAACCCTAATTACTGCTGTTATCTCACTGCAAAAAGTCAAGCAGAGTATAAATCCAAATTTACCATTATGGAATTATAAATGGTGAATCATGAATATTCAACCCGTCACCAGGCAAAAACAAATAACCGTAACTCCTGTTGTTGCTCCGATTGTCCAAAATGTGGAGTGAAAGGATGTTTTTCTGGCTTTTTCTCACTCACAAAGGCTCTCTTAATATGCTACCTCGGCTCCTTTTCACCAGAAAATGTACCTGCTGTGCTGTTTGATATACACACGCTCTGCAAGTTTTTATTGACTCCCGTGAAGATATCTTTGCAATTCAGCGTCACCACACCGCTGCGCACTCTTTGAATTAATTCAAGCTCACACAAAAGATGAGTTTATGCTTCCGCCTGAGGTGTTATCTTTACCTGTGTGGTTGGTTCCTCTGCGCTAAGAGAGCAGATCGGCTTGTTGTCATTATGGCGAGGGAGGTGTCTGTCTGTCTGGCGGTGTCTGTTCCTGGATGTACTTGTATGGCTTTGAATGGGATAAAAAAAAAAGAAAAGAAAAAAACTCCTGATATTATTACAGTTCACTATACATGTCTTTTTGTGCGTGAGTGTATGTATGTGTGTGTGTGTGAGAGAGAGAGAGTGGCACTGTGAATAAGATTAAAGTAATACAAACAGACTTCTCTCTTCAGACACTGAACTGAGGACTCCCCTGCTCCCCTTCCTCTCCTGTTCTTCAGCTGCCAGTGTCAACGTTCTGGATCAGTGAACGGGCCAGATGGCTGCAGAACACAGTCCCCTCACTCTCCCTTCATTCCTCTCGTCTCTCCTCGACTCACACTGCCGTTCTTTTTAAGCTCCCAACCAACACTTCTCCATCTCCCTTCTTCATCTCCTCTCACTCCTCTATCTGTACCCGCACTCCACTGTTTCTCTCATGGCACCATGGCAGAGGATACACTCCTCGCGATTGCCCAGGGCTCTGCTGTCAAGCCTTTCCCAAGCTCAACTTCCCAAGCCTGACGGCTGTGTGTCTCCTGCGTCGTCTCCATGAGAAATGAAAGGAGCCTGTACAGACGAATTCCTCGCTCCCCTGCTCCTCATTCGCCTCCTCCTCCTCATCCTCCTCTTGATCTTCCATACAGACAGACACGGATGCATTAGCATTTTTGAAGGAATAAAGAGGGGGAGCGGAGGGACTATCAGCCAGCCAAAACCAACAAACCTCTCCTTTTATTCTCTGTGTAGAATCTCCCATAGTGTGTTCAATCATGTTTGGCGAAGTTTAGTAAAACTTACGCCTGGTTAGTTCCAGTCCTTTGAGCATCTGACAACAAAGTTTGTTTCAACCTGGGTGTGCATTAGGTAACCACAGTGACACCATATAAACTGGCAGGAATGCTTCAGGAATGCTTAAATGACTGAAGTCCAGCAAAAAAAACAATTCATGGAAACAATGGTTTAATGACAGCTACTTTCGGTTCAAGGATAATTCCTTTGAGTCAAGGTGAGGTGAAATCCGTATTTATTGTATGCAGAAACTTTAAAGTTGATCATGATATAGTTCGAATCAAAATTGTTTGAGCCGTGACTGAGTTTGTGTAATGACAACTTCACCAAAGCCGTGTCCACAAATATACACAAACTGAACTTTTAGTTATTGTTTTAAGAGATCTGGGGCTATGAAATCAATACGGCATTGTTTTTGAGTACTTTGAAACTCTCAGAAACACGAAAGAAAGAGAAGTTTGGATTCAGACAAGAATGTCAATATTGGACGACTCTGTAAAACCCTGGACTGAAATATTCTTTAAGATTCTTTCTTTCTCCATATGTATGCATGGCAGCTACAGGATGGTCAAGGTTGGGTTAATGGATCTATGACAGCATCAGAAGATCAATGTTTGCTTGCTGATCCTACTGACAGCCAACCCTGTTTTCTTTACCCATTGACCCTGAACCTTAATCATGTTATTATAACTATAATCACGACGACGAATCTCCTCTAATCTTAACAAAGTAATCCAAACCATATTGTTCCCCTTAAACTTGAGTGCTTATACCCAAACTATGATCTCAGTCTTGTTAAACCTTACACATATCATTGTCACATCATAAAACAGATTTATTTTTGAATAGTGTTTTGGAAGACACAAACAAATGATGTCATCCTGTCAATAGAGGCATCAGATCCCTACAAGGCGTGAAAAAACAACTTATTTTGTCACTTAAGTTGGAGGACTTGACGGCAACAATCCTGTGTGAACACAATTGGCTGGAAGGGAGCTAGCAGTCAAATGCATGCCAGTGCTTCAACAAAGACGAGAATGAAATGTAATGAATGTGTAAGAATTACATCCAACCCAGAAAAGGAAGTCAGTATGACATGATAAAGCATATGAAGAATGCATTGATTTACCTGCTACATTCAACTTGAACATGCAGGGTCAGAGATTATTGTAATCAGCTATTTAACCGGAATGAATTTAAAAACAGGCACTCAGTGAAAATCGAGGTATTTTAATTTAACCCACTCAAATCATGTAATTGTACATAACATTCAAATATAAGGTTAGCTAGTCACTAAATAAAAAAAATAAAAAATTACTGAGGTACAAGTGAGGAAGGACTGAGTAATTTCCTGATAGCTGTGATTTGAGGAATCTATAGTGGATAATGATGAGTTACTAGAGAAGAGACCGTGAGATGCTATGAATCATCAAGTATTGATAGGTTCATAAATATCTGAGCTCAACAGACTGACCTCTTTCTTCATGAGTTGTACCTGATTAACTATGAACCAGCAGCTGAGTGGCACAAACTACTAACAACTCATTAATTACTAGTTACTTAATCTTTAATCACTCATCTTTTGCCCCCTCAAGTGAAGTGAAACATAATACTGAGTTGTAACTGAAAATTCTTAATTACGTAATCATTAGTTACTCCTTTTGTTCACCTTTAAGTAAAATGAGACAATACGGAGTAGCTACCAAGTAGATTCACTAAATACTAACTACTTAATGATTAGTTACTGTTTTTGTGCACCTTCATGTGAAGTGATACATATTCTGGGTGGTTACCAAGTAGATACTAACTACTGAGTTTTTAGTCATTCTTTTTGTACCCCCCTTAAATGTGATACGTGATACTGAATATTGATCCCAGTCTGTTGTCTAGTAACTCATCATTATCTACTATTGTCCTTAAATCACAGTTATTTAGTATTTGTTGATTATAAAGTTGTTCCTGAATGAGGATGAGAATTCAATACAAACTTCAGTCATCAATACAATCCAAACAATAGTTTCTTCTCTCTTCCTGCACTCTCACAAACTCCTTCTCAGTTCTTTATCTCACAGCACTTTCACGTGTCACATCGTGCTGACTGTCAGGATGTTTTATTAGCCACGGTCTATGTAAAGCAATAAAAAGCAATTGCATTACGCATTACAAGGAGGACAATCAATAAATCATAGCTGATCATGTGGTGCACACTGCAGCACAATAAATTCTCACAATAACTTCACACGTAAGCAGCATAATGCATGTGTTGTGTGTTTTCCCCCTGCATTTGGCTGTAATTATCTCAATTATTACCTCTGCTCATTCAGAAATGACCCCTACACGAGGTCACGGGTGAATATGAGAGTAATATTATGGTGATGGCCCCGAGGGGATTTATTATCACAGACACGGCGCAGGCAGCGCTACATAAACCGTCAAATCAATACTCATCATTTAGTGGAACACATATGTGAAAGGTGAAAATGTAATTTTGGCCTCCATTTGGCCGCTGCAGACGAACAGCCTTGATTGTGGCCAGAACACATACAGTGCCACCATTAAAGTCATCCATCCTCATAAAGAGTCACGGCCCTTTGAGAAAGGTATAAATATGAAGCTTGGTTTGCTTCATTTGATCTTTGTCTCCTTTTTATCCCGGAGAAAACTGAGTGATGGCGCCTTTTGTGTGTCTGTCTGTGCGCGTGTGTGCAATGTATACAGATATTCTCATGTCTTAAAAGGATGTGGGTGTATATGAGAGAGCCAATTACTGCGTTACAGCTCTGACAGTATGACAGCTTTTCCACCATGACATTGCAAGAAAAGCCACTGTTTGCTCAAAACTTTTTTTTATCCAGATCAATACCCTTCGAGGTGTAATAGCATATTGCCCTGAATAAATGATGGAATATATGTGTGTATGTGCGAGTAACAATCCCAAGAAGTGCATCCCCGAGGCCTATCTCTCTGGAGCTAATTACAACATAACCATTAGGCACAAGGCATGCTGGTCTCAGCTGGAATTGGGTTTTAATTGGACCGACTTAATTGGTTTATTGCTCTTGGAGGTAGAATTGAATGTGGCGGAGAAATCTTGCTGTGAGGTGGCAAAAGGGGATCTGAAATTGCAACAGCTAGTGAGCAGTTCTGGAGCTTTTCAGTCCACCAAAGTCTGACAGTTTTTCTGTATTATTAATGACTGCAGTTTTGTTGCATATTTCTTGGGGTACTGTCCTTTCACAAACACTTGCATTTCAGACAAATCCCTGCCTCGGCACTGAAACTCAAATTAATATATTGGTGCAAAGAGCCAAAGCTGTAATTTGTTAAATGGAGGCTAATGGTAGGGGTGTGTTCCCTCCTGACTGGGTTCACACTTAAAGTTAAGTGGGTAATTTAAACAATTTTCGCAGATAGCAATGGTTAACATGGTATTAGAAACCCAGCTGCTCCTCCTTCAGTGACTTTTTACCTTTCATTATCGACTACAATGGGGTCTCCGACAAAATAACCCCCATTGCCTTCGCTCTCTGACATCCTTTTTGACCTGCTCCTGTCTCTTTACACATTAAAATGACACAAATTGATCTCCGCTAACATTCAGAAATTCTCACAAAAAGAGATTTGTTTATTTAACATCGTGTGCATTTGAAGTTCATTCTTGACATAACCTTCAGAGGAAAGAGGCCAAATCAAATGTTGCTGACATTTAACACAACCGCTGCTCTTTGTATCGCAAGGTTTCCCAAATGTCCAGACCTTCAGCTTCGCATCCCAGTTTGACTCTCTCATGCCTGATGCAGTTCAGTGCTTAATTCTGATTGATGTGGATCAGGTGTGTAAGGGAACAAGTTTGACAGTGGGCTGTGGGCATGAAACCTGTGTTAGTTGTAATAAAATGATTACATGAGATCTGTCCTGGTAGTCTGAATACAGGTTACAGACCTCCAATCCTTGAATGCATGTGACGTGAATCTTTGACCGAGTAGTTTTCTTCCTTTGCCCAGTGAATGTGTACATTTTGAAAAGTATTGTCTGCCACCGAGTCATCACAAGACGATGCATGATAACTTGCTAATTCTGCTACAGGAAAGACTTCTCTGCATAAGGTGCAAAATGATATGTGCATATACAGGTATCTGTTCCAAGAACTGACCAAATTAAGCTGCAAATTACTGCCTTTGTGCATCCCTTGTAACTGTCACCATACTGTTTTTTTGTTCAGTGACACACATGGGTACGGTGTACATTTTAGGACATCCTCAGGATCAGGCTTCAGCGTCAGACCTCAGATGAAAAGGTATAAGGTCTCAGGAAAAGCTCTGTCACACTCGCACCAAACAGCCACATGAAAAATAGTCATTGGACCAAAAGGCCTTAGAAAAAAAACTTGTCACACTGAAGTACCTCAGGATAAAAATTGTCACACTGAAAGCATTAATAACTAAGTTGTTACACTGAAAGGTATCAGGAAAAATGTTTTCACACTGAAAGGTATCAGAAACTAAGTTGTCACACGGAGAGGTATCAGGATAAAAATTATCACATTGAACAGCATCAGTAACTAAGTTGTCACACTGTAAGGTATCGGGGAAAAAATTATCACATTTAACGGCATCAGGAAAAAAATTATCACACTGTAAGGTATAGGGGAAAAAATTATCACATTTAACGGCATCAGGAAAAAAATTATCACACTGAAAGGTATCAGGAAAAAAATTATCACATTTAACGGCATCAGGAAAAAAATTATCACACTGAAAGGTATCAGGAAAAAAAATATCACATTTAACGGCATCAGAAACTAAGCTGTCACACTGAAAGGTATCAGGAAAAAAATTATCACACTGAACGTCATCATACTGAAAGGTATCAGGACAAAAGTTGTCACATTGAACGTCATCATACTGAAAGGTATCAGGACAAAAGTTGTCACACTGAACGTCATCACACTGAAAGGTATCAGAACAAAAGTTGTCACTCTGAACGTCATCATACTGAAAGGTATCTGGACAAAAGTTGTCACATTGAACGTCATCACACTGAAAGGTATCAGAACAAAAGTTGTCACTCTGAACGTCATCATACTGAAAGGTATCAGAACAAAAGTTGTCACTCTGAACGCCATCATACTGAAAGGTATCTGGACAAAAGTTGTCACATTGAACGTCATCACACTGAAAGGTATCAGGACAAAAGTTGTCACACTGAATGGTATCGGGAAAATCAGTTTCCTACAGAGGTCACATAAGTACGGTGGCCGACAAGGGCAAATGCGCAGTAATGGCAAACGTTGCAAATACATAGAAGAACCAAAGACACGCAAAACACATGCAACTACAAAATGCTGCAAACAACAAAATGCTGCAAACAAAGAAACGATGCAGAACCAAAACGACACAAACCCCAAAATACATACAATAGAGAGGTGTAGCAAGCTTTTCAAAAGTGCGGGGGAGGGAGATATATATATATATATATATATATATATAGGCTATATAAATTACACAAAAGACAAAGAAAATATATATTTGACCTATTTTGGCCGTAAGTGGTCGTATTGACCGCGCATCATTTTGCAGGGTCTCATTACCAACGAGACTCCACATTTATTGTGCTTCTTCGCGAATTTACTTGCAAGTTAATTAATCTAGTTGTATAGCCTGGTTGGCATGCGCAAACATAAACGGGAGTTCCCCCTCCGTGAAACAGCGTGCGGAGCTGTTCGGTGCTGAAGAGATGCGACTCTGACTGTGTACCAGGGAAATCCGAGGAAGAATGTCTGCATACTGAGCACCATGCACACAGGTGTGGGCACCTTTAGTGGGGCGAAGGCAAAACCAGAGTCTGTGATGTACTATAACAACACCAATACTGTGTGGATGGCGAGGGCGTACTCCGTCAAAGGCATTATGGAAGATGGCCAGTGGCGGTCTTCTATAACATCCTCCTCGACCTGGCTGGGATCAATGCCCGCATCTTATTCAAGGAGCACCAGCAGCAGGAGAGCCCGGAGGAAAGTCCTGCAGCAGCTGGCAGAGGAGCTGAGGGCAGAATACATGGAGGGGAAAGCGGCCGCGGCAGTCGGCACAAGGTGGGCAGCAGCGGAAGCAACCACCGCAGCAGCAGACACGGAGACGGAGGCAGTGCCGGTCTGAAAGAGCTGCAAACGGAACCAAACCTCGGACACTTGAAATGCCACAAGCCCATGTGTGGTGACTGTTAGGAGAGCGGAGGTAGTCTGCAGACTGTGACCAGTGGTCAAAACGGCTCTTTTTTGTTTTAGATCAGCTCCTTTCAAGCTTTTCTAGTATTATTGTTATTATTATTATTTTAAGTGTTAAAATAAAATGTTTCATAATCAAATAAGTTATTTTTAATTGTTAATTTTCTTGTTCTGTGTTTTCTCTATTAAAATCTTGTGTAAATATATGCAATAATTACGGTTTACTATGTGCATGATATGAATATTGATAAATGTATAATTAAGCGTGTTCAAATGTACATATTGGTGTTATTTCGTTTTTAAAAAGAAAAATCATGACACAATGAATGCATTTGTCACTCAGTTGGGTATTTACATGAGAGATTATAGAGTTTAATATCTAGCGGTCACAATGACCGCTTATGACCGTTCTAGTAGAGTTGAAATTCAGGCCCTTCTAGTGTTAACAAGAAGCATTTTGTTTATGCAAAAAAAAAAAATAATAATAATCTGTTTAAACCAGATATATTATATTAAGGTTTGTGTCGTTTTGGTTCTGCATCGTTTCTTTGTTTGCAGCATTTTGTTGTTGCATGTGTTTTGCGTGTCTTTGGTTCGGCATCGTTTATGTATTTGCAACGTTTGGCCGTTACTGCACGTTTGCCCTTGTCGGCCACCGTACTTATGCGACCTCTGTAGGAAACTGATTTTCCCGATACCATTCAGTGTGACAACTTTTGTCCTGATGCCTTTCAGTATGATGACGTTCAGTGTGATAATTTTTTTCCTGATACCTTTCAGTGTGACAGCTTAGTTTCTGATGCCGTTAAATGTGATATTTTTTTTCCTGATACCTTTCAGTGTGATAATTTTTTCCTGATGCCGTTAAATGTGATAATTTTTTTCCTGATACCTTTCAGTGTGATAATTTTTTCCTGATGCCGTTAAATGTGATACTTTTTTTCCTGATACCTTTCAGTGTGATCATTTTTTTCCTGATGCCGTTAAATGTGATAATTTTTTTCCTGATACCTTTCAGTGTGATAATTTTTTTCCTGATGCCGTTCAATGTGATAATTTTTTCCCCGATACCTTACAGTGTGACAACTTAGTTACTGATGCTGTTCAATGTGATAATTTTTTTTCCTGATGCCGTTCAATGTGATGAACGGCATAAGTGTGACAACTTAGTTTCTGATACCTTTCAGTGTGAAAACATTTTTCCTGATACCTTTCAGTGTAACAACTTAGTTACTAATGCTTTCAGTGTGACAATTTTTATCCTGAGGTACTTCAGTGTGACAAGTTTTTTTTCTTAGGCCTTTTGGTCCAATGACTATTTTTCATGTGGCTGTTTGGTGTGAGTGTGACAGAGCTTTTCCTGAGACCTTATACCTTTCCATCTGAGGTCTGACGCTGAAGCCTGATCCTGAGGATGTCCTAAAATGTACACCGTACCTCACAGTGTTTGTACAATTCGAAGCTTAATGCAACACGTTCAAATCTGCTTTCTGGAGGTTGTCAAAAGCCACTGTGGGTATTCTGGGAAATGAGGAACACAGTGTTGAGAAAGTAGACAAAGCAAAAGTGAGTGCAGCAGGAAGTAAATTACAACACTTAATCACAATATATCTCCTGAAATACACTGCACAACAGAGATTGATGAAGTGAGACCCCGCAAAATCTCACAGCTTTGTCCTGAAATCCAGTAGGTGTTTTGAGAAAGTTCCGGTGTCCACATTTCCTCAGAAGTTACAGTGTTTCTATATCATTTCATCCATTTCACATCACATGTGGACCTGCATCCCCCTCATTCTGTTTATTTATTTATTTATGCAGCTTTGAACACCACATCAGATACTGCGCCTCCCTTACCTGTACCTGCTGCTTCTTATAGAACATCTGCATCTCTTTCCCCAGGTATTTTCATACGTTATAATGAGCCCTGGCATTTCTGCATGCAAGCGTATTACTGTAGCAAATACCTGCGTGAGAAGACATAAAACAGAGAGCTAGTGTGTGCGGATGTGTAGATAGATGGGGACTGTCACACAATTAGTAAGGCAGTAGGTAAGGGAAGGCGGGCCTGGCACGGCAGATTTTCTTTATTGCCCCACATTTATGCTGCAGGTAACGTTAGAATTAGTGTGTGGGCAGAGATTACATGACACACCTATTGCTTCAGCAAACGTGAGAGATTAAAAAAAGGCAAATATAATGTTGTAGATATTACAATCAATATGCAGAGTCTACATGGAGATGTGAGAGCACGGCAGGATCGCAGAAACGTACATCACAAATCAAATCAGAAAGAGGAGTCAGGGAGGCTGTCTAAAACTGATCCATGAATCAACCCGTGTTGCAGGACTGAAACGATAAACCAGCTCAAGTGTGGAATAACATAGTGACTCACACAGATACTGTATGTGGGAAGCGCTTAGAAAAAGATTTTTTTTTATAAATCCACTTGTAACATTCATGTACAACTCTGGGAATACACTGTGCCCTTGCAGGGGTAGCAACAAAGGCGAGAGAAAAAAACAGAAAACCAGTGTCACTCCGCTGTTAATGGAAAAGCAATCCCTTTGGCTTTTAGGGGGGCTTCCAGCTGTATTTTGGAACTTCTGAGGACATAGAAGACAAGGTCACGCATCAGCTTGTGAATAGACCGTTAAGTTGTTTTGCTCGGGGATGCTGTGTCCACACCGAACCTGGAGCTCCACTCTCTCCTAGTGTTTCAAATGCATGTCAAGGCTAGCTGGCCTCGCTGAATGCTGTGAAAAGTGGAGAGGCACGCTCTGCTGCTAACGCTATTCCATCATAAATAGACTTTGGAATTAGAAAACGTGCAGTAGAACTGTTTGGATCTTGCTCTCTGGCCTCTGCGTGGCCACTGTGCCTGTAGCTAAGTGTTTTAACTTTGTGGTTTTGTTTACCGAGATATGTTCTTAAAAAAAGATATGTGGAATTAGGCAGGTCTGGTGTGAGGTGAATGCTCTAATTGTGGTTTTGGATGCTGATCCAGTGGTAATACCCAGGAAATATATTTGAATACACTGACATTAACAAAAAATATATGTGGAATAAATCATTATCAAACACTGTATATCCCTATAAAACTCCATTAAGACACATCAAAATCAATTCAGCATTTAATGTACAGTCAATCATCTCAGTGGGCACATGAGAAAATCAGATGCTGACATGCACGTCTCCATTTACACTTATCAGTGTTATTAGCTAACCAGAATTCAATGCAGCCACGGAGCATGTGAACTAAAGACAAATATCATGATGGCGAGCAACATGCACTATCCTTTGTTATTACCTAAGTATAAGTCCATAATATATAAGTATTAAATATTATGTATTTATAGGTAATACATCGTAATTAAAGGTGCAATGTGCAATAATTGTTGTTTAAAACATTCAAATATTCACTACAATTATCAACATAATGTGAAGAAATAACTGTTTTGATGTTATATCAAAGATGCCTTCATTATATATTGTGTTGAAGAGCTAGCTCATGTGCTAGTGGTGCAAACACCAACACTCCCTTGGTAGTCTGGCTAGCTGCTCGGTTAACTAAGCTGACAGGCTGATGGTAGCAGTCATGGATGCTAAAGTGTATACAGTTAGCAACACTTAGCAGGTAGTTTGGTGATACACAACCCCTTTATGTTTGGAGTATCAATGCCAAGGTAGCTATTTCTTTACGTATTGCACCTTTTAAAGTGGAACGTTAATGGAATTACCTTCAAACTAAAGAGTGGAATGAAGGTCTGACTTTTGGAACCTGGATTCATTTATTTTACTGGTAAAAGAAGCAGTAAAAAGGTGTTGCACACTTTTTCCATACTTTCAAGTCTACTTCCTGTGATCAGCACCTCACCACCCTTGATATGCATTACTTTTCTCTTATATACTACTCGAAATACAGCAGAGAAAAAGGCACGATGCATTGTATCTGTAATCCCATCATGATGGTAATTCCCTTAGAACATAACCTTCAGGATTCTGTTTACTCTCTTCCTGCATCACCGATAAGAATTCCGAGAAAACTGCTCACCATCGTACATCTTTAAAGTGTGAAAGTGAAGTGCTAGTGAGTAGGCGCCGCTATTTCATAATGAGAAGTGTGACTGCAGGCTCCACTGAGAGATCATTAGAGACTGCAAGGACACGCTCCCTGCTGAATAAGAGATATCCCTGTTCAAAACCGAGGGGATAACCGAAGGAATAACATCAGCTCGACATAAGAACAGCTGTCTCACCACCAATCATGGCAGCCATCTTAATTTGTCACGGCGGTCTCAGGTGAACAAGAGTGACAATTATCTGCTTCAGATGAATCTTAAACTGATAATGACTGGCTGCTTTGTGAAAACCCTGTATCTCCGCCGCCAGTTTATCAGGATCTGGGGAAGTAGCAGTGTTTTTACAGTATCTTGACCATCTGACTTTTTGGTTTGGGTTCATCTATCATTTTGAAAGGTCCCCATGTGACAGCAGCGATATGTTGTCGGGCTGACAGCTGCCTTAAATGTCCTAGTTTTGTTCCCCGTAGCATTCCTTTTGTTCATAATAGCCCTTCAGATCTGCAGTATAGTACAGTTATGATTTTTATTTGCATTTGTTTGCAGTTTTGCTGTTTTATGAGGCTCTTTGCAAAGGCATACTGTACATTAGTAGAAAGCTCTAAACAGATCTTAGCCTCCCCCTCCATTCTAATGTGATTTATAGGGCGTTTCAGTGGAGTGACAAAGGCCTTTAATTCTTATCAAATAAACCCAGTTTGTCTACTTAACAAACACAGTCACAATAAGCAGACGATTTAATGTTTCTCTCGAGGATCCCTGTGGGATTTAAGGGTTAATTGTGAGGATGCCTCTCTTAATGAGCATCTGAATAACTAATTCTGACGCTCATTAAGAAAATTAACTGGCGCCGAGGCGAGCATTCAATAAGTTGCATGATGCTGCGGGGCTATTGATCCCAGCCCTCTCGTCTTTGTGGCAAACATTGCAGTATTCAATCGCAGCGTTGGCCAGGAAAATAAACGCACTTACTCGAAGCACTGAGAGGGTTTATGACAGAAGTTGCCCGGCTTCCTCTGTTGGGTGAGAGATTAGATTTATTTGATCTGTAAAGCTTTGTCGCATGGACGTAGAGCAGTCATTTACAAGTGCAAGCTTGTGTAGCAGTAACAAAACCTGATTTTCTGACACCTTAAATCAAAATCTCTTTCACTCCATAATATTTTCGTTGTGCTCTTGAACACACTGGTTGACTCAGGGGCAGTGTAAGGGGGCGATCGCTGCCCCTGGTTTCTCCTAGTGCCGTCTCGGTTGCCCCTATGGTAGATAAAGCATGAAAAAGTGTTCTCTGGGTTCCCCTCCCATTGACATGTGGTGCCCTTTATATTGTTTTTGGCCCCTGCCCCTCAAACATCCTGAGTCCGCCGCTGCTCAAATATGTAAACCACACGAGCCGTGCTCTTTAAACATGTTCTGCTAAACCCTAATCATCAAAAAATTCCCCCAAACAAAATGACTTTACTGCTGAAACTGGACAGCAGACATGCTTTTTTCACACTTGAGATGTCAAATGCCACCTAAAAATAGATGCCACTTCAAAAGGAATAAAACCCCCTTTTATGCAGCTTTTGAACCCTGGAAGTTTTGAGGATCAAAGTGCAGACGTGCTGTCTAACACAAAAAATGCTCCACTTTTTGGTTCGGGAAAACTTTGCTGGGTGAATTTAGGACTCAACAGCAAGGGGATTGCAATGTCAAGCTGTGTTGGCCAAGCAATGCATTATACTGTCGCCTTCCCTCAAAGCTGCGAGGTTCGAAATATATAAATGTCACACACTTTTCTCTGAAAGGATTACTGTGCAGGAAATGGATGTTTTCAGACACCAATGACACTTAATCGTTCCTCTGGACACTAAAAAAAATAGACTCTGTTAATGCTGTATTGTGTAACACGGCCCACAATACCGCTTCTTTTATAAGGTATTGTCAAACTTTCATTACCCTTTATGTACATTATATCGAGGTCGTAAAAATCTGAGCCTATAGCTGCCTATTCTGGCACGCATCTGATATAAGAAGAAGTCAGAGATAGAGAGTTCAAGGAAAGTGTAACTGCCTTCTTTCCTCTGGATTCCTTGCAAAGCCAAATTGCAGACAGTTTAAACCACTTACTAAACATTTTATAACCATTTACCCAAGGGCCTTTCAGCATGTCCCACCATTAGCACAAAATGCCGCAGAATAACGGAATCAACTGTGGTGGATAAGTGCTTTACCCTGCCATGATTATCTTTTGTGGGAGCAGGAAGAAAAAGGGAAAGGGAAAAAAGTAGAGGCTTCTCTGAGTAATTTAATGCCTGTGTCCTAGAAGTGTGAGATTGGATATATGATGTCGATTACACAAACTGAGACCCTTTTATGTGACCCTCGTATTGCTGGCGAGACGCCACTTTATCACCGTGCAGCACGCATGGGCACTGCTGGCAAATTTACAGCCAGTGCCAGTGTATGCCTTGCTATTTCATTAAGCTAATATATTCTGTGAGGAGAGATGCTTGCAAGGGGGCCGGACCTGATGTGCCTCTACACAGACACCCTGACCTGAATCTCTACTCCACCTCTGTCTGACACATCCATTACAACCCCCCCTCCCTCCACTGGTTCAGCCATCAGCTCTGCCAGCATATGGCACGGGTATGCATCATGGCTTTGTTTACGAGGAGGTTGCTGAGTGACGCCGGTGGTGTTAAACTGCAGGCCACGTTTGCAATCTGGAATCTGCCAGGATTAGCTCTTAATTTATGTGCAGTGTTTTTGCAGTTTCACACGCAAGAATCTGCTGTCATCGACAAACGATTGCTCGGGATGAGAGTCTCTGGTTATGTTCTGAATAAGTTTCTTTCTTGAAAAGGTATCGCGTTGTTTAGACTCAGGGTGAGATTGTTCGACCGTTGGTTTTCCGGTGCCTTCCGTTGCAATCCTCCAGCGGATTGCAGTCTCATCTCACCAATTATTTATGAATCTCGATTCATAATGCATTCTTGGGTGACAATCCTCAGTTGGATTCCCACAGAGAGATGGATGCATTACTTTACAGGCTGGTCATATTCAACAGGAAAGTCCCAGTGTTGGCTCGGTCAGCCGGAGAGATAGAATGATGGCAGAGCAAACTGGAGCTGAGGCCCTGGAAAAGCCTGCGCATGAATCTCGATCTGACTGATGCCCGGTATTACTGTAGATTATGGAATTTCTTGCATAACATCCTCAGAGGTATTGAGTAATATGCAGTTAAAAAAAAAAAAAAAAAAAATCCATACAAGCTGATTTAAGCTGATAAGAACTTTATATGATTTATGTCAAAGATACCAGGCTCACGACGTGGTTGCTCTTTGGAGCCATTAACATGCCAGTGGGCTGGTCCCACAAGTCATCAGCATCATCTTTTCATGTAGAGGGGATTTCATGGCGGCTATCAGCTGTGTGTGTGATTTTGTATAAGGCACAGACGCTTAGTGACGTAAGTGATATTATTACTGTGTTCTTGTTGCAATGCATCAGAGAACCATTATTCAAGGCGTGTTTGCTGTATGTCTTCTGGATTTCTATTTTTTTGGGGTTACTGCAATTTTATAGTTATGCTATCAGAATTTATGCTGCTGTGTGGGGAAAAAATCACATTTGATAGCATTGAAATTCAAATTTTCCATTGCTTAGCAAAGAGCCTCTATTACTTCTACAGCCTTGGTCTTGACAATACAGCTTTGACAGCTTAGTGCCGTGGGTGGAATTTACAAGATTAATTCCATACACTTACTAATGCAAAGATGGTGTAACGACAGTGTGTCTTCTTCACATTAATGCACTTTTTTAAGGAAATGGCTGGTGTACAGAAGATTTCTGAGCGTTAAGTGTCTGATTGGATTTGCATATACACAGGGCCATGTTTATTTAAAACTTTTTCAAAAGGAATTGAAGGAGGATGGTGGTGTTTTTATCCATTTATCTTCCATCATTACAGGCCTTTCAAAGACTATAACCTTTAGACTGATGAACACGTGTCTTAATGTCAGTTCACATTGTGTTTGAAATATACTTCATTGCAACTTCATTGCATTCAAATCTTGCAGAGAGACTCGATCTAAGACCATCCACTGCCAAACATTTCCATGCTTTCATTAACATTTTATATGTGAACCTCAGCTACTGAGATGTCTCCAAGCCACATTAAAGTCAACAAGCACACGTGGCTGTCCAGAAAAACAATGTTGAATATGTTGTTAGTCATTCATCACTATAACCCAGCACATTCTCAAACCTTAACAACTGAACAGATTGATTGAGAATGTCTCCCAGAACATTATAAAAGATGTCAAATATGATCAGTGTAGAGTATCTGCAATAGGCATACCAGACCTTTGTTGTCACATGGTTGACATTTTCATGGTTTTAGTTTTGTTGGCAAGTAAACCTATTGGTGAAGTTTCGGAAAAGCTCATTGGGTTTGTATAATTAAAAAAATAAAAAATAAATAAATAAATACGTTTGTTAAATATCTTTTATTATGTCTTGTAAGCCAAATTGAGTCAATGCATGCGACAAACAGAGGTTTCCTGGGTGAAAATCATGGCGTTTGAACCTTCTTTTTACCTAAACCTCTACACTTGACACCTGACTTACTTCTTTGCTCCTGTCATAATAAGTAAAGCCACCAGAGATTGCCTCCTAACTAGGAACAAAAAAGAGGTCGTAATAAGCTTGCTTTAGTTTTTCTTAAGATTGCTTTATGCTTACACCCGTGTGTGTCTGTCGATAGGTTGGTTTGTCAGCAGGATTACCCAAAAACTACTGAACGGATTTCCATGAACCTTAGAAGGAGGATGGGTTGACCCAGAAAAGACCCCATTAACTTCTGGTGCAGATCCAGATAAAGGGACAGACCAAATCCCCATCAAACGGAATGCAGGGGTTTTATTTGCTTCCACATATTCACATTTTCTGTAATAACGGTGAGGTAGGGAGGGACCTGTTGAGGAATTTGATTGGAGTTTATGGTAGCCAATACGGTTAACACAGACTGTGAATTATGCCCCCCGCCGTACAGCTTAATGTCAATGTAGCCAACTGTCGAACTGTGAGCTGCCACTGGGTTCCTACAGCGAATTAAGTGATAAAAGAGCTCACCAAACATGGCCCGAGCTGGACCATATCACCATCCAAGACAGACAGCTGCCAATTTAATGACAGGGAATACAGTATGGTGTTAATTTTTCTTGCCAAGTTTGGCAACTGGCAACCCATGGCCTAACCAGCTAATAGGACCGCTAACGTTAGCTACCACCACTAGCTGTGTTCACTTGTAGTCCGGAACAATCAGTCCTTTTTACTTTAGTCACAAGTAAAGCCATCTGTCCGTTGGTACTGTAAGCTTCACAAATCACCAAGGGTTCCAGCAGAGCAGCTAGAGGACATCAGAGGGAAAACCAGATATCAATGTCAGTGAATAATGATTATAAATCTGTGTTTTCGTAAAGTAATCCATGAGGCACAACTCCCAGAAACACATCAGAAATCTTACCTTTCTGACAGTGAAATGAAGATTGATCGATGGGTGGATGGGGTGATATTATCGGTTGAAGCTGATATAAGCACATGGTGTTTTGATGTTTTCGTTTCACAGGAAGAGGACATTATTGATTTTGATTTAAAGATACAAAAAAATATTTAGTGCTCTTGCTCAGGTGTTATTGATAACATTACAGAGACAAAGTCTCAAGGCAAAAACATGAGCGCTTCATGGATGCATCATGATCCACATGTTCTGATGCAATATGGGTCACGCAGGCTGCAGGGCCCTGAGGCCTCCTGTGCAGACGTCTGCCTAAACAATTAGCTTAATTCCACTTTCAACGTTTGATCTTGTGAAGGAATTTTAGGCTACAGGATGTAATTTCACACTATGACAGCTTTGTGGGAGAAGATAAGAAGTAATTAATCGAGAACTTTTTAGGTCGATACCCTGAGATCATGTAAACTACATGCAGGATGCGTACAGATGCTTGTAGGTGCTTCAAAGGAGATCGTTAGACACTCAGTCTCTCAGTTAAATGCAATCTACTTCACTCCGAGGTTCTGGTTGTCAACGTCTGTGAGCAGAAAGCGTACACTGCAGAAAACAAAACTTAATTAAAAATATTGAGAACTCTCGCTCTGACAGAATGCATATACAGTGTGTTTTCTGCATTGTTGCCTACAAGCCGTTTGTCTAGCAGAAGTACTTGCTTTTGTTTTTGCCTGATTTCATCTATTTTAGTGTCAAGAGTCCCTGCTTATATTTTTCTTGTGGTTTTTTTTTTTGACACTGATACTAAGTGATCGTGCAAACAGAAAACAAATGTGAAAACGTGACAATGCTCACACTGTAACACAAATCTGTGGCACCAGTTGACCCATTTACACACAGCTCAAGTGTCCCTTGACCCTTTGGAAAATTCCAAATGAATCTGATGAAATGCTAAAGTAGTTTGCTCAAAGGAGCAGATAATATTCACGTCTATTTCCATATGCACACTGTTGCTTGTCCACATCCATATCTTTGCTTCATAAGTCAGCTTTTGGCAACAGGCTTCACTCCTGTACTTTGGAGCAGCCCCATCAACCCGCATTCCTGTAATTGAAATGCAAAGCCAGACCCCCAGCATAATCACACACTCCCCTCATTTGTTTTTAGATTACGTTCAGGAGTCATATGGAGTTTGTGCAGTGGGACTGTTGTTATGATTCAATGGAGTCAAGCCGGTGATTAAGTTTCCCCCAATATTGTGTTGCACAATATGTTTAGTTCATACAACATTATGCTTTTTATTTTGACACATTATGTAAAGCTCTCTCGCGGCACACAGGCAAAATGAGTGGAGAACAGTGAAAAACGGGAAATAAAACCTGCTTGTTTCAGCATGGGGGTAATAGTACGTTCACGTGCACCCTCCTGGTTTTGTTTATGTTCAGAACATGTGGTTTACATGTATAATGTGAAACAGGAGAATTACAATAACAACAGTCTCTAGGTTTATAATCACCTGTGACGATCCGATATGTTGTGATTCCTCAAAATCTGAGCCACTCATTTCTGCACCATAGCTCAATGCACTGTGGTTTTAGAGTAGAAATTAGCAAGTTAATTTTAATGCAGTTTATTTATTTGACATGGACCTAACAGTAACATTGGTGCTGTAACATGCGGCCATGTACAATGCCCTGATGCACTGCACTCAGTGTTTACAGCAAGAAGCTAATTTACAACCTCTGTCCACAGGAGGCTTTTCAGCAAGTACAGAAGTTACAAATTCAATCCATGTAAAAATACAAATACTGACATGTGTTTGCATTTGTGTTAGGTGTGAGAAAATCTTTCAGCCATGACTGAACACATCTGATTACTGATAACTGGTAACTAAGTCTTTTTATTGCTCCGGCTCTTCACTAGTGAAAAACATGTTTTATAAATTGCATTATGGGTCAGACCTTTTATTAATTCTGCTCGTTCAGAATCAGAATCAGAATTCCTTTATTAGATCCTGCAAATGGGGAAATTTGTGTGTTTGCTCATCGTTACATAATTTACCATCATATTTTTCGTTGTACTTACCAACAACTTGAGCTGATGATGCACCTGTGAGTGCGGCAGAGAAAAATTTTAAACCTGGATATGTTTTTCTTACATACAGTATCCTGACGTTGTTGTTGCCCAGCACGTAACCTGATCATAACCAGGATATTAGTGTGCATGCGAAGTTACTCAGCTGTTCTTGGCTTGCGACTTTTGTGACTCCTGACCCCTCGTGGGTTGCATCAGAGCTGTGAGTAGTCCGACCAACGATTGATGCTCCTTGCTCAGATTTTCATTATATTATTTATAGAATGTTGAGGTAAAATGCAACAGTTACTGTGTAAATGTGTGTACTTTTGTGTTACAGAAAAACTGTAATTTTATTTCTTGTGACCCCTCGTGCTGCTAAGATCCACAGGTCCAGGAACAACATTAAGAGATACCTCACCCTGAATTTTATGAAGTATCACTTATCCATGTTAGGCCTGAAAGTAGGTAGAATTGACTGTGGAGATCTTCTTATCATGTTTTGGTAAAATCACTATATCTGTGGAGGTCAAGAGGCAGGGAAATAACCCACATTTAGGCAAATGATACTTGTCCATAACATCACTGGAATACAGATTACACTAGAGAGGTTAGTTATGTGCCAAGAGTGGTTTCGGAAGTTTCAGTGGAAGTTTTTCAAACCTCATTAACCACGGAAATTGGTCCCTTTCGGAAATTATTGTAACCAGAAAAGAAAGCTGGAAAAACTGAATAAAGCTGCTGCACTTCACATGAGACAAAACTACAAACTTTTTACAACCACCTTTAAAGTCACGAGCAGGTTCAGTGTTCAATTCTCAAAAGATAGAATTTCGGTGGAGCATCACTTTGTCTAGTCAGATTGCTTTGGAGAACGCTTTCAACTTCCGTGTAATTTCTGGGTGGGTTGTCTACCTGTAATCTTGTTGCTCGACATTATAGAAGACGCAATTATTCATCTGGAAATGTCATTTCTCCCATTTCAGAGGAAAAAGACCTTCACTCACTTACAGTTCTGGTGCCTTGAATGAAAACAAGACGAGACCAGAGAGCAGTGTCAGAGACTTTGTGAAATGTTTTGTGTGCCCTGACATTTCCGGTGAATGGACTCGCACACCGGCCAGTTGCTGTGAATGCCAGAGTAAGCCAAGTGTATTAGATCGTATAGATAAGTGAACCCAGTCAGCAGTGTTTTGCATTTGCACATTATTGCCTGCTCAGTGTGAGGTGCTGTATATTGGGAAATCAATTGTTTGTACGACCCAAAACAGCTTTCTGGAGGCAGATTAATGGAAAATTGTTGCTGAGTAGTCTTCCATCTCTGATCAGGCAGACTGACAACTGCTTATAAATAAAATACCACTTGCTCTGTGTGACCCCTCTTATTGTTCAATTTGGTTTCACATTCGTTCAAAGGCGCCACAAACAGTGCCATCGAACTATTAATGCTTTATTCGATTCTGCAGTCGTCTTCTAACTCCTCAGTAGACATTATTATGATTTGTCAAACGTGCTAAATGAGAGTGACAGTTTGTTGGATGTTTGCCGCTCAGACTGCAGCCTGTAAGCACTCTGTCTCCTCCAGGTGAAGGTTATATTCTTCTCAGAGGAGATCAGCGGGGAAGGCTGGGGCACAGCAGGTAACAGTGCCTGGCCAGTTTATACCATCCTGAGCCACGCTCCCTAATTAGTGCACAGCTGTGATGCTCCTGGGAAACCACACATCCATTTCCTGGCTCTCTCCTGACGACTGCCACTGAGAGACCATTAGGGCGGACTGCAGCGTTATGGATGACCAGCTTCCTCTGAAGCTGTTTCTTGAGAAGTCAGAATAATATGATTAGCCTACTTTTGCAAAATATCTCGTTCTTACAAACATGCGTTAATGGGCTTGTTAAAGTTTTTAATTCTCCTATAGCTGCCATTCATTCTGAGGCAAATACAAAGTTAGATCACAGTGGCATGAGCATGAAGCTGTGACGATGATGGATCAGATGGGGGTCCCAGGGGTAGCTTTTTGAAAAGAGTAGTAAATCCCTGTAGCTTGGCAAATTTAGCAAAATAGGGAGAGAATTAACTTCAAGCATGAATGGTGGGGCTTAATGATTTTCAGGCACCGAGGACATCTTGCTCGGTGTGATAAGTGAGAGCTGTTGTTTGACTTTGTCAAAGCAAAACCCAAGCCCCCTATCTACACAGCTTCCATTATCCTCCTGTGTTCACAAGACAATTCAATCAGCTGTGTCTTTGAAGGAAAGCAAAGCATCATCAACATAAAAGGCTCATTTCAAGGTTGGAAAAGTGCTGCTTCTTTGAAAAAAAAAATACTCAAGTAATACTAGGCAACTGGCAACAAAGCTATAATTTAAAAACTTAAAGCACCATTATGTTAATTTTTCTACCTGAAAATAACAGTTTCATAATCATGCTGTTGGTACAGTGCTCTGTAACAGGTTGAATGGTGTCTCTGTCTCAGCCCCTATCTTGTTTCTGCACTATCTATCTTCAGAGCGAGGGAAGGATCACAGCATTACATACATGTTTACTTCAAGATACAAGTTTTAAAGACACAACAATGTTATGATGTTCCCGGATACTGGTGGGGGCACCACATCACACCAAATGCCAAATTCTACATAATGTTGCTTCAGGGGTGGGCAAAGATTATGTTATGGCGTACCTGGTCACCAAACAACATGCAGACATGTCTCATTAAATCCCAACATCTGTGGCGGTCTCTCACTTGGTTTGTCTCGCCTACTTGTCCCAACATCACCATCCCCTCCCCCTCCTGACATGAAAGTCAGCTCATATACATGTAATCTCAACATGTTATGACACCTATTGTACGAATAATTACATGCTGTGTATGAAATGTCCAAAGCTAATGCATCTGTGTTTTGCAGAATGCCAACATTTTACTCCAAGTTTCAATCTTTGCTCCCTCATTTAGGATTCAGAAAATAACAACCCTCATTTAGAAATGCAAGTTGTGTGGGACCCACAACATGAGTTTCTAAAAAACGTCCAAGGGCTCTGTCCAGCCAAAATGCACAAAAGTGTAAAAACAAAAGACAATGTTGCAACCTTTTGTATGTGTTTTAAGAAATATGAAGGGCAGAGAGTCAACAATAAGCTTTTTTCTTCCAAGTACACACACAGTCATTAATTAGCCCTGATACTAATGACGTGTTATCAGCTGTTCCTGTACAGTCGAGGCTTCTTTTTCTGTTCCGCCACGTTCAATGATTTCGGATTTACTAATCCAAATGGGAAAGACAACAGAGGGACTGGGTAGATCTGATGGCATTCACTGACCTTCTCGAACCTATTTGTCATTTCGCTCACTCACTAGCTCCCTCTTTCCCTCAGATCCTTCCCCTACAAACCCATTAATTCTCCCTCTCGCAGCATCCCACTCAGCCTTTCACTGAATCAGCCCAAAGGGGTTGCTGTAGGCACAATGTAAAGTGTGGAAATTGTTCACATTCAGAACAGGTATGATCTCCACTGTTGAGACTGTAGACTGTTGAGTCATATAGTGCCTTTTGATGATAACTCATCATGTGCTCACTCATTGTTCTCTATTCATTCATGACTATTTTAGCTTCAGTGGGAGTGTAAAACTGAATTTCTTTTTTCTTTCTTTTGTTTTATCTAAAGAAGTACTTCAAAACACAGGATTGAGTTTTAATACTAAATTTGATTATTTATTTAATCAGCCAATATGTGTGTTATAGAAACCGACTCAAATAACCTCATTTAATGCAACATGTAATACAGATGTTATTTCAAAACCAACCTGCAAATTCAGACTAATGGATTCCATTAAAATACTGTGATGTAGAACGATTGAGTGAAAACATTAGTAAAATTGCAGACTCAAAAAATAATTATAATTAAAAGTAAGCGAGCACAATAGGCCACTCATTCACAGTAATTCTCCTGCTCATGCACCCATTAATCTCTGTAGTCTGCACACTCTATAATATCTGACTGTTATACATCATTTTATTATATTGAAACACTGCATATTTTTATACTATGCTGTTGCTACCCCTGTCTGATGAGCTTCCATTTATATGGAATGACCCAAATGTGTCCCCTCTCACTTCAACCCTATAGGTCAGGGCGTAACTTGGCCGCAAGAATCCCTGTGGGTCAATGAAAGGCATCTTTCACGGTTGTGAAATCCAATATGTGTGTGTCAGAATCCAGCAAGAAATAAGTCCTGACATCAAGGGAAAGTGTGGAAAATAAGCCAAGCTGTCAGTATCTCTGTTAAGGGGAGTCAGTCGGTGGGTAGGAACCCTGTTGTGCAGAAGCCACCTGGATGCTCTGCAGGGACATGCATCTGACATATAAATACTGTATCCTGCTGCATTAATACTGTTGTGGGAGGTCCAGAAGCTAAAACATCCCCATTTGTCCTTTACCACACCTACCATTAAATCCCTAGTCAAACACATTTGTTTTCATGGATACTGCATGTGTTTTTTTTTTTTTGTTTTTTTTTTCCATCTTCTCAATATGCGAGTGAGTACATGATGGTCCACGGTACACAAACACCCCTTCTCCCATGAGTGATCACTGACAATGGCTTTTTGCTGTTTGGGGGTGGAGGAGGAGGGGACGTGCTGTAGATGTTATTCCCAATCTATAGAGAGCGCATTATGAAACAGGCTCCAGGGACTGTGCTCATCATCAACCTTTTCACACTCTTATAAAAGATTCACGACGCTCCCTGTTTTGCGGTGGCAAACGCAACAGGAGCGGGAGGTGCAGGTAAGCTACCACTGCGAGGCAAACGGTGGCCTGAATAATACAAATACGGTGGTGATAAATAATCAAGTAGGATGCAGAAAGCCTCGTGCATTTATATGACTCTGCAATTGAGTCGATAACATTCAATTCATTCTTCTCACTTACGCATAACGAGCATTCATTCATGTTTGTTTTAAACAATTCCCCACAATAATCGGAAGCGGCAAACTCGCATATTGTTCTCATAAATTGGCTTGATATTGATTTACCAATAATTGCAGTCAGCATTGTTTATTATTGGCTTTGAATTTAATGGAAAATGACTGCAGGTTGAGTATATTATATTGTCATGTTAATTCAATGATAATATGACAGACTTCAAATGATGTATAATCAGGGTGCTGAAGCCGAGCTGAAGGACATATTAGTTGCAAATTCTCTGAGGGGTTCTGCTCGCTCAATACTAAACAAATTTACCTAAAGCTGGTAAAAAAAAAAAAAAGTTGATGGAGTGCCATTGCTGCTAACCTACCAAGGAGGGATAATTTTCCAGCAGGCTGCTGTTCCTCTGTTCAATTTTGTGCATGAAAACAAACATAGCAGATGGCGAGATAGGCGAAATACATAGCATCAGAGATGATTCCAACAATCTCTTTTACCTCATATGAATTATTGATCAGACTGTGACAAGAACACAGACAATCGCGAGTCAATATTTAATCAAGAACCCAGCTTTTCTCTACTGATGATGGAAAAATATGTCTTCATTACTATTCCACCGGAGCCAGCTTCTTCGTTTGGGCTGGGTTTCATCACACTTACAGCAAATGACAACAGGGAGAAATTATTTTATTATACCACCTCTGAATCGCAGGTGGGGTCCCTGGGCGGCTGTTTTCTTCCTGTCTCCTCTTGACTGCCATGCACTTTTATGATTTGCTGGTTCCTCTTGAGAACAGGGTGAGCCAATCCTCGGAGAAGCCCCCGACTAAAAAATCTGAGATCTTAGAAACGGATCCCCACCCCTTGAGGATCCACATGACTATTCAAAATCACTTTGATTTGGCAGTTTGAGACGAGACTGACAGTTTGTAAATTGCCCGTTCAGTTACTTTTGGCAGCATGGCGTAGAAAATAAAAGGAACACTTTCGCGATTCCGAGCAGGCAGCCGGAAAAAGAAGATAAACGTGAGACCAGTGACAGAACTATCTCGGCCAACAAACAACAAGCCGTGACACTAATTTAATGGTACATGCACAAGTCGCCCCATGGCTTTTGGTGAGCAATGCACTGTTCACATGTTTAATAGGAAGTGCATGCAGGAGGGCAATTACACAAGTAGCCACAAGGAAAAAAAAAAGTATGCCAAGATCTGCCTGCCTGCCACACTACAGTAGCAGCGATGCACATATGACCTCACATGAACTGCCCGCAGATTAACTCCTTTTTTCAGTACAGATTGGAGGAAGTTTAAGGTGCATTAGCAGGACACAAGACGAGAGAGAGAAGCTATATCGCTGCAGTGCACAGTTCTCTGGGCAACCTTTACCTTTTAAGAACAGAACGAGACCAAAAAGATCCACAGCAAACTCACTTAATATTCATTTTCTTAAACAACTTTGTCTCCTCATTTAATGGTCATGCAGCATCACACATCAAATTGATTAACAGTAATCAGTGTTTAGCTCAAAAAGTGCTCAAGCGTTTTGGGGAAAATCAAACATTTATCCGTGTGAAGTGTTTCTCATTTGGTAAAGATGGAGGAGAACTATTGCATTTGTTTCCTGCTCTGCAATAAAAGTCATAATATATAATGAGATACATTTTTCCTCTTGTCGACGTTGTCTTTTTATGTATGCCTTCACGACGACAATAGCTGTCGTATTTTATGAACACCTTCAGGGAAGTTCTTGAGATTTGGCACAAATGTCCACATGGACGAACTAATTACAATTTGTTGGTCGTATTTCAAAGGTAAAGGTCGCCGTGACCTCACAAATCACGTTTTGTAGCCCGCCACGAGCTCTTTGGTTTTGCTGATTGAGCTTCGGTGGACATGACGAAGCTATCTGTCAGTTCTCTGTGCTTCTCTTTCAAAATGGTCTCTAAGTGAAGACAGCGTGTTTCTCACTGGTTTCATACCTGGGAATATAGTTTTTATAGTTCGTTTAATTCCTTTTATTAAATTCCTTCACTACAAATTCACTACATATATGAGTTTGGATGCCATATTGATAAGGCACCTAACAGAAATGAACAGGGATTTTGGCCAGTTACTTCAAAGATGTGATGTCATATCATTATCATTTCAAAGTGATACATTTCTTTACAATATGATTGTCTGTGCGGAATCATGAGTTACATTAACTTTGCATTTCTTTCCCCAAAAAGACTGCAGAAAACCAGCTGAGTATTATCCAATGGAACCAAGTGATACTGCTTGCTACCATCGCCTCAGAGTAGTCAGATATGGTCTCTTTTGACCATAACACCTTTAACTATTATCAAAATGTACGTAATTTTTTCTTTATGTTTTACGTCCACCTGAGTTTAGACAAAAACTGACCTAATGTCTGTCATGACTAGGAGCGCTTGCAGTAGTCCAGGGGCTGTCCTGAGGGCAAAACTAAACAGAAAAAAGGTGGGGACACTTTCATGTTAACACTTTCTTACAACTCTCGGAAAAGAAACATACCCAACAACACTGGGACAGAAAAATAGAAAAAAATGGCCCCATATTTGAGGTAGTTAGACTCTACTCAACTTTCATTCAACTCACTGCTTCTACTTTTGTTTGTTCTGGTATGGCTCATGAAAATGCACCTGGCTGTACAGACCCGCACGTTCTCTGAATACTATTTCAAGTGTGTTCTCTGTGCATTATTCAACAGAGACTGGATTTGGAAGATTTAGCCGGTTGTGATGGTGCAAAGAACTCTGCCACATTATACCAGAAGGGCTCAGAAATACCATTGTTTTTCGCAGCCTTAAAATACATTTCTTTGTCTATCCTGCCATAGCACTTTGACACAGGGAACAGTGGTTTTTTGACAATGCAGACACTGGAGGGTATTTGTCCCAGCAGCAGTTTCCTGTGGCTTGCACAGTGAGGACAGGCATGACAGCCAGTCCAGCTTGCAGTGTGCTCATCCCGTTTTCTGGTCTTGTATTTGGTCCACATGAATAATAAACCTCCTGGCAAGGCTGGCTGGGGTTACATTTGTGGTTGTGAGCGGGAGGGGTTCGAGCCAGCACTGAGCGACAGCAGCTATTGATCAGAGACAGACAGGAGACGGTGCTGAATACAATGAAGACAGACCCTGTGCTCATTGTTTCCCTTCTTCTTTATATACCACCCACTGTCTGTTAGTTCTTCTTCTATTCCACGTCTTTACTCTTTACAAATTTTCTCTTTTACACACATTTCTCGGTAAAACTCACATTCACATGCACACACACACTTTCCATTTGTCTCTTATTCTCTTTAATGCCTCTCTCGCTCCTCGCCTCTCTCCATCTGTCTGCTCTCCTCTCTTCATCTTCTCTCTCCTGCACACTCATCTCTTTTTTCTTCTGAGTTTCACTCGCCATATTTATTTTACCACGTTGATTGAATCACAGATGATTCAAAATCCACACCTACGTTGCACGCCATCTCACCCAAACATCTGTACAGACTATATTTAAACCACCGTCTTATAACATCTGCGCCACCAGGGGGGGAGAGGAAAAGGTAAAAGTAGGCCATTTATGGGCCTGCAGCAGCTTCTCAAATGAAACAAGAGAAATACCCTGTTTTTATATGAGACGCCGTCTCGACAAAAACACATCAATGTTGTAAGAAGAAAACATAGGCCTGGCCCTCTTATCTTTGCCTGCTTAGTCGTGAATCGCCTCAAAATCTCAAAATGTGTTTGTTTTAACAAACGCAGGGTGATATTGATTAAATGAGATGTACTGTCTCTGCTGCTGTTCTACCAATTGCAAAATGTTCCCTCTGCAGGCATCTCAGAGAGCTGACACATTGTTCTGACACGTTGCAGTCTGGCCTGTATTAGTTACTTTAATGCAATTGGCGGGAACATATAAACAACACTTTAGGCATATTACACAATTATAGATGCACAAATAACTTCCTTTCATACATTTCATAGATCCATATGTTCATTTAAATATACAATATGTAACTTTAACTACCAAAGCCTTCAAAAGATGTTTGCCCAGTGTCGTGTAGAGGGCTGTGTGGGATTCTGCTCTGATCCGGAACCGACGGAAGGAGAGCTCAGAGATTACTTTTAGACTTTTAGGATTAAAAAGTGGATTTATCTTCACTCCTGTTTAACAACCTGACTGCAGCAGCGAAATAGAGTACCAGAGACTCTGGCGAGTAGCCTACTGAATTCACCAGGAGCTGTCCTGAATCAACCACACAGACACACACACACGTGCTCACTAGCGTTTGCTTTCAGCTCGTGTACATTAAAGTAAACTGGCATGCTCAGGAAAGATAAACACTGCATGAGTAATGCAAATAAACATAAATGTTCCAGCCGTCAAACTCACTTCACTGGAAATGCACAAACTGTTAAACAACCACCACTGTTGATGAAAGTCTATCTGATGTGACTCAGGCACAAATGTTCACAGATGAAGTTTAGTTTTGTTCGGCAACATTGCTGGAAATATTTGGGATAATGCAGGGTCACGACTCAACAGACTATACAACAAAAATCCAATCGTTTTTTGTAATTTGAATGCAGAAATTGTACATGTAATATATTTAAAGGGTTCATGTTGCACAAAGACAAATCCCCTCCTCCCAGTTGAAGACTCACTGACATAATCATATCACATATATCCAGGGCAAACCAACTATCTAAAACATATTTCAAATGAGCTTGGAAATCTTTTGCTCAGGGCAAAACTCTTGACATTGCAGGGGCTTTTGTATTTGATTTGTATGCAGCTGCACTCCCACTCCCCTAATCTCACACTAAAACTATGGAATTAAAGTATTTTGTAGCAAGAAAATTCCCTTAGGCTGGTCGCTCGCAATAGCTTTCAGGCGACGGCGCCTCACTCTTTTGTGTGTCTCAGACTATTGATGCTAATGAGATGGTAATCTGAATGAGGGTCAGCTGTGCTAAATGCCACTCACAGACATCAATCACATCCCTTGAGTAACTGGCAGGCGCAGTGCCACATTTTCAAAACTCTATTCCTTTCCCTAATTGAATTCCCTCGACCGTTTAGGAGTCCATCAAATGACATAGTGTTTGGAGGGCAGTGTTCATAAGTTTGGAATTCACTCTGTTTTCCTTGCAATCTGAGTGGCAGAAGTAACAACCGTGATCTCAGAAGCTCTTGTTGTGTTACAAATGGACAAGACGAGCCAGAGTACGGCCTGTAGTCATTGAGGAGCCTCTCTATCCATGATGATAAACTTTTCCTGCCACGGAGAACCAATACCCAAGGATACAAGAGGAGGTATCCACCACTGGTGTCACCCAAGATTGATCCCTCCTCCCAGTGGGGCAGACACTGGTAATTACACTGCGGAGCGCCAACATGGCATCCATTCCCTACAAACAACCAGGAACAATACATCTGGCAGTTCAATTAGGGGGAGCTCTGTTTATTAGCAACATGTTTGAGCTGTTAATTAACAGTGGCTGAGGAATGCCACCGATTCTCCTCTGCTGTTCTTGTGTGGTGTTTGAATTAAGAGCAATGAATAGCGGAAACATGGGGGGTCTTACAGGGCCATGTCTGCACAAAGACAGAAGTAGTGGTCGTGCAAATAATGACTTTCCTGTCTCAAAAGCAAAGGCCAAAGTAGTGTGACATTTCTTATCGTCTAGGGGGGACTTAAGGTGGATAGTTGGGCCAATAAAACATAACTTTGACACCTTTGATTGCGAATAGTGTCCCAGCTTCGTCCAACAGTTGTCGTTACTGTCTTTAGCCATGAATGCAATTTGTAGGCCTGTCACAATAACAGCATGTGTTGTCTAGGAAATAATTCTGATGAACAATGTGATTGCTATTGCCCTGTTAAAAGAAATTGCGTGTTAACACCACAGGCAATAACAGGGCCAGCAGAAACCACTGAGGTCATGTACATAAAATGATTAGTCAATAAGATATTAGTGTAGAGTCAATAGCATATTATTGTGACAGGCGGACTGACTCAGGAGTTGTGGCTGAACATAACCAGATCAAAGCAACAGCGGAAACAAAACTTGTATGGATCATAGGTCATTGACAATGATAAAAATGTATTTTGCAAAATTGGTTATTCTTCTGGTCAAGATAAAGACTCTACATAAAAAGATCATTTAATAAATGCAATTCACAAACACAAAATAGATATAAACAGCAAATAGTTATAGTTAGTTAATAGTTTTTTTTAAAGCAATCCCAAGTCCATTTGCTGATAATATACTGAGCCATCGTATTTTAGCCTCTCTGAGCCTCTTGCTCTCTTCAGTCTTAAACTGTAATCAGGATGTTTTAGGGAAACAACTTTCCCGTGTTTCCTCTCAAAATACAGACTGGCTTTTGGCAGGGATTACAGTTCAGTGCACAAGATGTGCCAACTGACAATGTCCATGGATTTGGCAAAGATGTGCATTACATGATGTTCTTTGTCAGGGCTGCATACACAGAGCAATGATTTAAACCATGGCTGTGTTTGTAGAGAGCAGCTTGCGAAAGCTTGATAAATCCTATAAGTATCCGATCACATCTAAATCCAGAGCAATCTATTGCTAGTCCCAGCAAGGATCAAAGCAGGAATATGTGGGCATCCTGGAACCCCTTAAAACAGCAAAAAGCACAAGGAAACTCACACACCACACACGCTGTGGATTGGATTTAAAAAAAAAAAAAAAGGGGGGGGGGGGGGTTAGATGCATTTTAAAATGCCTTTTGGCTGGACATTTGAATGGACATGAGTGGGAGATTAAATGGCAGACTTGCTGACACAAATGGTTGAGTTTTGAGATGGTGACACAGTTGGGTATTTCTTGCAACAGTGAGTTCCTGAACTACTGTGTCGGAGCCATTATTTCATAGCTGAAATGTCCCAAAGCAAAAAAACAGCATCAAGTGAGCGCCTCAGCCGTAGAACTGAGAGTTGCTGCAAAGACTTAAACATCAAGGCTTCAGATCCGTTTCTCTGACTTTGAGAGAATTTCAAATAATAAAATTGGTTTGTCAGAGTTAGCAGCAAAAGTAAAAAGACTCCAAAGGAATCCATATAAGACTTTGTATGTGAAGTCCGGCGCAAAACAAAAACGTACACAAAGGAATCCGCCAGCAGCAGATGCCGCTTTTCATGTTATACTTTGGACAGTGCCAAATTCTCAAGAGGGAACAGAGACGGAGGGATAAAATGAGCGGAGCCAAGAGGCAGAGCCCATTTAGCAGAACTCAGCAACTGTCGTGCACATTTTGTGCCACAGTATCACCATTGTTAATCTTCCCCGCAGAGGTCCGGGTGACCAAGGCCCTCTTTTTTTCCTGCACACATATGAACAGAAATCTGTTTTTCCCCTCAGGAGGTCAGACACTTTTTATCTGATGCCCTTTAAAGTACATACACTCGGCGACCATTAATCTCAACCTACAGCACTGCCATGTCAAACCTCATGCAACCGCCGCCCTGTCACAACCGCGAGGCCTAAGGAGGACTGGTATCCTTCAGATCGGCTGTGACTTTGCTCATGATTGATTGCATGTCTGTTTCTTGACAGCCAATATTCTGCAGGACTGCGAGGCGGGATTGGTGCCCCCCCCCCGTGGATGTTCACCATTGACTGCCGAAGCATGGGAGGGAGTAGGAGCGGCTTGCATTTTAACCTTCACAAAGTCGAGCTGAATTATTGTTAAATCGCCCCATGTGGATTAGCACAGTGCTGCTCTATTGTTCTAATTTGCAAACATATATTCCGCAGTGACTTCCTGTAACGGATGGTTCTGCATACATTATGTATGACTGTATATAGCTCGTAGACGATATACAGCACAAAGGGATAGGGAGTATAAATGAAGATATTAATGATTTTGTTGCTGCAATTAGAAGACAACTGGGAGTTTGATTTTCGGAACATGCGGCCCATGAGATGGAGACAACAGCTGGTGAGAAGCATATGTCAGAACAAAGTACCTTTTGAGGTGTGAGTCTGAGGACGGAATGTATATTAAGTTCTTAGTGTTGGCAGCACACTGGTTAATCCCCTAATCAAACCAGCCCCTGTTGGAACACATCGGCACTTTGTTAGCAAACACTGCTGATCTTATTTACCTTTATTAGTTTTCTCATCGAGGAGAAATCGGATTCTTTTAGCACAAGTGTTGAATGGAAAGTAACTCCTTCTCTACAATGGGTTTATTTGAATGTATTAACTGGTATATTAACTCGAGAAATAAAGCTCACAATGTGTGTTATTGGTTTGTGGAAACACACCGAGTACAAGCCCATAAACACCAGAACAGTGAGACCTAGCAGAGATCAATTATTTATTTGGGCTGCTTTGTATTCAGAGTCTCCCAAATACATCACATATAATGGCAATATTCTTAAACCTCAAAACAGTAATATTTACTATTACGTACTAAAATTGTCAAAGGGGCATTACATATTCTACTTTTTTCTTAAATAGAACTTTTTATGCATAAACAAATATCTGCAACCCAGACTAGAGTTAGTAAGTGTACTGTAGATTGTAAGTGACTCCACTCAGCTTTATCGCACTTTAAACTCCAACAATTTTTCAAATCAATGTCGTTCCTCTACTATTGGTGGTGTAAAAAGTGAACAGATCTTACTTGTCTGAAAGTGAGGCAAATACACAGATGCCATAAACCTGCATCCGATTGTATGTGAGCTAAGCGAAAATTAATCTACTCTTACCAAATGTATTACCTCAGTAAACAGTTTCCTATTAAATTTATGGTCTCACTCGCTAGTTTAAAGACTTCTGCAATACAGTATAAGTAAAATAGATGACAAAAATTTGGGGTATGCTTTAGGGTGTGGGTAAAGCCACTTGCCCTTTGCCTTCACCAAGGTGTGTCCCTGTGGTTTTCACTCCAATGATGTTATCCCCCAGAGGTTCATCATCTTGTCCAAATATGGTCCCTTCTGGTACCAAAAAGCGAGATGGCGATAGCGACAGCCACCAATACGTCCATGGTTAACATTTTGACCAAACGTGGTACATCACGTTCATATTACATGCTTATGAGCCACCTTCCACCTCAGGAGGTGGAGTGGATGGTGCTGTTGGCATTCTCAGGTCAACAAGTCTAACAAACAGCTGACTATAAGGCCCCCACACACCGCCTGACGTCCAACTGCCTTCTCCGACCACTGTCCGACCACTCTGTTGCCTCTTGTCTGACCCATTCGGAAGAAAAGTTGCATTGAACACACCGCCTTGACGTGCTGCCAGCTCCACAGTAGCGTGTATGTTCTGCGCTTAGGCGAGATGCAATAAGCAGGTGGCTCCAGTATATGGACATAATAACAGCTAGTCTCATGCCAGTACTCTAAAACAAGAAAACAAGAAATGACGGAACGGAGTGCGTAGTAAAACCAATGCGCACACAGTATTCTGCCCCTCCCACACACCGCGCTGATTCACTACCACACCGCCAATCAGAGTATCCAATGGCTCAGACGGCCAACATCCAACCTCCTCAGACTTCGCATGTTGAATCGGATCAGACAACGTCCGTGCGGCTCCGATTGCTTCCAACGCAGCTGAACACACCGAACAGATTTGTTCCCGACCTCGTTTGAATCTCCCCAAGCGCTTCAGACGTCCAACGGTTGGGCCAGTGTGTTCCTGCCTTAAAGTTCAAGTCACACCGCTGCATATACTTAAGAAGACCTGGGGACATGTCCATCCAAGGTCATGGTGACCGAAACAGGTATTTTAAGCCAAATCATGTTTTCCTAACCCTCATCAAGTGGTTTTTTGCGCCTAAACTTAAACATAGCATTAGCACGGTGTTGTGACGAGAGAGAAATCCAAAATTTCAAACTAAACAAATGTAAAGTTGCTACATAAAGAACGGTTCAGTTATGACTTATCTGTGGCTTTGGAGGAATTTACTTACCTAACATTTATTCTGACAATAGTCTAGAAACCAGGGTCAGGAGTCAGGATGGGTTTAAACTTGCTTAGTACACAGTTGTACTCAGTAAAAGTAGTTGAAAACTTGAGTTGGACAATGTTATGTAGCTTTGAAGCAGCTCTGAGAAAATAACCCTTGATAGTCAGTGGGGTTATGAGGGCTTGGATTTTAAAAACGACAAATGTATATAAAAAAGCATGTATTGCAAACTGTTGTATAGGATGTTGTGTTCTTAGAAGAAAAAACAGTTAATCAATGAAGCGTCCCAGCTGGCGGATTCCTTTGTCGATTTCTTTACAACGTTAAAAAACTTAATTTATAGCCTTGGCAGGACTGTGTAGGTGCGGTTTTGATCACATTTGAAACAAACAACCCCCCAAATGTCATCAGGATTATGTTTGGCAGAAAGTAGTGTGCTTTAGTAAGATCCCGTTCATTGTGAAGCTGATTAAAACGACAACACAGTTGATCCAGAGTGCTTTGCAATGTAGAGAGTAGGCAACAAATACACTGATTGAGCAAAATAAACACAGATCCAACACAAATCTTTTTAAACCAAGTAAGAAACAGTAATAATACTAACCACAGCAGATTGCCATTGACTTTTCTGGCTTAACAACAGCCTTTGGGAAAAAACAAGTCAGCAGCAAAACATCTTTTCAGAGACACTTTCCCTTCAACAATGGCCATTTGAAAATCTAAAAAAGAAAGCCGGTGTAATCACGAAGTCATTGGTATTGATCAACAACCTAACGAGTTCTCGTAGATGATATATTTTGGCCAATTTGTGCTACGGGGTGGTAAAATTGCCCTTTTACTCGCACAGATTAATACACACTCATAACACAGCAATTGTAAAGTGCGAAGTACAGGCACTCTTATTAACTCGGGGGGAATGGAGCAGAAATTTAGACATCCACACCAACTCTTACTCCTTCCTCTTTGAAATCTTCTTCCATCAACACTTCCTCTGCAGTAGGGGGCAGAAGAGACGAAGCTGTCAGCACTTCTCACAACAAAACAACTCTTTCCCTGATATAGCCCTTCCCCAGGAGATTACAGACACAAGCGGTGGGTGGGAAGCCTTGGCAAGCTGTATTCCCGTTTTCTCTCTCTCTCCTCCCTCCCTTCCTTCCCCCCTCCCCCCTACCTCACACTCTCCATCTACTTACTGGCTCTTTCCTCATGCATTCTTATTTCCTTTCTGTCTCTCTCCAACATCAACTCTCCAGGGTACCGGCTCTGCTGCGGGGACATCCCCCTCATAGTTCCTACACAGGCCCTGCAGCAGTTAATTGCAGCACGAAGATATATTATGTGCAGAGCCGCCAAAGGGACAGTGATCACGCTAACAAGCCGGGTGTAGTGGAGTTAAGACGGTGGAAACAGTGGGCAGTGGTGGACATCCTCTTGTGACACCTTTCAAGTACAAAGAAGGAGTCCCATCCTGGGTATTTCTGCACACGACAGCAAGATGAAGGCGGTCTAATATTCCTTTGAATTTCCAGTCAAGTTTACAGAGTGCTGCATAGGAAGAAAAAGCACCACTGTAAAAACGCATCTGAGTGTCCCCTTAAAGGTGCACCGCTCCCTCTAAGAGCTTTCTTTTGCAAACACTTTTTTTTTTTTTTTTTTTTTATCTACGCCACTTATCTCCCTATCTCTCTCTCCATCTAGCTTTCTTGCTCCCTCCCCTCGCAGAAATTCTCTCTCACGTGTCCCTGGCTCATGTTTTGTGGTGGATAAAAAGAAATGCTGCGGCTGTTAACTCTGGCCCGGTGCCACTCTAGCTGCCAGAATCTGGGTCCTGCTCCTGCTGCCCTGCCCAGCCGGGTGGTGGCCTGGGAATTAAAAGAGAGGACGGGGTTCACTGAGCTGTAGTGCAGACCCCTGTGCAAAGGACGTGTTATCAGCTGGCTGGCCAAAAACGCCCGCCTACCTGCCAGCGCCCCCTGCCACTTCTCCGCACCGCTTCCCGGGGCTAATTAAAGAGGGATATGGCACAGGCACCACAGTAAATACCAATCCTCTCTGAGAGGGGTCCTATTCCCTTCACTGTGTTTGTTCCATGATGTGAATCTATATGTTGGTTTAAGGAATTAGTCTGCATTTTAATTGAACAGAGGAGCTCCATGCCTAGATGACTTAATATGTATTAGGGTATGATCAAAACGCAAAGGAGCAAATGTCTTTTAATTGGATTGGTCAAACAAACCTTAATAAGGGTTGTAATGCAGTGAGGCTCGTGCCATATTTCAGGCTGCTGATAGGAATAACAGATCACTAACCCTGTGTATTTATGGTATTGATTTTTGGCGCTAGGGTTCATCACATGCATGTACGCATTCATATGCATCCATGAGCCCGCGAAGCCCAAGCACCAACACTCTATGGCCTGAGAGCTCTATGAAACCACCTATCAGCCCATTATGCACATGGCAGGGTAAAGTGATCCGGTGTAAGTGCATTGATCCTCGCGGCCTCATTCAGTTGGATGAAGACCCGGGACGAGTGATAACATTTCACAGACAGAGAAGCCGCTGCAGCAACACAGGGCTGAGCGGACGGTTAGGAGCTGACTCACAGCGTTGGCAGGAAAAGCAGCAGATCATGGTCTGATTGAGCCGAACATCTTCAGGCAATTGAAGAGAGATTCAATGGGCCCTTAAAGAAATGTTACCATATAGCAAACCCACTGTTTCTCTGGGAGATGATTACAGGCTTGGCTGCATCGTGAAGTGCATTAAGCGACACAAAATGAAAATCTCGGCATCTCCCGATGTGTCTCCCGCTCACATCGAGGAACACCACGCCAAATTCAAGGGGTACAAGAGCGTGAGATTGAAAATGGTACGGATACCCAGTGAAGGTGTCTGGAGGCAAGCCCCGAATAAATCTGGACGATGTTTGCCTTTTATCAAAGTTGACTTTTTACTAATGCCACAGGGAGGCGGCCACATCAAAATGCCTTTATTCTTAGGGGAAATGTGCACTGAACTTGTCTGGCATCTCACCATAGGACGTTATGCTGCCATTTGAGGGAGCCGCATTTATATAGTTCTTTCAAAAACCCACGGCAAAGAAGATGTAAATAGCCAAGCCGACATAGTTGCTGTCACACTGCCCTTGGATGAAGAATATCTGTCTGGCAGACAGTGGCCCCTGGGTGAACCTGGCATTTGATGCAATTTGTCTGGTCCCAGGGCTGAATACACAATAAAGGTGGCCTGTTTTTTGGTCAGTGCTCCATCAGAGTGTCAGATTTTTATTCTTTCTGTATGCGTTGGTTTTCTCTGGAAAGCACTGTACCTTCGCACCGAAGGATTTCATTTGGCTTCTCAAGATGAAAAAGAGTCTCAAGTACAGCAGTGCAATGACTCTCAAACTCTTTCTGTCACGCCTCCCTTCAGAAGACGATAAAAGTTCACCCCCCCGCTGTGTTTTTTTAAGAAATCATTTGCAAAAATTGGGGAAGGAACTAATAAAATCATTTTTTTTTTTTAAATAAAACTCAGCACCATAGCATCAGCACACTCTATTTTTCTACATAAATCGTATTCATTCAATTTCGTTTCAATCCATATTTTATGTTTTTCCTCTGGTCATTTACTCTATGCGCCCCCGGGGCCCACACCACAGTTTGAGCACCACTGGATTAGCGAAAGTGAAACAAGTTTTAAAAGGATTTTTTTTTTTTTTACAGTCTGGGGTTGGGACGAAATACTGTAAGTTGCTGTCAGGGGTTTTATATATCAGGCTGGAGAAGAGTTTTTATCTTCAAAGCCCAGGAACTTCTTCAGGGTATGGTGAACTTCACAGGGTGTTTTCCACGGCATCAACATGAATGCTAGGAATGAATGATATCATACTGAAGAGGTTTCATTTGGAATTAACCAGATATCTTACCACATTAATGCTTTGGTCCCTACACTTGCTGATGTACAGGAAAGTTATTACACTTTACAAAGATGGCAAAACAGATCTGCGAGTGCACATTTATGAATGATATGATCCTTTTTTTTATCCCCTTCACCATTTTACAAAGGCTTCTCTGTGACATTATTCCCTTTTGATCAAAGGTGCTTTCTCAGCAGTGTAGAAAGCTGACACCAGGTCAGTGGGAATCAGAGCATGAAGATAGCAATAATACATAACACATGTCTCAGTAGACATCACTCCCCCAAAGTTCCTGCACGGCAATTAGATTAAAGCTGTATATTACTTGTGGAAGGAGCACAGAGAGGCAATCAATACCACGTCTCCAAGCAGGAACCCTGAAACAACAGCCACTGTCAGTTTGAGACTTATGTCACGAGGGCCCAGTAAAGTGGGCTGCAGTGTCTATATAGGCTGTCCTGCCACAGCCGATGGAGGTTTTTGAAGTAGCAATTAAAGCTAGACTGTGCGGGGACTATAATCATTTATGAGACCCTTTGCTTTCTCAAGAGGATGATGAGAGTTGCTGTGAGATCAGATCCAGTGGATCTTTTCTTTGAGCCACACCCTTACCAACAATTTGGGAAATGTGATTATTATCTTAAGAGTCTGATTGAATAGTTCAATACCACTCCTCTACTTGTTTGCAATACATGAGGCTAGAGCCAACAGCTCGCTTTTTTAGCTTAGATTAAAGGCAGGACCGTCTCTTTATGGATTTCTCTGTCATGATTGGATAAAATGGACAAGGATACCAGAAATTTTCTTTACTCTTTTACTACATGAGCAGGGAGAGGAGAGACAAGGGTAACTGACCACACTCTATAACAGTCAATCAGTTGTTTTAATTTAAAATACTAAATAACAGCAGCCTTAATTTGTAAAAAAAAAGAACAATGTGTTTATTAGAGAGCTATATTCAGCAGATGAGCTAGAAAGTGGATATTGCTATTTTTAAACAGAGCTAGGCAGGCTGTTTCCATCTGTTATCATTCACCTACTGTCTTTAAGCTAAGCTAAGCTAAATTAGTTTTTTTTTTATGTTTTCTCATTATTACTAACATTTATACACCTGTATTATTATGTTTATTATCTGGTACAGTTCTAGTTCTTCCAATTTCACTTTTAATGTCAATATAAAAACTTAATATGTAAGAATTTTACAATTTAAAACATTCAAAAATTAAATATTATATTATATTAAATAACAGTCTTGTGTGTATCTATTGAAGTTAGCATGCTAATTTAGGAGCATGCCCCTAACCAAATTATAGAGAGGTGATAGTCCGATAACAAACATCACTAACAATCACCTGGTACGCCAAATCTCAGTGCAGGCACAGTCAGTTAATAACAACTGCTAGCTGCATGGTTAACTGAGCTGTCAATCTAATGGTGGCTAAATTTAGCTGCAGTTAACGGTTACCCTGGTGATTTGCTGCCCCAATTTGTTTGAACTCGACAGCTATTGTACATTTTTGTGATATCTCTGGCACAACTATTTCCTTCGGGATTAATAAAGAGCTACCTTATCTTGATTAACAACCACACCACTAACTGCCACTAAACCCTGCACACCTTTAATCAGCCTCTGGCTGTAGCTTCATATTTGGCAGACATACTTTACATGAGAGTGAAATCAGATCCTCTCAATGAAACTCCGCTAAGCTCGTTTCAAAATAAAATGCCATTAAAATGAAAAGAAACTCAAGTGTTGCTCAACACTTATTTGGAAAACTAGAGAGCAATGGTGATCATTAAGCAAGATAATAAGTTAAGAACACAACAATTAACAGTAATTAGTGTGGATGCATGGCTATATTCAGGGTAAGACATGTAAATATCTGATTAATGAAGACCTAATGTTATGCAAGATTAATAACACTAACCCTATGCAATACTCACCCATCCTTTGCAGGCTTTGGAGCATGGGACATGTAATCAACTACAAGGTCAACGGAGAGATCAGGTCAGGATACGACACGGGCATAATAGGTCTTTTATACACAGAGATTAATCAGAAATGAAGATGTGGTGCCGCTGCTTTATGAGTGTGTCTGCACTCGAGATGCAGCGCCCGAACACATCTGTAGTCCTCAAAGGTCGACCGCAGTTTAAGGAATCTTTCACCGCCGCACATAAATTATCCTGATGAGCACTCTGATGGTCTGAGCCAAAGGGGTGGCTCTAGGAACCTTATCAAATCTATTATTCACGGTGAAACAGGTAGGGGCCGTCATTAAAAAACAGAGCAAGCCATGCTGCAGAACATTTTTTATTTTTTTTACTTGATTAGATCTTGGGGTGAAAAAAAAAATCAGATCAGACATCAGTCGCAAAATCTGAGCCTTGATGCATCGCTGCAGGGGGTGGAATTAGATTTAATCAGCTCTAGATGAAGAGAGGAAGCGAGGAAGGAAAAAAAAAACAAGTGCAATCACTCATTTACCCACAGACAACACTTTGTCATAGATGCTTGACACTGAAAAGGTAAACAGCTTCTTTAAGGGGTGACGCTGACGTTGGAGTTGATAAAGTAGAGAGGCCTACTCACTTGATGCATTTCACTTTGTCTGTATAATGTATAATGAATAAGGCAGACAATTAGCATGCTAAAGATAAGGACAGGAAATGACTGGGTCAGTGAGCAGACAAGGGAGCTGATAAGAAGAGGATGTTATGGAGACAGCGACGGTAAATCGGCAGGAGACAGACTGATGTTGATGCATTGTCTTGGAAGCTTTTGAGAGTGAGAATACAGGATGTGATGCAGGATGCGTGTGTCTAAGATCGGCAGTAAATTATCAATAAACATTGCTTAATTAGAGCAAATCAAATATTTCCTCCTCTGTTTCCTAAAACTCATTACAAGTTAGGCCTGGTGGCATCCCTTACTTGAAAGTGTAATTTCAATTACATAAGTGAAGAGGCGTTTCAGCACTCAATTGGGTGAAATAAACTCCCTCGCTAACATGACTGAATCCCCTTTTATTGGATTTTGCCTAAAGAGCATAAACAAACCTGAGTCTTGTACACGTGCTTAGTGTACCGGCTGGTGATAGCAGCTTGTTCGTCAGGGCCTCCCTACAGCTTTGCAGGATCTGCCCTGGATAAAAGAATGAGTACATTTGCAGACTGACTCAGTTGTGCTGCTCCAGGAAACACTGTGTCAGGTCATTTCTGCCTGAAACAACAACAATCAATTTCTTTAATAAGTCTAATCCTGTGTAATTGCCACATCTTTACACCTGATACTTTTATCTTTGAACAGTTCTATTGCAGTCTTTAGGGTGGGGAATGCTAATCTGGAGAGAAATTGTTGACTACTGACTCTTATTCCCAGATTCTCAAATACCAACGCTTTGGGTCGGGATTTTGGGCCAAATACTGACCCCATATGTCAGTACTCTATGACTTGAGATTCGTCAATGAACTATCTTTTTCCTAACCTTTACTTTGAACAGAGCTGCCTTATATATCCTACATTCAGTGTTCATACACACTTTTAACCTCTAACAGGATTATATCACTATAGTCAACCCAATCACTGTGAAAAGATGTTGGCAATGTATGTCTCTGCAAGCCATGGATATGTTGCAACTTTGAGTTTATTTCAATGAACTCTTTAATTTGATGCGTTGGGTTGCAACGAGTTATTAACAATATCCAACGGTTTCACACTTACGAATGTTGAAACATGTCTCAAACAGTGACTTCTGGTTTGGCAGCTGTCTTGCTAAGCCGCCATCATCCCCTCCACTACCTGATATTTAAGTCAGCTGATAAACATATAATGTGGATCTGATATGACGCTCATTGTAGAAATGTCAATCAAATGTATCATGACCTTCTGCACAGTGGACTTCCCCTCAGTATCCTGAGTCCACCGCTGTGTAAGAAGTTGACTTTTATTTTGCAGACTGGGCTGGTATTGTTAACATTAATATTTTCTGAAAATGTCAGCATGTACTGTATAAACAGTCTGGCTGCTACTGGAAAATAAAGTAAATAAACCTTTACGTGGAAGCTGCTGTTGCAAAGGTTTTTTTTTTTTTAATTCTGTCTGGGTCAGACACAAACTTGGATACAGCCTTCAGACATCAGACTTCTTTTCAGCATCACATGCTGTAAAATCAGCTACTTTCTATGCAATGACTCAACAGCGCACAAGGACAAGAGTCTGGCGTTGGTGAAACAAAAAGCTTGTCAGCCATCCCACATGACAATGAAATAGATCAAAGCCGCAGAGAAGAATGGTGCTCATAAAATGGTTGGTGTAATGAAAGTTTAAGGATTGGGGCCTATCAGCATACCCTGACCTGATTATCTTGAATGCACTGCATCTGGTGGGTAGATCTCAATGCTCTAAACTCCAGCGTTGCTGAAAATGTATATGCAGAGAGGAACAGTGCGAGTATTCCCAGCAGCATGTCTAGAGTCTGAAATTTATTTCAGATCCAGCAGAACTGTAATGTGCTTCAATGGGATTACTAGTGATTTGCAGCATTGACATATTTTAGTGTGGCACCCTCAAACAGTTGAGGCTATGTTAAAACAAATGTTTACAATTCTCATGCCAGAAGCAAAACGGGGGCCTTTGCATTTCAAAAGCAATTTTTGACATTCCGTATTTATAGGACACGTTGAGGACAATTTGGAAGACACACAGATTTAGATTAGGGACATAGGGGAGTTTCTTCTAACTGGTTTCTGATTTTTAAATGTCTGAAGATTCTCAGTCATCCAGGTCAAGGAGAGTCTGTCATCCAAAGGGATTCTTTCAATGATTAAGATTTTAAAAATGAATGGTAATGGATTAAGGCAGCTGCAATGGTTTGTAAATAAATTATGTCATGTTTTACGTTCCACTTCCTGTTTTTGTTTTTTCCCTTCCTTTTTTCCTGCTCACCTGCGCTTCTTATTATTATTTTCTAGGTTGTCCTAAGTTTTTGTATTTGTCTTTTTTCCCCCCTTTTGGTCGTTTAGGATTTCAGCTTTGTTAATCAAGAATGCCTTTTTGTTTTTAACTCAACCTGCCTTTGTGTTTGGGGTCGATTTTGCCTAGCTTTAACAGAGGCAAGTGATTCAGGCAGAAAGTAGATGGCACACTTCATATCATTTTAAGTATCTTAACTTTTTGCCATCCTCCAGGACAGAACTCTACAATCGTATGTTACCTAGCTCAGTCTGGACAGCTAGAAGCTAAAACTAAGTAATGGGTACAAAATAGGGATGCAACGGTACAGTTTTCCCACGGTTCGGTATGCATCACAGTTTTTGGGCCACGGTAACGGTACGGTTTCAATATCTTAATATAAAACTACTCAGACTAGCAAAGGCAATATTGCATTGTAAAAATAATTGCAAAATTCTTTATGCATTGTCTGTGGTTACAGGAATTTGGATATTTGCTCTCTCTAGCTTCCATTCAGTAACTGCATGCACTAGTTCTTCAGCCAGGTGTTCACTTGTGTGGATGAGTCTGCCGGGGGGGGGGAGAGAGACGGTCGTTATCGCCATCAGCGGGGGTGATGAGTGTCCGTTCATCCATCCGGCCCCACTGGCTGACGGCGAGGAGCCCGGGGATGGACGGACGAACGGACACTCGTTTTGTGACGGGGAAACGTACCGAAAATGCCGTTGTTTGCCGTTGTGCATTGAACCGAACAGGGCGTATTGAACGGTTCGGTAAAATACAGAATATTGTTGCATCCCTAGTACAAAATAATGTTATTTCACATATTCTAATCCATTCTTTGTAAACAATCAGACAACACTGTAGCAGCATCTCTGTTTTACCGCCTGTTCATTCCCAAGCCGTCCAGTTTTGAAGAGTTGTCACATCAGTTGAGTGACTCGTAAAGTTTTAAAGTCACAATTTTAAAGAGTGTGTGCTTCTTTTGAGTCAGCAACTATTTTCAAGCTACCGGTCACGTTGTATATTGTGTAATGTTTATGTGTCAAGCAGTTCACCAGGTGAGGAATTATTTATTTATTGTAGTGAGTGGTGCCGGGGTCATCGAGCGTTTGTTGGCAGCAGGTTATATGACTCTGTGTTCGATGAAGCCTGCATTACTTTACCGTCCACTGGAATTGTTTTCAGTCAGTCAGTAGGGCTCTTTAGTCAGTAGACCATGTATTTACTCCATTGTTACTGAGGTTAAACATTGCCTAAATATCTTGATCTATAATTTTTAGAGACCAAAGAACTAAGCCGGACGCAGCCATTCATATGCACTTTCTGTATTTGTTCCTGATTGGGACCTCAGGAAGTGCAGTGGTCACATTCTGGAAGAAATAGTACTAAAATATCCATGAGATGGATCATCACGGTCGAACCTAGCCTTTTAAAGATCAGCCAGGATGGAGCATCAATAATATATCATCAGTCATCAGTGTTGCATACTAGATGGAGGACTGGAGACAGGTTACACTACTAAGGTGATTAACATCTGTAACCCGTAACTGCTTTTCAACTGGACCTTGAATGGAAATGTGATTTGGACAGGGGCACACACTGATGGGAAGGTCCAGAAGTTTTATGAGTCCTCTGTTTTCTATCACTAAGCAAAAATCTTTAAAAGGTTTCACTTCAGTGGTTTGGTTTCTGAGAGATGGGAGTAGCCTCCTGTAAGAATTTGTTAACAAGTAGTGCAGTCAATATGATATGAATCATTACTTTGAGCAGCGTACGACATTATTTATTGATATGTTCTCAAAGGAATGCAACTAACGCACATCGAATTTTGCTTCATGTCACTGAAGCACGAAAATGTTTATATATGATTGCAGTTTTCCTTCTGCCTGAGATCTTCAGAGATTAGTAACACATCAAAGTGAAAAGAATATATTTGAAGATATTAAGATTCAAGTAGAAGAGAAATTGATTTGTGCCAGATAACAAAACCTTTCTTGGTTTCCTTGTGGATAGAATACATTAATTGTTATACTTGAACAAATCCTGATATAAATACAGCCTATACCTTCTCTTGATGCCTTACATATAGTCTTATATATGATGTGAAATGTTGAACTTTTAACTGCCCAGCCCAGTCGCTTCTATACATATGCCAAAGTCTTTTTATACGTGTGGGTGATGTGCCTGTCCTCACCATCACATTCAGTGTAAAACAAATGCACCCAAATACCACACATAAAAAAGGTAGTCACACAAACACAGGACTTAAACCAAGATGACTTTTGTCTTTGTCTGGTGTGAAACCAATACTCAAGACTGACTTATTTCAAAACAAAATTTTGTAGAATGTTTTGTCTTTTGTGCGATTTGGAACCCCCCACGGTTTCTAAGTGCGACAATGCTGTTGTAAAAAAAGTGTTGCACAAAACTCAGAGTAGTAACAGCACATCGAGCTAAGTAACCTGAACCAGAAATGAATAATACCTTGCCACAACATAAATGGGCTGACTTGGGTTTTTATCAAAAATCAGCAAGTTGACAACTTTTCTGCTCAAGGAAGAGCAACAAAACAAGACATACAATTTAGCAAGCCAGCTAACTAGTGCAACAGTGAAAGATCCAGCACAGTATCTGCTTTTTGTTTCATCAAGCTTGCACAATTGATTAAAACCAGCCTGAGATTTACTCTTGCCTCTGGCTTGGTATCTTTTACTCTTCTTATGCCTTGATTTCTTTTGTCGGTCTTTTAACCAATTAAGCGTGATGCTGTTTTCCTCCCGTCCTCTGTTAGAAGGTAAGATGATAAGAAGGCCATGGAGTTGAATTGTTTTGTTGTTTGTCTGTTTTGAATATATTGTTCAGAGTTCTGTTTATTTTGGCCTTGGGCCTGAAAAACTCCACCTCTCTGTGGTCCAAAGCTCCCGTGACAGCGGTGAAAACACCAATCTGACACAAATCTTAAGTAATTGCACTTTGAATAATTAAAAATGCTCGGCCAGTCTGGTGTCAGCTTGATAGAAAAACTAAGTAGTGGAACGTTTCCCTAAACAAGGGTTTGATTAGTGATCAATAGGAAGCCACATTAAAGATTCTCAAGCTTAAAGGTGTGAGATTTACTGTTGAGGATGCAGGAAGTGATCCATCTATTCATGAGGGCGGACGGTGACATTAAGAATCAGACATACGTGGGAGTTCTTGCGAGGCTTTGAATTCAGACATAAAAGGGAAAAGTTGATGTAAGAAATACTGAAGAAGGGGTTGTTTGATCCTGTGATTTATTCACCCTGTTCGTAAATTATTTGAGGGAAATTACAGTGCATTCTTCGTATCAAGGTTCTGTTCCTGGTGAGATATACTCGCATTTTGTGTCTTTAAGTTAAGAAACTGACTCACTCCATGAGACACGTGAGCAGAGTGGATGATGTCGCTCCACACCCACCCCCCCAACCCACCAACTCTGTGGGAATCTTTCCTGGTCCAAATAAGAAATCCCTCCTCATATGGACCCACGGATGTATGTTAGATAATCAGTCTGTGCACTCAAAAAAAGTTTCTGTGTATGTGGGTGTTTTCCTGCACAGCCCACTGCAGTTAAACCAGCAATAGACTGCACCCAGAGGAAGGAATTAAGTGCCATGGTTGGTGGCTGCCACTAACACCTAAAATGCGTGCTGTTTTATAAAGGCACAGCGGGCTGGAACGGCGGATGACTCCCATTAAACAGAACTCCTATAAACCGAGCCTCGCGTTTGAATGTTTATGACATCGGGAGATTGAGAAAGGATACGAGGAGCTTGTCGGGCTGTGCCCCCTCGGATGCCCTTAACTGAAACCTCTTTGGCAAATAGTTTTATGGATGAACGCTTATCCATATTCCAGTGAGGTAAGTGATGCGATTTCACTGTTGATTACCTCTGCTGATCGGTGTGATTGGTTTAGTGTTAGGCAAACATAGGAGACTTCTGAATGGAATGATAAATACATAGGGATCCCTCCACCGTATCAAAGGCAAACAATGCATGGATTATGATGGTATGAATCTTGCGGTTAGCTAATGAAGAGGCTGACTTCAGTCATCCTGATGAGCCTGCAAACAACTTTTGCGGTAGTTCCCCTGCAAGGTCAGCGGGCGACATTAACTGAAGCAACTCCCATTGTGGCTTGGGATAAAGTCTGACCTCAGCCGACGGTTCACTCAGAGCATGTAATCTTGCAGGATTAACATGATACCAATCTCCTGCCTTTAATCTCCCAGTAATTCAAACCCAAAATTGATCCACATGCCTAAATGGACACATTTTAAAAAATCTGCAGCGTATCAGATGTATTACCTCAGCGAGGCGGTTCATCAGAACAGATCAGAGTCAAAGTGACATTTTCGGGCAGCATTGCATTTCTGGGCCAGCCCTTGAAAGCCTCTCTTCCTTCTCAGTGTTTCAGGAGCACTGACAGGGCAACCCTTCTCCGGCAAGGCTAGCGGGCAGGCAGCCTAGGCTGTGATACATAAAGAATCGGATTGCACATGAGCACCAATCCAAACAACTTGTCATAGAGAGATATTTACTCCACAGTTCAGACATTATTCACACACAACTATGCCCTTGGTGGATAAGGAGCCATCTAGGGCTGAAAGAAGAGTAGTCCTATTCACCTCATCTGTCCTGGAGAGAAGGAGAGACTGACAAAGGTGGGTAAGAGAGAGAGGCGAGTGAAGTGAGAATAGGCGATGAAGTGGAGAGAGAGGGAAGATATGCTGAAGGCCTTCTGTAGAGGCAGAGATGGGAAAAAAAGTATTTTGCATGACAGTAAAGGCTTTCTATTTCTGAAGACACATGGAGGACAACCTGATGAAGATACGATAAAGGGAAATTCTGGTTTATATATCCTGGTTATTTTGTACTTTTGGGCATCTTTTCTTTCTGTTTATTTATGATAACATTGTACTCACCAAAATGATAGCTGAGACATGTTGAACATAGCAACGCTGTCTCATTGCAGCCCAGTGAGGCAGACAAAACAAGCAGTCTGACAATCAGAGAGGCTACAATCAAACCATACAATAGGTGCTTTATTTAAAATGTACCATGTGGAGTGGTCTGTTTACATTCAGTATTTTTTTATTAAAACATATTTTTTGACTGATTTTCTTTCTCCACATTCCTAACAGGGAAAACGAATTGTTCAACAATGCTACCAGTGGTCAAAATGTCTCTATAGAGTACTATTACATCTGCACTAAAGGCATTTTTTGTATTGATTTTATATTTTATATGTATCAGGTTAAGTTTTAGCCTCTTTTAGTTCACTGTTTTGGTTCTCTCTCACCAAAACACAACTCATCAGCCTTGCCTTGTGCCTGCAGTAGGCAGCTGTTTTTGGTCAAAGAAGAAGAAGAAGAAGAAGAAGTAGAAGAAAGCAAGAAAAAATGCAAATTTAGCAACCAACTAGTTGACATAATGGGACGTTTAGCTGATTGTGTGAGGACCAAACCAGAGCTAAAAGAAGAGTAAATATTGCACTTTTATTTGTCAGATGAACAGAAACATGAACCCAAAACACTGTTTCTGCTGGATGTGTAAAGAGCTTCTAATGTTAATATTCAAAGCAACATTCTGAATTTTTTTTTTACCTTAAACAGCTTCAGATCATTTTGATGGTACAGTATCTTGTAATAGGGTGAATGGTCTCTCTTTGTCAGCCTCTGATGGAAATGCAGCCAGCTATACAGTAAGACTTAGAGTAGGTTATAACCAACCGATATTGTATGAGAGACCATCATGTGCTAAAACCCCTTTTAATGCTCAACCGACCACTGAACAGTGGTCAGTTTGCTTAAAGACTCTCATCATGGATTCTGGTGAGAGCTTAGGATTCCTGATTGTGCGACTTGGTCCGTGCATGTGTGTCCACCACCTACTCTATGCCCTCCGCCTGTGTGTCTGTGACAGCGGCTCCGCGGTAAGACGTATGTTTCCTCCCAGCTGACTGTCCACTCCTGCTGGCGTAAATCGTCTGTGTCACTCACCAGCAATCCTCTATGCAGAGCCTCATTAGTCTAACCACACAAGAGCTCCCTCTCCCATGCAACCAGGCATCTCAGTTATCTGCGGTGCACAACTCCCAGCAGATGCCTCTGGTTTTGCCCCCACATCGACAAATTTACACACTCCGAACTCAGGCACTTAAGCGAGCTGTTTCAGACACATAGTGCTATGTAGAGTAATCCACAAATGTGCAATACACTCCGGATGTGCCTGTGGGGACGAGAGCTAAACTAACATATGAACATAGATGTGAGACCACTGAGGTGCAGCCGCATACCCAACCTTACTTTGGACTTCCGGATAAGAACCACTGTGAAAAGCGCTCTCAAGCCAAGTCCAATACAGGATGGCCTCACCTAATGCACATGTAATTGGACCCATTAGAGGGCCATAAACACAAGCTGGCATGTGGAAAAAGAGTTCAGTGGAGTTATTGTTTGTGGAACTCAAAGGAAGAGGCATCCTTTACGAGTCAATCAGCTGTCTGGCCCTCCAGATCATGTTATCTAGCTTCAAGTCAAACATCTGCAGTACTGGGCCCTAATCTCAGTGCAAAGGGGTCGTAGGTCTGTTTGTTTTCGTTTCACATACACTCACAGACTTAATGCTGTTAGTGGACGGGGAAAGAGCAAAGTGCGTGCGAGCCGATGAGCCTTGGAATCTGCCCAGAAAGCTTGAGAGGTTAAATTCCGGGCTTTTCGATTGTTATTTAGTTCCATCAAGTTCTTTCATCAACTAGATAATTGCTGAGGCCAAAGACAACGTTTGGAAGTGATTTGCTGCATGGTTTTGGTCATGAAGCTGAAAATAATATAGCTGAGAGAGCCAAGACAGACCTTCTGCTATGAGACTCATCTCGGGGACTGGTGGGCACAGGAAGGGAAAGGACACCCAAAATGTACACAAGAAAAAAGTGTGTTGGCGCGCCTCTTCTGCAGCCTCAAGAAATCTGCTCCCAAGACGGGCTGCGGATGGAGGTCTGAGTGTAATCTAAGCAAAAATCAACACCTTAATTGATATTTGGGTGTCATATTTGCGGCTGTGAGGATCACATCTGAGCGTCTGTGTGTGTATGTGTCAAAATGTGGCCACATTTGGAGTCATTAGTTTGGATTTGTGAGTGTATGCCTGCCTGCCTGCCTGCCTGCCTGCCTGCCTGCCTGCCTGCTTGTGTGTACTTCCTACACCTGCCTTCAGCCATGCAGCAAAGCTTGGGGAAACTCCCATCTCACCAGCTCTGCTATTCCCCGAAGCCTTCGCTCGGTACAACAGACAATATGAGGAAGAGACGTGACTCAGCCCTCCCGTTTTCCCATCCTTCCTTCCTTCCTTCGCTCTCTCTCTCTCTCCCTCTGTATACCAGTCATCTGTTTGTGTGCCTGGTTTTCCAGCCCTGACTGGCTGACTTGAGAGTCACAGTGGCACCGTTGCCCCCAGGCCAAAACAAGGCTTGATGAGTGAAGACACACTTTTCTCCCCCTTTCCCCTCCCAGATGGGTACCACCTCCCCGTGTGTGGTCATATCCTTGTCTACCTATCACTGGAGATACTGATTGTGTGTCCGCAGAGGATTGTTTATACAGGTAAATCATGCAGAGATACCTTTGCAACCTGCATCAGATTCTTCTTGAGCCTGGGGACACACCTGAGATTTCTGTCTCATTTGATGGATGCTTGAAGTCTCAGATACTCTTGCACTGTGAAAAAAAAAGAAGCAGGGGTTGTTTTTTTGTTAACATATTATAATTTATACTCGTTGTTATGCACACTTTTCTTCAGCCTGCTTCATCTATAGTACTTAGTGATTTTTCGCATTTCCCAAGATGCTGTAAAACAGACCTGCGCGATTCTTCATGGTGTCTCCAGTCCCGGACTTGAGACCTTGAGCTTAAATCAGATTTAAGTCGCAGACATGACTTGATTGACTTAGTTTCGACTGCTTTGACAGTTGACCTCCTTGGCACTTGGCTCTGTTAAGACTTACACGTTTAATTTGATACATATCTGGAAATGTCTGGAATAGTTGAATACAAATATGACATGGCATTTTACTCTTCTGCATGGCGGTAACACAGACATGCACACGCAGCTTGGCTGGTCTTTTTTTTTTCAGATAACATTACGATAGACCAACTGCAAACAGAGAGATTCCAGGTCTTAGAATGGGTGTTGATGTAGTGTGGTATGTGTGTTGTGGTATGTGCATTTTCATTGAAATTAGCTATAAGCTCTCTGTGCAGCACATCAGTGGCATTCTGTGTATTGCAAGTATGTTAAACTGCATCGACCTTATTCAATAAAATTATACATATTATACATGAGGAATACATTGTAAATGTCTACATACACAACTCGATTTAGCATAGAGTATGGGTTCTACACTAGGTACACTTCTCCACATAAGAGCTTTGCAACCTTGTGTTCAATATTATAATTCAAACAGTCAAATCTGCGGGCCCCTGTCAGTATTTTTTGAGTGGAGGAAACGCTGCTTCTATTTCTAACTGTGTTCTGCCAGGAGGTAGGAGTAGGGTTTAAGAAAAGGACAAGAAAAAAAAAAGAAAATAAAGTGGAAAAGAATGGAGAATCAGTTGAAATATCTCTGGCAGGGGGAATCACTAAGATGTCAAAGCCATGCAAAACACGTGTTGTATGACAGAGCCACAATTAAACATATGAGGTTGCGGTGATGCGAGAGATCTAACATCCACAGCGCTTATAATGTAAAACATGGAGGAGGGGCTTGAAAAGAAAGCCATTACATGTCAATGGACTATGTAATGTCAGGCTAGTTAATTGGCCTTTGAGGACAGAGCATGGACAGTTTAATTGTTTAATGGTTGGTCAATGAGGCCTCGAACACGTTCGTATCTCACAGAGGACAATTCAGTCTATTACGCCACGACATGAGTGGCGAGATTGTTATCATGCCGGAGCTGCTGGTCACATAAAACATTCTCTGTCTCTGCGTGCTGCAAAGGGCCTCATGCAGCATGCCGCTCTTCACCGCTAATTCTCTCCATTAAGAGCCTCCAGCACATTGCTGCTCTTTGTACACAAATCCCCTTTAATTATGGGATTTATACACCATCAGAGTGCGAACATGAATAAATAAACCATAGCGCAGCAGAGGCAAACACAGTCGGTTAATGCTTCCGTGGAGCATGAGATTTTCGCAAGGTCACCGCGGATAAGGTGCGCGGTTTATGACATGCATCTCAAGTAGTGCAAAATATTTCCTCCTAAGAGGTAGTTATGAGTGTCGAGCACCCTTCGCTGGGAAAACAGACGGCGTAGACTCAAACCTACATATACTGTATGTGATTCAGTCAAGGCTGAGAGATCTGAGTGGTGGTGACGCATCACCTAATGAATAACATAAATCGGTCTCATTGTTATGTCCTATAACAGCAGCTTGATGTAATCAGACGATGAAGGACACTGGCTGTACTGTACCGTCTGTGAGCCACATAACTTGCCTCCCTGCCCATTGTGCCACTGGGGGAGACTATTTAAGATTCGAGCAGTGTGTTAGACAGAGAATAGGAAAAGCCTTTTTGTGTCCATGAATACCCAGGCAATCAAGGCATCAATTATTCAAGCCGCATGCAGAGAGAAAACCATTGCACGCTGTCCATCGGCGCTTCGTCCCAAGACTCCTAGTGTTGTTCAGACAGCAGTGGAACAATACAAATGCAACAGAGCTGTTTGAAACAAGGCGATGCAGGAGGACTGCTGCAAAATTAGAGATAGGACGGCCCGAAACATGTTAATGAGCTAATCAATTATAGCTAGGTTTAATCACAGCGTGTAAACAAGTGGGCATTGAATAGACATGTTGAGGAAATTAATGTTATGTCAAGCTCATATGTAAAGAGCCTGTTACACTATGAAAAGCTACAGAGTTATGAGTGTAAATATGGTAGTTCAATTATATTGCCTCATTTTTCTCAACAAATATAAAAAAGATAGCGTCGGGTATGAAATAAACATTTCAACTATGCGTTTCTTGAACATTATGCTGTTTTTTGATGTGTAGACACTAACTAGAGAGCTACTTTTGGACTTATGCTTTGAAAGCTGTAAACCGACGCCTCACTCATGTTACGTTGTTAACATTAAGTGACAACGTGGCAGCAGATAGTAGAACTGAACATCTTGTTCTTGTCCCTCCCCAGAGGAGAGCGACAATTACTGGTGTGCCAATTTGTTATGTGAAGCTTTCATACAACGGTGAGTTTATATCCTGTAAATGCAGGACCAAGATAGGGAAATCAATACAGTGTCAATATACAAATGAATGCCGTTACCTGTACTTTGTTATTAAAGTCAGCCTGAATATAAATCTGCTACGAGTCCAGCCAGAACATGGAGGTTTATTGTGTTTCCTAAATCCTATTTTATGGGTTTAGGGTGATGTAATTTTTTGTCATCTGCTCGTGTCAGTAAAGACCCAGTTGGACAAAGTGCAGACATCAATGTAGCACCCAAAATTGATGACAGAAGGGATTTCACATGCAGCCTGCTCAAATCAACAGGTGCAAACCATTGATGTTAATTTTATATATTTAACAGCACATAAAAGAGAACATTAAAAGGTGCTCTACACAACACTTGTTTCAATTTACATGTACTGATTACTTTTTTTACTGGCTGTGAGCTGATTGTAAAGTGACATAAAAATGAGACTGTCTCTCTGTTGCGTATAGAAGCCTGTGGAAGATTTGTTCAAGTTGTTTGATTCTGCTAGACTGTTGATTTCTTTGTGAAGGTCGGAACCAGAGTCTTGCACGATTTCGGGCACCCAACACAAACGGATCATGTCTGACGCCTGGAGAGCGTGGGTCAGGTTTTTTGCGATTGCCATTTTCAAGGTGTCACGAAAAAAATAAAAAATAAAAAATCATGATTAATGATACATCAATAAAAATATGCCTGCATTTCAAAATGATAAGCATTTATATTTCATATGAGCTTATTCATGCATGCTCACACCCTCCCAGAACTCCCACTCCCCTTTCTAGCTAACTTTCATTTTAAAAATTACGATTTGGAAACACATTTTAAAAAAAAAAATAAAGTCATCCTATGCAATGCCACACAAATAAGAAAAAAAATGTGACTATGACAAATCAGTAACTAGGCAGTAAACTCCAGAGTTTGTGTAAATGCAGCCAAAGGACGGGCATTTTCATGTCCGCTGTTTACCTTGCTGCTATGTGTGTGTGTGTAGCCCCACCTCGCCGTCAGTCAAAGAGACACACAGATCAAGAGCATTAGACTGAACTAAATTAGGATTATCTGAAAAAAATAAATGGTTTGCTGATGTTTTTTAAACATTGATTAATATTAACGGTCCTGCATATTTTAGAGAAAATTGTACAGCATATTAGTATAATAATAAATGTACTATTGCACTTGATTCTGTACCAACTGAACTGTGTGATGTTTACTTCCTGAGCATCATCTTCTCTCACACAGGGAATATCGACAGAGTTCAAGAGAACATAATGTTCATCAGGATCAATAATCTACATGCATTCTTTTTTTACTTCTATTTCTTCAACTTTATAAAATATGTTTTTTTACAGTATATGCAGCTGGGGAGTTGAATCGTGAGGGAATTTCCTGATCCGTATGTCTCCTCTTCTGTTCTCTGTCTGGTTGTTCATATTAATCAGCAGAAGGGAAAGTCTGGTGTCGCAGCACACTGCAGAAGAACTGAGCACTGAACACTGAGCAAGAATGGAAATTTTGGATCAGTTCCCAGAGGATACAAAGTGAATCTAACAAACACACAGGGCCACTGTGTTCTCACGGAAAGGGGCACACAAACAAAAACAGATAGGTGACAGACAGGTGTGGTTTTATGCAAACTACAAGTGAGAGGGGAGTATGAAAACCGTGTGCACACACACACACACACACACACACACACACAAACACATATCACACCGGTGATACTTAGAAAATAACCAAACTTTGTGATCTTTCCAATTGTAAAGTGTATCAGAACAGCAGTGGACATTGTGAACACAAAGATCCCATCATACATTCCAGTTTGTTTGGCTCCAGCCACTATAGTTTACTCAGAAACAACTGATAAATGTTTCATTGCCACATACTCGCCACATTGTGTAACCTTCAAACCAGAAGTACCTCTCAGAGCTGCACACGAAGGGTGACCTCCCAGCATGCTGCCCAAATAGTCCCTGTATTCCACTCGGCTGTACAGACTGTACTGTATCTGAACAAGCCAATTATTTATTTACAACGCTGCCTTTCTGTCACACTTTTTGGTGCTGCCTTCAGGAGACAAACAGCATGCTACACAGATCTCCAGGGATACGCACTCAGGCTCTACCCCCACCTCTTTCCGTGTGACATTAGGCTGCAAAAATGTCAACATGATTTCATACCCACGCCTTAAGGTTAATTCTCCTTTAACTGCCTGACGTCACATTTGGAATCCTCGCTGCCATGCGACAACTTTTCATATTTACAGCAAAGCTGAACCATAAAATTGAGCTATAAATGTCTAAAAGATTATTTGAATTGTACAGTCATTTATAGTACTCTGTGTCTCCACCTGGGGCCAAATAACCTGCCAGCTGGGAGTTCATTTGGCAAGCTGGCAAGATGATTAATGCCAACAGAGAGCACATTTCTAATACTCCAGATAGTTGCTGTAGATTGTGACATGTGATAAGTTGCTTTTTCTTGTGAGAAACACTTAAATAACTCAAAAGTTAACAAATCTGATGAGCACTATTTTGTTATGTAGTATTCAGTGATCCTGGTGATAAACAGCTATGCTTCTTTTACAGTGTTTGCGAGTTTAGTATTTTCGTAATGGAATTTCTGTCATATTGTTTACACATTCAGTGTTTACAGTGATGGTTAGTTGAAATTCTTTTTACAGCTATTCAGCTAGATGGCGCTGTCCAGGTGGCTGGTAGCTCATGGTGGTGAGAAAACAGAGCAGGGGAGAGGAGAGAGAGCAGGGAGTAAGGCATGGCAAGGTAAGTTTATTTATATAGCATAATTCTTACACATGGCAATTCAAAGTGCTTTGAAGAGACATGGAAATGCATTAAAATGAGACCATAAAACATTAAGAAAATAATAAAGTTGCGAAGACATTTTGGTAGTTGACTGTTCCGAGCTGGAGCCATGGCAACATTGTAACTGCCTGAGCCGGAGCAAAAGCCAATACATTTATGGTTGGTCATGTCAAATCGATATCTATAAAACATTGAAACAACACAAGTTAAAGAAGGTGCCTTAAAAAACAAAGGCAAGAGCCATGTTATACACAGTGATGGGAATAACAGCGTTAGAATAAACAACATTACTAACGGTGTTACTTGTTTCATTAACTGGTAATCTAACTAATTACTATTTCCACCACTACAATGCCGTTACAGTTACCGACTATTAAATGCTGCGCTTTATAAACTGAAGCTACTCATTGAAGCTGTTGTCATCCGGAGCTGCAAAGTTGTTGTTTTTTTTCTCCTTGGTGAGGGAGGAGGAAGGGGCGAGACAACCGCATAGGTGCTGATGATCTGGCTAAGGTAGCGTAAGAGTTCGTAAGCCAATCAGAGGCAGTGTTCAGTTTACACACAAACCACACAGGCACACAGCAGCCTTGTAGAGATGGGATTTATGGCTCTTAGAGGGGAGCCGGATCTTGGTGAGCCGTTCCTTTCAAAGAGCCGTACAAAAAACTGGCTCATTTGACTGATTTTTATATTTATTAAGTTTTAAGAAGCCAGCCTGGTGGTAACTCATTTTATCTTGGAAATAATCACTGGGAGGTATGATGAGGTGAGATTTGGAACAAAATAATACGAAATTAGATATCCCACCAATATCTGAGTTTGTATTATTCTGAAATATTGATTATAACCTCATTTGACATGTGTGGACTAGATTTTAAAGTCTGATCTGGATTCATTGTAAATATTCCACAAGGTTGCGCCATATCACTCTGCTTTGACAGTGACATCACTATTTTGGATTTACCCTTTGTACAAATTGTTTGTATGTGTGTAAAGCTACCATGACTTGTTATTCATGCAACACTGTGACCTTAACACTTACAAATAAACATTTAAAAACAAAGCAGGCTACAATGAATTTCCATGCAAAACAGCTTTAAGTGCATTCCCACACAATGTTACACTACTGTATTAAAGGCTTTTCATAAGATTAAACATTTCACACAAGAATATTTTGATAGAAAAACAAAACACATTTTCCCAAAAAATATTTCAAGTATTAGAAAAATATATAAAACTAGAACAAATAAGAGGAAAATATTTACATACAGCCCACTATTTCTACTAATATAAAATCTGCATATACTGGTGGACTGTCCTGAGGTGCATTTTGCTGCTTTGTAAAAAAAAAGTTAAACCCTGAGGAGGACTCCTGAACTGTCCTTGGGTGAATAGCAGCCTATACCTGAGCATCAGTGCAAATTCTATACAGTTATTATTTTTGTTCGAAAAACTTAGAAATCAACTTGCAACACAAGTTACAAAAAATATTTCAAGTATTAGAAAAATAGATAAAACTAGAATAAATAAGAGGAAAATATGAACATAAATCCCACTATTACTACTAATATAAACCCTGCAATGGACTCTCCGAGGCAGGGGCAGTCACGTGTTTCTGTTTTTTTTTTTGTTTTTTTTGTTTTTTACGCAAAGGCAGCGTGCACAACTCAGGTGGCATCATGCAACATTTGCATATCTAATAAGCACTGTGCAGCTGGGCTGCGCTCCTCCCCATGTAACTTCTCTGTCTCACTCAGGGGAGGAGCAAAGGAGGAGCACACAGTGATATATATATATAAAAAAAAAAGAAAGAACGGTTCCCAGCTGCGACTCGGTTCCCATTGTTCATGTTAATGAGCCGTTCAATAGAATCGGTTCATTCGTGACGTCACAACACTACAGCCTCGCACACACGAACTAGCAGAGGTAAGCTGCAGCAATGGTGAGTCCGGAGGGAAAGTTGGCGTTTTCAAAGTGGAAGTACAGACACTACTTAAATCTCTTTGAGGTAAAAGGCAAGAACGTACATGTGAAGTGTACATCATGTCCAAGAGCGAAGTGTTTGTCCACGTGAGTTGTAAGCAACTCTAATCTAATGAAGCATCTCTCAACTGCACACGCTTCTACAACACTAGTGGCCAAAAACACCGTTGTTGACACTGTTGATGACAGCAGGCCAGGTGTGGCTAATGTGAGCTCCACTAACAATGATCAGTTACTTTTTGGGAGAAGTAACTAGCAACTATAACTAATCACTTTTTAAAAGTAACGTGCCCAACACTGGTTATAAACAAGGTGCGGTTTGTGAAAAAACATAATGGGTCACAGTGGGTGCTATGACCTGTTTGGTTATTTCATAAAGCTATTAAAGTTACAGAATAATCATGAACTTTAACACATTTTTTACTGATGAAACTTTAATACAAAACAATTTTAGAACTCCTGACCATGTTACTGTTGTGCCGCTAATGACGGTAAAGCTCACCCGCGAGTGCACTACTGCTTAATTGTGTAGAATCACTAATTGATTGCATCTTAATAATGTATTTAATGGAAAAAACTCTATATTTAATCAAGACTATTCAAAATGAATGGCATTTTGTTCTGTGTTAGATTGTCCACGGTTTACTTTTAGAAATACAGGTTTATCTCCACAAATCATCATAATTTCTTCTGCCAGTTTATTGAAATATAATATATTTACCTCAAATATCTGTACTTATCTGTCCTCTTTACTATAAATTAGCAAATATAACAACAAATGTACATTTGACTTCTATTTGGAAACTATCGGGAAGATGTATTGCTAAGTGTACAAAAGAGAATCGTTAAGTCTCTGGGGGCTGGACTCCATCGTGATGAAGTAATCTTTGGGGAGGTGATGAAGCTGTGCAACTCTACAGTGGAGTATAGACACTTGGAGTGGTGATGGAGTAGAAAAGATCCTAGAGATCTGACGATGGGGGGGAGTTGATTCTAGTGAGTAGAACCTATTATTATGACAGCTGACAGCAGACAGGAGAGCGGTTTGGAGGCAGAATCTGGTTAGTTAAATGGAGAGAAAGTACCTGAAGAAAAGCCGTGAGGTGAATAGAGGGAGCACGGAGAGAGGTAAATGCACCGACGGTCCTCCTGATTGAACTTACACTGAGCTTCATATTTGCTATGACTTATAAATTGGCTCTGTAATGGGCCTTATAAGGCATGGATGATGTGTCATTGTGACATTTGAAGTGGTACACATGCTGAATGGAAAGTGTTGCCTTTGTTCAGTCAGTGTGTTGCCTCTCTGCATCCTCATCCCTCATATACAGTGTGAATGACATTTTTGGCAGTGTGCCCCAGTAAGTAAAAAAAAAAAAAAGGCCCATGTAATTTTCTCTTTTACATTTATCTCCGCTGCTGTGACGCAGTAAGCTGATGCTCTAACCTGATATCTCAGGTCAGCTCAATATATATCCAACATGCAAACAAACCTACAGAAATAAACATCCACAGGAGTCCACAACTATGTGAATAGACCGAAGAGAGTTTTCGGGTGTGGCCTAAAATCACTTTGCACACTGCAAACATCCATCACAAAGATGCAGACAACCAATGCAATTAGTGATTACTAGTGATTATGATTACTATAGGCTTTGAATAGAAATAATGTATTTTTTACTTTCAGTAGGTTTCTTCAGGTTTGTATAAAGTCATATATTCCTCAATGATATATAATATATCATAATGAGCTCAATAGAGAGTGAATGCAGAGATGGAGCGGCATCAGCAAGAGCAAACAAGTCAAAACATCTTTTTCTGGTTGTTTCACAGTGGTTACGCTCTTAAGAACATGATAACCGCGCCCACAATGCTGCACAACTCACTACTCCAAATTTTGTGAATGTCCTGCCTGCTTTGCCTCTTTGCCCTGTGTGTGTGTAGCACTACCTCGCCCTCAGTCAAACAGACACACGGATCGAGAGCAGATGAGAGAGACGGAGACAATCAGTCTCAGTCTCACATCCTAAGTGCTGTTATCGCCTGGTGTCTACACATCACTGACCAAAGGGTGATATCCAGAAATGTCCTCAACTAAATACTCGAAAATACAGAAAGAAAATATAAGCCAAGACAGGATCTCTTCAGAAACAGACACCACCAGTTGGTCAAAAAAGAATGAGTAAGAGTGTTTATTACTTTATAAGTCTATCCATTACCTTTTTAGGAATATTATTATTTTTTAACATTTTACAATATGAAATTATTTTGTTTAGAGCTATGTCTTAATGGCTATTATTTTTGCTTGAGGTACGCTTCCTTTTGGTTACTATGAACATACAAATGTCTTTCTTAATGTTTTATTGTATAAAACTCTTTAAAACATGTGAATGGCTTTTCCCGAGCCTGACATAGTACTATATTCGTGCCTATGTAATGCCCCTTCACTTACATTTTTTCGTACTCCATTTCAACAGCCGGACTAAGCTATTACAAGTCTGAGGACTCTCAAATTACATTATATATTATATTCTCCTCCATTTCACAGCAGTGTGCCGTGATGAACTTTTCCCAGGTGTAATAATCTGTCTTGATTAAAACAGCGGCGCTTGCAAAAGGTGGGGGCTCCGCCACGCATTGCTCTCACTTTGACGTGCTGCACCACTTCACTCTGATGAACAAGATGGAGTCTGGAGAAGCAAATTGGTTTCAAAATCGATTTTTTTTAACTGCCAGACTCTCAGAAAAAAAAAAAAAAACGCCTGACAAATATCACTGAACCCATTAAAGTACACATCTGTTTCATTAGGGCGCCTCAAATCCATCCATCTTATCTGTCAATCTTATCTCTCAGTACCTCCGCGCACCTCATCAGATGTCTTCATGCGTGTGTGACCGTGGAGATTAATTGAGGCAATTTTGCTTCATTTCTTGGGGAAGAGAAAAACTTCATGCTCCGGATTTCTAATTTAATCTCAGTTTTATTACATCTTAAAGTCACATTTGCTGCACAAATCATATTCAATTATGATCGGGTGAAATAGGAAATAAAATTGTGGCGATGGTGCATACTGTGCAGCTATATGCATCCACAGTGAAAGAATGACTGAATGGATGAATCAGTGTTATGCTGCTCAGATTAAGTCTGAAAAGTGATAATGCTTCATCCATAAAATAGCACAGCGATGCAGGCTATCATGAAAAAGATGTAAAGTAACTACCTTCATAGTGACAAAAGCACTATTTATTCTTTCTAGAGTATAATAAAGACTGATGTACACTGAGGGCAGATTCTAAACATGAACACAAAGTAGTCATTTCTCTCTGCTGACAGGACTATTAGGTACAAAGCCACCTCATACGTCTTTAAACATTTGTTTAAAATTGGATTTTCTCGGTCCAGAAGCTTACAAGAACAACATGTAAAGAGATTATTATCTGGGGATTGTTTCCTTGTCTTTGTTAAGCCGGCTGACAGAGATGTCTGGGGTTGACTGTGACGGCTGTCAGTCTCAGGAAGCCAGGTTTTTGTTTTCTGGCTGCAGGTTTTTACTCATCCCTGCCTTATTTAATCGGCCCATTAAATCAGCTGTGCTAACAAAAAACAGATTCCCACTCAAAGCAGGTGCCTGCAATATTAATTGCTTGACTCCGAAGAGTAGTGAACAGCTGCACTGAGCCATTTCGTGGTAGTCAGGAAACATTATTCAGTTCCCATAAACAGATTTTTTTTTTTGCAGCTGATCAGAGCAATTTCACCGTAGTATTTCATGTCTGAAGTTTAGTGTCCTGCCACTACTGCACAATCCTAAGAATACTGTTTGTACAATAAAATCACTTCCTTTGTTGAATAAAAAAACGACAGACTATATTTTGCCTGAGCAAAGGTTTGAAGTGAGAGCACCTGCTTAAAGTGCATCAAATGGATTTTTGTCAGTTTAAAGGTAAGGTGACAGTGTTAGAGAGCTACACACTTTGGTCTCGTTTTATTATGACATCATCCTTCCAAGTATGCTCAGTTTGATGAAGGTCACACAAGTTGAACCAATTTAGAATTTTCTGATGTTAGAAAAAGTTTTTGCAGTGCAAAAAGAGCTTAGAGTTTCCCTTTGTTCACTTGAGGCTACTTTCATTGCAGGTTAGCTGATGTATACATCATCCTATTGGCCAGTGAATCTGAATAGCACTACTAGTGCCACTGATGGAGTAACATGCATACGCAGCGAAATAGCAGTCTAACAGCTAATCAATGTTGGACTAAATTTTCTTGCCAATGTAATGTTTAACAATTTCAATAAAAGATGAAGCTCTTTTTCTATACATGTACACATCCAGTATAATCATCCAGGTAACCAGACCACTCTGGCGATAACCCTGATTGATCGCTGACAGTTTCATGGGGTGACATTTTGTGTATGCGATCACAGCAAAATGGTGCTCAAACTTTGTAGTTTGAGTGGGGTGACTGAAATGAAAATCTACCTCGAACACAGTCACTCTTTTTAAAAATCAATTTCTATGCAAGAGATGTCAGTTTGTAATTGTCCCCTTCCTGCACAACAACCTAATGGAGATGTGGCTGCCTGGATTGCTGATGCTCTTGCACCTACTCAGACACCCTGCTGCCATTTTTGTTTTCAAACAGCGTTTGTAACTGTGGACGTGTAAAAGGAGAAAATAGGTGGTGAAGAAATGGCACTGAGTGCAGTAAAAATACAGAGGGTGAGTGTATCCAAAGTGCCTTTCTCCTCTCTTGCATTTGTTTTGCAAGCAACAGTGAAGTGCTGGCAGATTATAACAACCGGTGTCATTGTCGGGATTTTGTTTTATAAAACCTGCCAGTCCTCAATCTGCTGTGTATTGAGCTTCACGATTCTCTGGAAAAAAAAATATTTTAGCTGACTGTCAGCAGAAGTTTACTTTTATGGAATCAGCTGTATATTGTTCTTTCATGCTGTTTAACTTCACTTCCCAGTGAAACTCAAGGAGCCATGTAACAATCCTTAACTTCGGAGCAGCCTCTGTCTTCTGCAGTAAGGATTGCTCAAACTGATTACTAAGGGCAAGACGGAGAGATGACAACACCCTGGTTAGCCACAGCCATCTTCTGACGTGTCTGTAGTGTATTGATCAGTGTTTGTGAGGACGCCCATGCATCCATTAACACAGCCTCGGTGCACTTTGAGTCATCATTCTTGTCATCATTAGAGAAAAACCATTGATTTGGTTAGATGAAAGGAACTTGCTAAGAAATGGATAGCCACCATCCTCTCTGAGAATCAAAGGCCAAGGACTTAGGAAATAGTCTATACGGACACGCTGTGTTCTCTCAGTGGCGCATTCATTCATCTGCAATGCGTTGCATGTAGCACCATCACTTGCTCTCAATTATCTGAATTACTCTGTATGCTGATACAGTGCAGCTTTGATGTGGGATCTAACAAATGAGCGCTTCTGCAATGTATGTTTGCATTGCACGACCACAGCTGCACGCACAGCATGGCACGCTTTGCATCATCAGCCCAGTTTCTGCATTGAAATGATGATGACTGATGATTTTTTTATTCTGACAGTGAATTGAAAAGATAAGTCTGCAGCATCTTTGACACTGCTGATGTGTAAAAAATGGAGTGTGATGAGAGGCTAATCTGGTAAATATCACAGTTACTGTGAGAGATTTGACACCAGTCTTACTGATAAAACAACATTTTGAAACATTTAAAAGATCATTATGTCTGAGGCTTGTTTTTCTTCTACACATTTCAAACTAATTGATTGCCATGTTGAATATGTTAAGACCCAAGAGTATGATGTTTTAAGAAGACCAATATGTTATTAATCAGTGAACATAACAGAGCTGTAGCTGAGACTTGAGCACATGAAGTACATTGCATTCTCACAGTATCAACACACTGCTGATATCCTGCTCTGAGCATGATAAATCACTATATGGCATTTATTTCAGGGAAACTCCTTTAGTATTTTTTGAGTGTAAAACCTCAGCTGTCAGTAGTGTTGTAGTACTCGAGGTTGGTCTTATGAAGGTCTCGGCCTCATTTCGGAATCCGCCACATCTGTTGGTATCGATCTAACACAAAGAAGAATCTTGAATTTATTTCAAAACCAGTCAAGACCACAACTGCAGGGATATCACTTAATACAAAGTTTGATACATATTGTACGTGTACTTAATGATGGTTTATATGCGAATATTAGAGTCACCCAGGAAACCTAGTGCATTCGCAAAAAATCGGCCGATGGTATAACATGGAAAAGCTAAAAATAGTTCCGGTGATTTCATCTCCTTCATGTTTTGATTATTTTATTAGGACATTACTCGTGGTACACATAAACATACAAACACATATCTATGTGTGGATTTAAAAGAGACGAATGGAGTGGAATTTTTTATTTGTCTTGAACGTGGATCAGATCAATTTTAAGAGTGCTGTATGGTTCAAATGAGTTCCACATTTTATTATGTTGGTCTTGGTCTTGACTCAGTCTTACCCTGCTCTGGTTTTGGTGTTGACTTGTTCTTAACCCCTCAATGTCATGGTCTTGTCTCAGTCTTGGTACACTCTGATCTTGGTCATGACTTGATCTCGACTTAGATGGTCTTGACTACAACACCGCCTATCAGATGTGATGGACAGAATACATACCGCACAGCACAGACAACCTAAACTTGGTTGTTCAAAGTGAGTGGAGTACACACAGAAAATGCTAAATGCTATTTATAGAAGATTTCTGTCATTTTCTTGTTCCCGGAATGGAAAAAAATAAGACATAAAAAATGACATTAAAACTGACGGGCTGTATTCAAGAATTACATGAATCATTTCTCAGAAGTCTAAATTTGCTTTTAATGGGTTTGATCCCTTCATTGACCTGAGCTCCAGTTTCAAAGTGTCCAGCAGGATGAGCGAGTCTAATGCTGCTGTGTGACTATTATTCGCATTGAGTCAAGTTGTGCTAAAGGGTAAGACCCTCTTTGAGAAAACCCATTACGGTGCAGTCCAATGGTATCTGTTTCTCCACACTGGGACAGTACTGGTGTCTTCTCTCAATCTATCATTGACATCTTCTCGAGGAGGTAACCCAAGAATGTTGAATTCAAAGACATCTCATTGGAGTCTTTTTTCAGCAGATAAATTACAGAAACAAAGTTGCCTGGTGAGTTAAACTTCCTGGATTCCAAGTTTAGCTAAGTTTTGACTGGAAGGAAGATACATTCGTATTTTATTATCATGACGATTTCTGGTCATAAAAGAATTCACCAGATAAATCCCCCTTCTCAAGTTTTGTCATTTTTTATTGATAAAAAAAGCAGAGCGTAACATCACACATTCAAAGAAAATACGCCCTATTGTTCAAAAAAGACTGCACACAAATACAAAATTTAAACAACACATATACTATTATCAACAGTCGTGGAGCAGCATATGCCGGATACTGTAAATCAATTCTATCTATTCTATCTCAATGATGTTCAGTGTGTCATTAGACTGTTTGCTGTCGTGGATTGATGTTGCATGATGCAAACATGCAAGTCATGAGAATTAACAGTCTAGAATTCGGCAGAACAGAAAAAAATAACACATTCTTGGGGAAGTCAGTGACCACATGCGGCGGTATTTACACTGCAGCGCCAATAAATCAAACTAACACTGAGAAAACAGAGCAAACATTTTCTTGCCGGGCCTCAGCGCTTAGCGGACAGTTACAAAGTGGGCAGTGTGTTTTTAATCGCTTCATGCCACACTCCTCCCTTTGGAGGCGGAGAACAAGCTTGTCGATCTGTTCCAGTGAACATCAGGGGAGAACACCTTGAAGCCCGGAGCCGCTATCTGCCATGGTGCAGTGGTGGTAATGATTAAGTATCAGTCCAGCACCCTCCTCTCATTTCCAAACTATCAGTTTCACCTTCTCCACTACATCACATTTGTGGAGCAGAAGGTAATGATCCAGCTGGGTGACTGCCAAGTCATTTTCTTTGCGTTGCTCCCTCACTCCTCATTTCACTCTCTCTGTGTCTGCTTCTGTCTCTCACTCTCTCTCCTCCTCTTTAGGTTTTGGTTTTCGTCTCTCAAGGTTGCCTGTGGAGATAAAGCGGCCATGCCCACTAGGTGAGAGAGTCAGCCCCGTGAACTGTCTCCGGCAGGAGGTCACCGGGACTGGCAGTTATTTTACAGACTCCTTTATGGCTGTCGCGGAGCATCCAAAAGAGGCAGAAAGGTGAGAAAGGTTGTGCATGCTGCGATTATTGGCTCTGCACTTTAGCCCGCTGTTTAACTTTGGATATCAATCAATTCCACAGGGAGAGGGAAAGGGTCTGACTGAAACGGTGAGCTGTAAAACGGATTATATTAAGATGCTGTACCGACAGTAGGTTCGTAAGTGTGATTGATTTACAAATAGGACTGACGAGGACTGTCGAGAGTGATTGAACGATAAACTCATTTTTTCCCACTTACAGGTGATGTTGCTGTCTGCACATTGAAGCCAGAAGGGGAAACGCGGGTGAAGCGCTGTTTCTGTCTGTTAATCTGTCTGTCATGCATGGTATTTCCCAGAGGTAATATCTTATGCAACACTGTTACATGGATGGATGATGTATTTTAGGCCTACTGTACATTCTGGATTAAAAACAATAACAAAACACATTCAGCAATGTTGAATCTGCACATATAAACCTAATACTTTTGCTTTCATGAGAGCGCAGCATTGCAAATTGCTGGTAGACGCTGTCCTGGAGGCGTACAGGGCTTAAGATGCCAGCAGTGTAGTCGCAACGTTATCCACCATATTTCCTCCTTCATCTCCTGTCAGCTCTCTGCTGTTTCCGATCTGACAAAGGCTGACGTGCCAGCTGCTGCAGACACCATCGAGAGGATGAAATGCATTAACATTTATTCATTTGGCGAAATACATTTCAGGAAGTCCAATTTGATGAATACCTTTTTTTTCAAGTTTGAGGCAAATACCAAAACGCTACAATTTATAACATTATGAGATTTTTCACATTCATTTTCAACCCGGTCTCCGGAATGAAATGTTGGCTTTTTCTGCAGACCACAGATGTTAAAATGTGTACGCATCATATGTACACTACTGACATTTCTAAAACTTGTGTCATATCACATCTCTACATGATGTGTAGCGGATGGTGGTGGGGTGACTGACTAGACCACTGTTCAAGATCGTGTTTCACCATTTGTATGTGTGAAACCACTGGACATTCTTGACAAGACATTGGGAGCATTTCCAGCCACATTTGTGGCGACAAAATCAGTTTAGGCAAAACATAATCTTTTTCTAACCTCCCCAACCAAAGTAGTTTTTGTGCAGAGCTAACCAGACTAAAAGCAAGGTGTTCTATTGAAAGAAACTTAAAGTAGCAGCATTAAGAAATGTAAAGTTTCAACAGTAAATTGCCAACATTTACTTTGCTGACTGGGTTGTAAATGATTAAATGAGTAAATGATGACTCGAATGTGCTTAACTGGCGAACATGTTGTGTTGCCAGTGTCCTGCACCCTTTCACATCAGAACCATGATGTGTTGAAATGTATGGTTCAATACTTGGTCCGATAAATGCATTCATTTATAATAGTTTTATGTGCCCGTACCATTAGATTTTGTTCAGATGATGTACCTCATTTCTGATTTCACCTGTATCATAGGTGGCAAGTGACATGTCTGTCTACTCAGTGCTTTCATTCTGTGAAACTTTGGAAAAATCCAATGCTGATCATACATCAGTATTTATTTCCATGCGCGCTGATGTTCCGGTTATTATGCACCAACGCTGGCCTTCTTGAGGAAAAGTTCAAGCAATTCCTCTCTGGAAATAAAAAGACCTGTAGGCTTCAAACGGGGTCAAAGGAGCAGACTTATTCGAGTACATCCTGCGTCGTCTCCACAGAGACACCTCTCAGGAGTGGAAATCCTGAGTGAAGCTCCCAGAGTATGCGGTGTGAATTTAAAAATGATCTGATGATCTGATGTGCTGACATGAGCGGAAACCTGCACCGCTGCAGAAACTGGATCTGTGCCCTGAGAGTCACGTATACAAGACGGCGAGGGTGATAACGTCCATCAGTGCTCACCGACCACATCTTCCTGACTTAGCACCCAAGTTAAAGGTCCAGTATGTAAGAATTACCAACTTGTCAAATACTGATGCTTTGGGATTGCGGCCGATCCAACCCTACAATCCCAGAGCATCAGGATTACACGTGGGGAATGAGACTCAAAAATCATCTTTCTTCAAAAAAGGACCTTTAACTTGTGAGCCTCAAAAATGTTAATGGCGCATTCATAGAATGCACATCAGAAGGGAGGAGCAAGTTTCCTCCACAGATGAAAAGAATTGAGGATATCACATCTTTAAGAAAGGACAACCTGGCAAACCCAGTGCAAGTACAGACCCTTTCCAATGTCAGCCCATGTGTTTCAATTGAAAATGACAAGATGACTTTATAATCATGATGAAGAAATGTTTTAAATGACAGGTGTTAAAGTACACTAACTGAAACCTTTTAGTGTCGCTTCAGATAGGCCTCACCTCATCCCTCTCACCTATCTTCTCAGTGCTAATAATCCTCTTAATATGGTAATATATGAAACACCTTTCCAGGATGTCTTTGAGTCATCTGACCTGTGTTCTTTTTGCTGCGGCTCAGATTCATTTTCCTTTACATAGAAATTGAGGAGAGATTTAAAATAGGATTTGGGATTTCCTGTGATGGCCCTCATCTAGTTGACATTTAGTTGGACAGTGGTGCTGAATTTCAGTAGCGCCACGTTATTACACGAGGTTTTGTTGACACCCTGGCTATTTTTCCATGTGCATCGATGCATCCAGGCCCCAAAACACAAGAGAACTGAGGAGAATCATAAACAGGTCGGTTAATGAGACTGAGATTATTATCCTGGAGCTACAGTACAGTATGTAACCCGATCATGCTCCTCTGTGCAATCACTCCATTTAAGGCCCATTAACACCAAACGTCCCCAACATTGCTGTAGTAATTGTTGATTTGATTGCATTCTTTATTAACCAAAGTGTATCCGTGACCTCTTCTAATTACTAAATCAAATAGGGTGCAAATTCCATTATGGGTTAGACAGGAACAGGAGGGTTTGCTGAAGATAATTGTTGCCCATTTCACTTCACTTTGGGTGATTATCTCTGATGTTATACCAGAGTGCAGTGTCCAGACTCCTTTGTTTTTTTTCCCCCCACTGCTTCTGTTTCCACACTCAAATTAACTAATTACGCGCCTCTAATAACCTTCCATTGGTGTCTATTAAGGCACCAAAGACCACCTGTTACTGAATCGGACACCAACAAAGAAGTATTGATGTTTCACGGTTGAGGTTGCGACAATTTCCACCTGTGAAATGCAAATGTGACCAGGGCAGGGTCCGACATGGTCAGCCTGCAAATTAGCACTTCGAATGGCCACAGGGCGTGTAGCACTTCTGACCCGCTGCTGCTGCCGCATCCACAGTGTTGACGTGCTGCTTTCTTCCCCCGGCTCGTGGGCTCGGGGATGTTCAGCAGTGAGTAGGAGGGGGAATTCAAAGAGAAAGCCTTGAAATTGCCTCTTGTGAAAACAGCTGCATGTTCGGCAGGAGGCAGTTGAATAGTGAGACACCATTTTCAGATTTCACATTTCAGGTAACATGAAGGTTAGTTAGTAGTTTATTATTATTATTATTATTATTATTATTATTATTATCATCATTGTTATTGTACTGCATTACAACATTAAAACAATGCTTTTACTGCAAATATGCTCAAGATTTTTGTAATGTATTTGTAAAAGGTTGACAAATCACCCTTTTCACTTCGCCAAATAAACATTTCTGTGCAGCTGTCTAAAGAAAGCAGTGAAGCAAGGCAGAGTTTAAACATTATTCTGTGGTTCAAGAGCCTCTCTGGCCCATAAAGCAAGATTTTAGGCTGTAGAGTGTGGGAGGGGGAGTTTACATAGATCATGGCAATGACAGCTAACCATAAAGCTATTCTGGGAATCAAGCGAGATAGACAATACATTATATACATGACATTATTTTTACAGTATATTTAGAACACAGTCACTCATCTTCCTCCTCTTTGTGATCACTCCAACCTTTTCTTTTACTACCATCTACCATATCTGCTTATCTGTCTATAATGGCAGATACTAGGCTTTTATACATGAAAACAATAATTGTCAATACTCGATGTATAAATGGCAAATCTCCACATTTTTTCATTTCTTTTCTTGTTTTAAATTCTCCTAGTTTGGCTTGACTGTTAAACATCCTGTTACATTATCTGTAAGTATGACTATCCTGCTTTTTCTCCATCAAAGCACTTTCTAATTGTGTTTTTAAAGGTGCTCTACAAAATAAAGATTGTACTGTCATATTATTTCACATTATAGCCCAATTAACTGTGTGACTCCCCTCATCTCTTGGCCTTACGGGGATGTAACAAGACTTATATAATACTAAATGGCTACTTACGTGATAAACGACAGTTAAAGCTACACGTCTCACGCATAACGTTGGCACCCTCACCAGTTAATGTTACCCTGTTTTTTCACCTACCCCAAGGTCGGTCCCACCTTCATTAGTTAACTCTCGACCGTTTATATTTGAGATGTTATTGGATGAAAAGAGTGTGACAAATCTGCGATTAATGGACTATTTTACTACTTTGGGGGATTAGTCGATGACTTCTAAAATGCAGCAGTCATGAATGTCTTGTTAAATAGATATTTAACCCAACCCCAGCTTCTTTCATCCATGTCTTTCATGTCATCAGTTATCATAATTATCTGTTCTCTGAAGATTGACTCAGCATCAATAATGGCTCCAAATTTCCTCACCTTTCCTTCAAAGCAATTATTATGTCAGAGAAGTTGTCGAGATTTTTTGAGTGGTGATTTTCTTCAGGTTGGAATTTAACTTCTTGAATCGCCTCATTTGCTCTCACCCTCATTGTTACACACAGCTTGATTGACAAAGTGGAAAGAGCCTTGTTTGCTTATCACCATGTTCACTGAAGTCAATTGGAATGTCTGTTTGATTCCAGCTGCCACCGTGACTCTATTTACTATCTTAATAATAATAATAAGATAATACTTATCTTATTATCTTATTATTATATTATATTTATGTGTAATTTATTTACAGCGACAACAATCATATGGCTGTCGTAACTTTGCAAAGGTTCTGTTTGCAGTGGTGACTCACAGTAAACCACTGGAGGAAAAGTTAAGAGTCAGATAAACAACATAATACTAACTTTTCATATTTCTGTCTCAACAGGCTCGCATACCTCTTTTGAAAGTCTTGACAGTATTAATCAGAATACTTCAGAATAGCAATATTGCCCTCACGACTGCTTCTCACTTTAAACTCTGTGACAATCTGCTCCATTTCAAAACTAAAGTCTTGACTGAAGCTTCAGAGCGGCAGTGAATTGACGCATGTTGCAGATTGTTTTGATATGAGCTTCCCCACCATTCGCTGCACTCTGGAGATGGTATCGACCAGTGTGAGCTGCGGCCTCTGATTTCTTTGCTCTTGATGCCGCTGGCTGCACCAAAATGACAATTAGATGCAACTGTCTAAAACTGCCTGAACTTCAATATCCACAAATCCTTTAGCGATTAGATGGCAGTCGACTGTATGGTACGCCACACAGTTTATTGTACCGATGTGGCTGATGTGAGGATGCTTGATATCAAAAGGACACTGAAGGTCTTCAAGAAGTGGGAAAACCCTGATGTCTGTGGTGAGCTTTCCTGAATGCTGCGTAAAAGAAAGTTAATAAAGCTTTGTAACTGCAAGTTTCACTGAGTTTTTTTTTTTCAAAGGTTTTGGTGGCTAAAGGTAATCCATTGTGTCTAAATATGGAATTAGGAGATTCCTCAGCTCCAGGCTTATTTGCTCGAGGCTAATAAAATGCATGCATTTTTAGACAAAGCGACGCCTTGGGCCAGAGGTTCATTGGCCGCAGTTTTATTGAAAGTAAGAGAACATATTTCCTGAGTGTACGTTTGGTCTCAGGGTGAGTCACTGTAGCACACAATGAACAGAGATATACAGTGTGTTTAATAATGACAGACGCATCCAGGACAAGGTCACATGTGTGGTTATGCCTACCCTCATACAGATTTATGATGGACCCCTCTGATGAAGCCTCGATGTGGGGAATGTCTGAAGCCGATGCTGTCTGTTTATGTGCAGAATATCCAATACACTATCTGGTGTTGATCCCCCCCCCCCCAAAAAAAATAAAATAAAAATCAACATCCAATATATTCTGTCCACAATCCAGGTGCTCTGTTTTGCAACCTGGAGCATGTTTACTGTGATATAGTGCAGCAGTCAGCAACTTCCAGACATCTGAAAAACAAGAAGGGTGTTTCTGGACTCGGGGTTCAGACAGGTCTCACGCAGTTTTACACATCTCATGTATTATTAATATGTCTGTGCCAGAGAAACTTTTGGATCCATTTTATTAACAGTTACTGAATGCATGTTGTAACCGGTGAGCTCCAGAAATCTAGTTCACAAAATCCTTGGAGCTGGTTGAGACGCATAAAAAATTCAGTTAGGTAGCCTTGATCGGGGGCATATTTGGAAGCAGCGGGCACAGTTGGAACCAGGGTCTGAAGCCAAAAATTCACCTCTTTTAAAGTGGCCCACCTCACCAACCCGCAGAAATCTCTTATGACTGCAGGAGTTCGGATTCACAGATATCTTCTGCTGCGACACCAGATTTGTTTTCAAGTTGACAGTGGTACATTACCCTGTTTATCTATCTTTATGGTGCAGGTCATTGCAACCACCAGCCAGTGCCATCGTGGAGCTTTGTCTTATCAAACATTCATGCTCTATTTTCCTAACCAAGCTCCCCGGGCGCAAAATGTCTAGACAACACGCTTTGTCTGGAGCACTGCCATGTGATTAATTATTAGCTCGATTTTAAGAGTGCTCTGCTTTGCTTCTGCCACACCGCCATTCTTCAATGTTTGTCATTTCACATCGTCAACAATGTCTTCGTTATTTATTTGACCCACAAAACTGTTTGTTTGATTCGATGCGTGGCTTTACGTTTTATTTGCCCATCCACAAAAATGCTGACACCTCATCTAGTGTATCGAATAGCTGTACCACAGTCAATCTTTTCCTTTTTGTTGATTGAAAAAAAACAAACAAAAAAAAACCCTTACCTAACTGCCCCTCAATACAAATATAGTCCAATCCAATCAACGTCAGCCACAGGTCTCTCTCAAGGAAGGTGACATTCTATTTTCTTCAAGGGGAAGGAGAGTGCTTCAATTTGAAAGAAGTTGTTATTTGCCCTCCAACGGTGTGCCGTCCTTGAACCAAAACATCATCCCTCAAAAGCCGTTTACCTACGCGGGCCATTACCTTCTTTCTCATACCTCCCTGTGTTTCATTAACCTTTATAACCACATTCTGCTTGAACAACTATGGACATCGCTGGAGGTGTTCGGACCGTTTGAATCCAGGTTTGAGAGTTACAATGTACTGCATGTGCATCTCAGAGAGAATCCTCAAAATTTGACATCTGGATGAATAAGGGGCACAAAAGGATCACAAACAGGAAGACCTCTCTGATGTGTGCCAGTACATTTTTTTTCTTTTCGTGATTTCCTCACCGTTTGTGCATGACCAGAAAAGAACCAAAAGAAAAAAGTCAACAGCCAGAGACAGATATATAAATGAATCAACAGACAGACAGACAGACTCTTTCTTGGCCTATTATTAACCTCCTCCTTTTCAACCGCGAAAATTTGCAGGTAAATGAGCTAATATCTCTTCAATCACCGAACGTCTCTCTTTCCATCAGTGGGTTTTCACTTGAAGTGGAGCAAATTACTTGAAAAAATGTGAAGATAAAAGTCAACAAGCTTGAAGGACCACCTGAAGATAATGATATGTGTCAAGGGGAACATATTGTTTCACTGCAGTCTTGGAAAACGACTTCGCTCATCAGGTAGGCAGAAGCAAACCGATAAAAGAACAAAAAGTGCTTTGCAGCGGTGCTCATCTGTGAAGAATCTCATTAATACCACCGGACGCCTCTTGCACTGTGTCTTCGCAGCCTCAGGCACAACTCTTAATCGAAATTCATCAGTAAATATTCATGACAGCATGAGCAAACATAAGGTCTTGATTACCCCAACATGAGAATGACCTCCATCAAAATGTGAATCATTTAAACGGGATGTGTTCGCAGCGCCGTGGTATCGGGACTTGTGCGACGTTCTGGCCCGCAGACGGGGGCGATCCTGTTTGGCGAGGCCTTGAGTCCCCTCTGTCTCTCTCTCTGTCTCCCTCACCACAACAAGCCCTCTCAGCCAGAGTGCCTTGCATTATTTACATGTTTATGATTAGTTAAGCCTCACATGGAGCCGCCATCTGCCGGAAAGTGGCATGCAGAATTGGAGTGCCATTAGGCCTATTTATTTTTTACAGAAGCAACGAGGAAAATAAGGAGAAATAGCCGCGTGGCCTCCAACACATACTCTCACTGACGTCCATTGCCACGCGTACCCTAAAGCCATAAAATGTGGTATTTACGCCTCATTAAGTGTTCTACTGCTCAACATCACTGTTTAAAAATTAACCCCCAAACTAGAATAAACTGTACAGATGGTGCTCAACAACCAGTGCACCGTCTGATGAGCACCTACACAGCACTGCCTTGCCTACCTGAAAACATGTGTTTGGATTTGAAATGTATAAATATTTAGCATAGTATGCATGCTTTAAAATGAGCAGGTGTTTAAAGCAACAAGGGACCATATTAGGGGATGCAAATTTTGGCTCCTTGACTACAATTTTTTATACTGTACTTTCTTTAATTAATGCGGTTTCATAGGGAACTTGTTTCCATTCACTAAATGAATGAGTAGAGTGCTAATAGTCTTTTGCTCATTGTTTTTTTTATTATTATTACCATCATTATTACAATAGTTTGTGTCATTTGTCGGGCGGTAATGCAGTTTAAAAGCAGACCGACCTGTAAAGTCTCAGAGGGGTTAAGGTGCATTAAAAGCCATTAATTACACAAGCATATTGTTACAAAATGCAAACTCTGAGCAGTTGATGAAGACAGTTCAACACACTCAATTCCATAATTGTTTTGTTTCAGGAGTGTATTTCCATTTATAGCAATATGTCTATAATGCTCCAAAATACTTAATCGTACTGTGGCAACAACTAGCTGTAGTTCCTCTAACAGACAAACTCATAAACACATGGATACTTTGCATTTTGTGAAATGTGTTCAGTTTCATTTGAGCAGGAGACCACGGCTGAAGAACAAAGAGCCACGGCTTAAGGCTGCTGTTGATAGGGCTGCTAACCAGCTAGGCGTTTAAGCTGCTCAGGTATAGCAGCCAGTCTGCATTGGCAGCGGCCTGCCTGGCTTCCTGGCTGCCTGGCAGCTACAGCCAAGCTGACAGGAGCTGAAATACTGGTAGCGCCTGTGTCCAGTTGACAACCAGTGACAGCTCAAATCAAATGATTTATGTAGCCTACCTGGATTTCCTTTTTTGACATTTTTTTTGTACTCTCTCGTCCGCAACAGGGTGTTGTGTGTGCGGCAATGACGGCCTCTGAAACTTTTGAGTGACCCACTTTTTAAAAACAAACGTATTCTTTTACTGAATTCTGATGACTCGTGATTTATGCAGCTTACACCTTTCTGTAAATTAATTCTAAAGCTGCACTACTCAATGTAAACTGGGACGAGACAATAGAGCCTCTTGGCACATTTCATCTCATTGCTTACATTTTAAACCCCACCTGTTTTGGTTCAGTCTGAATTTCCTGGCACATTAGGCAGCTGTTTTCCTAGAAAATTATCTGGTAAACCCGACAGACAGCCAAAGTTAGCAGGTAGTCGGGGAACACAGCAGACATTTGGTTGCTAGAATGCTGGATATTTCCCTCTGGAGCTGGAGAAAAACAATCTGGAGCTAATAAGACATTAAATATATGGACACTTTATTGGTAAGAAATATGACCCCAAATTGATAATAATCTCACTGTGTGCTGGAGGTGCAATCTGTTTTGTTTTGGTTCTGAGAGTATATTATGTTGGAGTAATATTTACAATCAGTGCAATTTCTGTAGGTTTTATATTTTATAATTCCTCTGCGGGCTTAATCAAAGGGAAGGGCCAAGTTGTGCACATGTGGGGCCAGATGTGAAGGGATGGAGGGCTGTGGTGTCAATTTTTTATTGCAACTCTTGTTGTTCATAATAAAAGCCTTTAGATTATGCAACAACACTGATCATGCGAGATTACTGTATTTCACACTGACAGATATGGTACCAATACATTCTAAGGCACAATCTGTGTCAGACTGTATAGCATCAATTTGAGGCATGTCAGATTGTGGAATCAATGTGTGGTGAATCATAGTACTAAATAGAGAAAAAGGATATGAGAGTGTAGCGGGTACCGGCTTGGTCCCCACTGACAGACATATAGATAATCCGCTGATAGGAGCCTGGAAATATAACACAGAAATCAGCGAAGCAGGACAACTGTTGCTCATTCTCCATTCATCTGGATTATGTTTTTTCTCACATTCGTTTTTAACTTCACACTGCAACCATGAATTACTTCTGTTATTTTGTCTGCATTCAAGCACTGGTATTAACCATTTTTAGATAACATTAACATTAAATGTCTATTTTTCCATATTTTCAAGAAATAAACTTATCACAATTTGTATTAAACCAAAGATCAACATTTTCCCTTTTAATCATGTCACCTGTCTATCATCAATCATGTATGCACTTCAGCCTTACACACATCATCTTCATCATCTCTAGAAAGAGTCTTTCCTTTATATAATTGTACATAAAGTGCATTAAGTACATTAAATGCTCACTTAATATAACAGAATAAATCCATCTTGCAGTTGAACTATTTTACATTTACACTATATGAACACAAACTTCAATAATAAGCCTGGCTGGCCAATAGCTTGTTGCTTTAACCCGTAAACTTGAACGATAGCATTATTGACAATTTATGTGTGTGCCCTCCACCACGGCTGCAGCCGTAGCTGATCTGAAACTGCATATTAGCATTAGCTTCAACATTTCGAACAATGCACTACTCACACAACTGATTTTCACACATACAATAATTACTCACAAATGCCCAGGAGCCGAAAGAAACAAATAAATAAAAATTTGGTTACGGCGCTGGCCGCCATTTTCTCCACTACAATCATCACGTACCGTGACACTTTACTTTATTTACACACTAAACGAGTGTTTAGCTTATGGACCACACATCAACGGGGATTCATATTAACTTATAACCATCTTAAGTCACAGAAAAGGTGAGTTACTAACCTGGAAATATAACAAAGAAATCAGCGAAGCAGGACAACTGTTGCTCATTCTCCATTCATCTGGATTATGAGCCGCACTTCTGCGATGTATTGCAAAGAGTCCCAGCGTTGCTGCCGGTGTTGTCACCCAGTGCTGCCACCCAGTGTCGATTTCACGCAACAGCACGTCATTGTGTGTTTCTCTGTGTGACTTCTCATTCTGAATTAAACAGATTATAATAAAATAATACAATAGCAACAACCTTAAAAGTGACTCTCAGAGGAAATAAAACAATAATAATATCTCAACAAAACACTTATTTTGTGAGCATCACAAGAGCAGAGCTCAGCTCATCCCTCTTATGTTCTGAATATGCTGCCTCAATTGTTTGAGTTTGTGTGTTTAAAGCACTGACTGTATTAAATATGGCTTGAGGTTTCATGCCCAATATATTAGGCTGGAACAAAGTACCTTAAACTTGCATTCTTTCTAATAGCCAGGGTCACCTCCCTGGATTCAAAAAGAAGTCAGACTGTATAAGCTTATGAGAAAATGACTCAACTTCTTGATTTACTACCTGAGTAAACAGTTTCTCAATAACTTTATTGTCTCAATTGCTTGTTTAAAGTCTTCTTAATACAGTCCAATGTTCATCTTGTAAATCATGGTCCTGTTTAGAGTAAAAATGGACAACGCTTTAGGGCGTGGCTTCCTTGTGATTGACAAGACAATACCACAGTGTGTCCTTGGATTCAGCGTTGTCCCCATCGCCAACCTCTTGTCCAGATATGGTCACTTCTGGATCCCGATAAACAAAATGCTGATGGCTGTAATGCCAAAGTTGAGGCTCCAGATCTGCATACAAATGTCACCATCTCTATTACTTTGCAGTCCCAACACATCACAGTTCCTCTGACTGAAGTCACAGTGGGTGGCCAACAGTGGGTTTAAAAGTTTGTTTTTTTCCCCTTAACTTCCAAAAGGCACTTTCAAAATATTGCACCATCCAGTGCATCCTGTGTCATGTCATGTCATTTTTCTTACTGCTTGGTTTGTAGACTTGATTGTCTAGGTCAGCTGTAGCAGCAGTCACATTGCGAGAACCTGGTCCGATGTCAGGCTGCCATTAGTTGGGAAATCGGCTACACTCTCAGTGTGATCCTGGACCTGTGTTTTGGTCACATTTACTAACTTTTGTCTTTGACAGTGTGACGGCTCCTAAAGTCATTAGCAGTCACTGCTGATTTTAGGTCAAACATTGAAGCCTGTGTGTCCTGAAAGCAAACATCTTGTCCTTGATTGCACTTCAGGGGGCGGACAGAAACAGTGACAGACACAAAGGCATCCTGACCGCTCCCTGAGTGTTTTTTTCTTAGTTGCTGTCAGTCTGCAACATACTCTACTGAAAGCAGTTGTCACGAGATTGTGATGGCGGCGTGCCTCCCGTAAGTGAATCAGATTGGATTGTGCCAGCACTCTGTCTTTTCCTTGCAGGAGGTGGAGCTCCTCCTGTCAGAAACAGGTGCGCTAACAGAATGATGTAATCAGCTGTAGACGCTACGCTTCACTCACCCACCGAGGCAGATAACCCCAATAATACATTTGTTCATTCCTTGTGTTTTTGACAAGAGGGAGTAATACAGCCAAAACGAACGAGTTGACGGGAGCCCGGAGTAGACAGATTGCACATCTACACTATCTCCGAGAAGGATGTGTTCTCTTGTCAAGTGTTGTTCTTCACGCACAGCAGGCAAAAGTGAAAACAGTGGGATACATGTGTCTGTTTCTCATTGTGAACCACACCCGCAGGAAGTGTTTTTTAAGCAATAAAACATCTCAAGAGTCTATATTTCAGTGCCTTCAAAATTCAATGAGAGGTTTTATTTGTGGTTTTGAATTTAATCCTTTCAGACACAGGCCAAAAATTGAGCCGAGTCCATTTATAGGTTCTCAAAGTCTCTATGTTTTTTGAAAATGAAGGAACAATTGATATGAATAGTTGCCTTGAAGATTTCTGATACATCAAAAATAGATAATTTAGGCTTACATGGGAAAATATAGTTAGAAAATATTTTTTGCTAGTTCTTAAGGTGTCAAATATTAAAGGGTGCGATTGAACTGGCAGCAACTATGGGCCTGCAACAGGACCATGACCAAAAAATAACAAAAGTGTGATACAGCGCCACAACTAAATAAGTAGGGAACTAAATAAGAAAAACAAACAAACTTTTTACCCCCACTATCCCTGTTTGAATGCTCTCAGGTAGTACCTACTGTGGTCACTCACAGCCAATCCATTAAAAGGTAACCATTCACTCAACCTCTCAGGGAAGACCATTTCCTCCACAAAAGCCCTGTAATGTGACACAACCTCAACACAGCTCCTTTAGGTGTCATCAGGGAGCTGTACACATTGATTAGTAATTGTCTTTCCTTTTTCTTTCCTGAGAGGCTGTTTGTCCCACAGGGAGGCAGCCATTACACCACAGCTGGCCACAGGGACCATTCAAGGGCAATCACAGCAAAAAAAGACTCAGGGTAACCACTTAGAGGGGAGTGCATTGGTCTGGATTGGCAACAACGAGTAAAAAGCAAGAAAGTCTGGAGACAGAACTCGACTGAGTGGGTTCACTGTGTGAATGTCACAGTGAGCGGCAGTGGTGCTGCATCGAAGGGCTTTTTAAAAGCTCTCCGGGAAGTCACAGGTTTGGGCTGGCTTTACGTTGGGATGTGCAGAGCACAGTGGCTATGGTGGTTCAAGCCTTTGACCCATCATCCTCTTTAGCTAAAGTTACTTTCAGGATAGGCACCACCAAGTATTGCCTGTGTAGCCAAAGTCTGATATATCTTATCTCTCTGTGCCACAGACCTTAGGTGAGCCACACATTGGACAGTGTTGATCATGAAGCTACCAAAGGATCTTTCTGCCATAGTAAAAAAGGCTTTAGGCAGTCAGGTGACATAAAAGCAACAAAGTCTGCTTAGACTCAGCTGACACTACAGGATCTTAGTCCTGATTGTCAAGTGGTTGACGGTTTTTAGAGATTGCGGACAAAAAGAGCCAAGTTCAACAGGCAAATCGGTGCTTGCTCCCGTTTTCAAAAGTTGCTATGTGTGAGATGTTAAAGGACTTGTACTGTGTAGTGTAGAACGACTGCAAGATTCCACATTAAACCAGAGAAAGTTGTGTAGTGTGAACAGCACAGCGATCTGCCAATTTTGAAAGTCGTGTAGTCTGACCAAGGCATAAGCGTGCATGTTGTGATGGCTGAAGGGGTCCAACATGCGACTTTCACCCAGGAGACAAGGCTTCCTGTTCCAGTTGAACATTTTGTTATATAGTTGCCTCACCATTCATGTGTGCAGGAATTGACCACTCAGCCTTGGTAGGCCCTGCCCAAAGCCTATAGACAGCTTGGCCCTTCATAGAATAGCAAAACCAATAGGGAAAAGCAATAAGGAAAAAAAAACAGGGATCAAATAAAGTACATGAAAAAGTTGAATATTGAAAAAAACTTTTTAATGCAAATAATACAAAAATATACACAGAAATATATAAACAGCAGTATGAAAATGAAAGACTATTCTTGTGAATATTCTTTAATTGTTATTTGTTTCCTTTTATTTATTTCCCTTTATATTCCCACATTACATAATTATTCTTTAAATTATTCAACTTTATTTCCACCTTTGTTTTCACATTCTTTTACAGAATTACTTTTTAATAGCACTCTTAGAACTCCATATTAAAGATTAATGTTTTAAGTAGGAAAGAATGAGCTCAGGGCTGACTTCCACAGACAAGCAGGGGGGAAGCTGGAAAAGTGACAGACTAACACAATTTTTTATTTTGTTGTATAGATGAACCTCACACTTCAGACGTTTTGATCCCTTCTTTCTGAGTGAACACGATGGAAGTTGTTGAGCAACATCCTCAGCGGCTACGACTGGTTTGTCTGAAACTCATTTCATGTGCTCTAAAAATGGTTCTCATTCATCAATAAATTAGCATAGAGTTCAGTGACTGTAAAAGTGTTTGGTTTGGTTTGGTTTGGTTGTGCTGAAACACTGTAATATGACAGTGCCCCAAAAATGTCTTATTTATTCTTTTAATTTCTGTTTTTCTGTTTTTCCCATAATATGTATTGATATTTAAAATATACAGTGCTCATACATCATACAATAACCCACTATTAAAACCATTTATTGTTGATTTGATTGGATTGTATTGGACATATTGCCACTTGTGGTTCTTTTACATAGTGCTAAATGGTTGATTGTGGTCTGCTGAGGTCAATGCGGCTTTATAAGTGAAGCATTGTACTGGCTGGATCACATTTTTGTTACACTTGCAGTGCCCACTAAAAAGAGAAGCAACAGTAGGCAAGACAAAGAGAGCTGAGGGAGCAAATTTAAAGAAGAAACTTCTCTGTGAAGCTGATTTCCAAGCAGCAACGAGCCGACAGCTTAATCATTAAGACTGCAGTATACAAGGGTGTAGGTTGGATTTTGACATTGGTGGGGACATAGCCAGTCAACCCCACCACCACCATGCACCGTCGACAGGGGAGAAAATTGTATACGTTGTTAAGCAGTGTATAATGACATTAATGACAGAAGAGGAGGCTGTGTAATAACGATGTCTGAACTTTACTTCAGTCATAGTGCATTACATTACATTATACTGCAAACCACTGCATTAAACTTTGCATTATACAGTACATGGATTAACAACAGCTGTCTACAGCTGGACCAGTTTCCTTAGAAATAGACCATATTATATAATCAACCACTCTATATGACTGCATGTGGCAGGCCACATCGCATTTATAAAGTTAATAATTACACATTTTGTATTTTATGTAAAAACAAATCAACATTTGAATACCATTACAGTGTTACAGCCTATGTTGAGGTCTCACCTGTAACACCACCTGGCCTCTCCCTGAACCTGGCCTACAGCCAGGCAAGATTGCTGCAGCACCAGCCTGACATTAACTTTGTACGATGCATTACCTATTGTACATAAGCAGTCAAACATATGCAGTAAAACATTTAGTATAGCACCATGTCAAATTTACCTGTAGCCCCTATACGAGCTACAAACTGGCCGGGGTTCCTCTGTCACCTGATAAATAAAATATTGATGCTATGAGTAGTATTAGTAGTATTCACTAGGCCTACTTTTAATATTACAACTAGCTTACACTTAAAATTCAATTAACCACCATGACTATTTTCCTCAGGTGACTTACACTTTGTTTGGTGAAACAGCTTCTAATGTCTTCCACCTTTCTTGTCTTGCCCGACATCCTCAGACATGTGTTGCAGGAGAACAGTGTCGTCCTCCTCTCGTCAACACTGGCAAAGCCTGCAAGTGAAACAACTTCGACAGCCTACAGGGAGCCAAGCCAATCAAAAAACAGAACTGTCTCAAAGACATATTTGGGAGGCAGTGCCGAAGTGCCTTAATATTGGTGTGGACATTTCAGCCATAGTCTGAGATTGGTATGGACACGTCATGGACACGCGTCACTTTTTGTAAAAGTTGGAAAGTAACACTTTTTTATGGTCTGATATTTAGTATGACAAAATTAGAGCCTTTGTAAATGCTGTTGTTGAGAGAAACATTTTATTCCTAATTCTTTAGATCTAGGGATTTCATCCACCAAACCGTGTTTGTACAGCAGCTTTGTTTGGACCCTTAAGCCTATTCGAGCAATCACTTTTTGGTCTAATCTACAATATTTCACTTTGTCATACCTCTTTATAAGACAAACTACAGTTCCATATGTCTGTGATGACAGAGGCCCTTCATAATTCACAACTAAGGATCGACGAGTTAAGCTTATGATTTAGGGTGAACCATATCTTTCCACCTTGCTCCTGTTTTGAAAAAAAAAAAAGAAAAATTAAATGCATTGTTAAGAAAGTGATGGATTGTGAACTATCCGGCCTGCATTTTGATAGCCGTAGCATTTCTGGTTGTTGATTTATGAGCCCCACGGCACTAGAGTTTTTAATGAATGCCTTTTGTTTCCACCTAGCAAATGGAGGACCTCATGATACCTAACTCAAATCCTTAGACGAAACGGCAAAACAAAGCCTGTGTAATGTATTTTTTGCAAAGTGCCTCAGACACCAATAAGAAAAGTAATATATTAAAAACCTGAAGGCCATTATATATCCATGGGAAATACATCACATTGTGTCAAAGTCATGTCTACAGCGATCAAGTAAAGTAAATTAATAACATTGGGAGGAAGTTAACAGTAAATAGTATCAGTTTGTCTGTGTGTATGTCTTACCTAATGTTCTGCAGGTGACCTGCTCTAGGTGATCGAATCCCTGTTAGGCGGCAATGAGCTGTAAACTTTCTGACACAATGAATCAAGTATCACTTCATTAATAAATACAGAGGACCAGATGCATACAGGGTTGGGTACCATACTATTGAGGGTACCGACCAAATAACGTCGTTACTACCAAGCACCAATCTGGGTGAGAGAGAAGGGTATAGAGAGAGCAAGACTATACTATGTCACTCCCGCAGCTTGTTCAAATTGCAGTGAGTTATACAGGGCAATAGCAAGGCAAGTGTGGTCGCACAGCTGGCCAAAGCAACATGTCATAAAAACATATCTAAATGCTGAAGAGTGCACAGTGTTTGATAGCTTGACTGCCAACTTTCCTGCAAAGTTAATATAAACGCGCCTGCAGCCAGAGCTGAAGAAGGTGAACCCTTCATGGATGATAACATTTTAAGTGATGCATTGACAATGTCATTGACATATTCAGGTAAATAATTGGCTGCTGGATAAGTTGTTAAAAATAACTGGGCTGTCTTAGCCACGTTATTTCCAATACTCACCTACTGGCTGTTTACACAAAGTATTGACTCATTTTTTTATAGCTTCAAATACATTTTTATAAAAAACAAAGTACGAAAAAGGTCATACCGAGTTTTGGGAGTTTTTATTTGTCCCAGACTCAATCCTTCCAACAATCTGGTCTGGAACCTTGGTTGGTACCAACATTCAGATCAGATTATCTATTCATGAGAGGTATGTACAGATCCAGTCATAAACCTGCTGAACTGCATGCAGAGTCACCTGGACTTCCTGTCCAGATGTGATACTTACGAAATAGAATCGGGATGACCTTGCTAATACTTTCCAAGACAGACTACAACAGTCGATGAGAGCGATATCCTGCAGCAGCTGAAGACATTTCCAAGCAACATTTAACATTCTGGCCCTTGAGGCCAGCTAGCATATTATCGTTGATGAGTATTAAAACTGACAGATAAAATCTCACCTCCAAGTTCTCACTGAAGAATAGTCATCCCCTGTCGACCGCCTCTCCGGAACTATTCTCTCATTCAGGTTCGATTAAAATTCTGGTTTGCATTTCCTCACTGCAAAGCATTACTACGTCAATCTCCACTTTGTTTTCACTTTCCTCCCCGCAAGATCACGTGAGCTAATCTTGATAATATCCCGCGGCGTGTGATGTGCCATTATTTTCAAACCTTGTAGTGCGTGTGCATTTATGAGATTAGAGGGAACATCTGTGAAAATGTCTCCTTATGTGCATGATGCAACCTGATTTCAAGATCTGATGAGATTTTAAAACTTATGTAGTCTGAGCCTGGCTTAAGTCCTCTCGAAAGACTCTCCATGTGCTTACTTTGGTCCCTTCTTCGCACTTCCCACACATTCACTCACTTACACCAGTCCTTCCCAGAAATGTTTATTTGATCAGCATTTCAATTTGCAGAATGTATTTCATAGTCGTTTGTTTAAGATGCATAAATAAAGGACACCTTCGATGATCACGCATAAGCAGCAGGGAGAGGCGTGTAGAAACAACTGTCTACACAAAAATCCACCTTGCTAAAAGAGCCGAACTACGTGACATGTTCTGTCCGTCTGTCTTCAGCTGTTTCATTGCTATGGACAGCGGAACATCTACACACACACGCACACACACACACGCAGACACACGCCTTAAATGAAGTTTCTCCTTTCTACATTTCACAGCACTGGTGGGGCTCACACTAATCAAATGCAAAAATATTTAGACATCGAAAGACATGAAACCACCTACCAGCACTGCCCATGTGACGGGCACAAAACTCACAGCTTCAGGTGTCATTTGCAGAACTTACCCCTCTTTCTCTCTTTCTAAAAATAAAATATTCATTGAAATGCATCCAAAGTGGCAAACAGGCTATTTATCAGTTACTTGAAGGAGAAATTAAAGAAGGACGTGGAAGTATTTAGATGTGTATTGTTTTACTGGCAAAAGTTAAAAAAAAAAAAAAAAAAAAAAAGTCTTTATACTCATGTTTTCTCAAGTATTTACAGTATATGTCTTGAAATTTTTTATTATTTTTTTTTTACTTATTTCTATTTTTAAAAAAAACATTTATTTTCTTACCAAGTTGGTTCTTGTCAAGGTTGGAAAGCCTATTTTGAATTGGGTTGCAGTGGTTTGTCATTTTAAGAAAAGTAGCTAATCCTCCTTTTTTTTTTTTTTCTTTTTTGCAGTATAGTTTATGTTTTTGTAAAGAAGTCACTTCACTTGAAGCGCCTTTCTGGTGTCTCCCCCTTTATTTCCCACGTCACTGTCCCAATTACTCATTATTACGCTGCGTTCCGAAACCACACTGCAGGCAGCTAATTTCTGCTGCAGAAGGAGAATCTCAGAAGTCTTGTCGTGACTCAGACTGAAAAAACAGTGCAACAACACTGTAGAGCCGTGGGAAGAGGGAAAGCAGGCCTGCTCGAGCAGTATATTGATCATCTTTTCTGCAAAGTGTTGACACACTGTGTAACTCCACAGAGCGGGATCACCTGCTCTGCACCAAACCAAATCATCGGAGACTATTCATGTTTACTGCCCCTCGGCAACAAAACAATGAGACAAAAAAACATAACAAAACAGCAGCCACGTCGGAGGGGAGACGGGAGATGGTTTATGTGTGGGAACGTTGCGAGGGTTTTATTTTAAATGAAGCACAATGGCTTAATTTCCCTTCACTCGGCGCCTGGAAAACTGACACATCTAGCCCTTTAGATTTTTCGTCTCTGTGCTGTTGCAGATGAAAGCGGGGCAGGAATCATGCAGCTTCAACATTCTCACTTGCAAATTCAGGGATGACAGGGTTCCTCCGCCAGCTTCAATTATGAATGACAGCCTTTTATCTCCTGCCTGCTAATTAGGTGATACGATGCTATAGGCTCACGCCACCGTTCTCTCCCCCCTTTGTTTGTTCTCTAGGATACCTGAATCTGGCCCATTCTAGTGAAACATATACGTGCGGGGAGAAATGGGTCAGGGAAGAATTATCTTGGAGTTCAAAAGAGCGATGTTTAAAGTGATACAATGTAGGAACCTCAAGAGGAAACACAGTAAGCTCACCGTATATGAAAGAGAGTGAAATTTTTTTTTTGTGCCTATGGAAAGTTGGCAGCTGTGGGAACATCCAAAGGAAAGTTGATCGCAGCATTTTAATAATTTGGCCTTGTGGTGAATATATTAATATGAAGCAGTAGCCGGGGTATCCTTGATCCCCTCGCTCACCGTCATTTTTTGTGGACACTTAGCTGCGGGGACATCCTCATCCAACGTCACAGAGGCTGGTTCGGAAACCGGTTCCCACAACTTTAACAAGTCATTTTTGTAGTGTAATACGGAAGCGCGGCATTTAAGTACATGTCAAAGGGGCCACTCGGAGGGATTAGGTCACAGTTGAGATGGGGAGAGGATTCTGGGGTCAATCCGACTGGATCCAATTAGCTGCCTCTGACAGGAGGCCGTGAAAAGCCTAACGCCGCAACAACGTCTTATTCTCTGAGCCAGGGTCCTCTCTCGCGGAGGGGATGGAGGGATAGAGGACTCAGGGAATAATAGAAGAACAAACAAGTCACGACACCGGGAGAACACCCACCAGATACTCATTAGAAGAGAATCTCTGCCTCTTCCACTCCCCCTTCCTCTGCTCACAGCCCCCTCCCTCCCTCCATTCCTCCCTCAGCCTCCCCTCTCTCCTCTTCACCACTTTGCAGAATATACAGTGAGCAGTGTTGACAGCACTTTTGATAGCATTCAATTAAAGTATTATTATTATTATTATTATTTTTTTAAATCTGCCCGAGGTAACAGCATTTCTTTTTTCAAAGGGGAGCTATCAGACTTTTTTTTGTGCTCTAAAAGAATCACTTCCATGGAGTTTTTAATTTTTTCTCTCTTTTTTTTTCTTAAAGCGATGTCAGTTACGCACTTTAAAAAATGTCCATTTGATGTGGGTCATTAAAACGGAAAACAGTGTGAATGTTTAATGAGTGGTGTGGGCAAAGAGCTTTGCAGATTACAAAACTCAGTGATACGCAGAATTCTAAACAGGCTCACCTCCAATACGAGCAAAAGTTTGTGTTATTTTATTGCATCCAGACCTCCCTTTTCACATCATCCTATATTAATAAATAATAAGCAGTTGCTTAATGAAGTGTTGTTTGCCCATAACAGCACATAGTAATCCACAGACCCCTAAAGACCTAAACAGTTCATTTCCAATGCATGAATTTAAACCTTTGAGAGAAGGAAGGTGATCAAAATGCAATCTATTCAATATGGCATGTTCATTATTGAGCAGAAAAAAAAGAGGAAACCATTTGCAACAGATAAAAGTAATTACTCACACAGAAACAGCACTCCCAGGGACTAAACTCTTTTTAGTTGTCAAGACAGTAAACAAGTGGTGGAAATGGGGCTGGGGGGATCAGTGGTCCTTTGAAGTCTTCTCTCCTTGTTTAAAATAAGCACAGTAGCTTGCCTATTCCCCCTCCACGGCCGATGAGAGAATCAGCAGCTCAGACAGGAAGCTCTGTGGCCTTGGCACCCCATTTCAGGGACCCTGGACAGCAGCCTTGAAGCAGGAAGCACAGGGTGATGGAATAATCGTATTCAGGTCCCTGAACAAGTGCCTTCTAGGCCTATTCCCGCACAGCTGTGTGCGCCTCTGAACCATCACCAGCTGGGCCGAACAGGCCATCCAGCGAAGGTTATACAAAGGGCATGAGAGGAGCAACAAAGGCTCGGTTGTAGAGTCAAGGTTTGATGAACAATAACCATCAAATTCCCGATGAAAATCCTTGTGTGATCAATGGAGGGTTGCCATATGGCAGTTGATCTAAACATGAAGCATCCACTTCTTTTATGTTCAAGTCATTCACATGTGCATCAGTTAATCTGTAGACAAGGTTATACAAAGGCAGACCGCTGCCCCCACGTATAACATCCTACATGTATAAAGTTAATATTCTGTACAGACTGCGAGCAACAGGCGGACTTTTCTTTGTGCAGAGGCTCATCATTGTTGCAAGTGTTTGCAAGGGCTATTTGTTTGTGCAATTCTCTGAAGGAAGTTTCCCAGCAAATAAAACTAAAAATGCTATCCTTTTAAATTAAGCAAGTGAAGCACTAAAATGCTCGAGCGCAGTCTGAAAGCAACACCGCGAAACTGAGCCTTGGTGTGAGAGCAATCAAATAACACACACACACACCTTAATAAAATGGCAGATTAGCAGCCAAATGCTGTTTTTCTCTGGCTGTTGAGCAACCACTGTTAGTACTGAAGATAGCCGTCTTTATTATCCTCAGACGCTGCTGCTGGAGAATTCATTTCGCCTCACAAGGTCTTCAGCTTCACCAAAACAAACGGTCTCCGATGAAAAGCACTCAGGGTCATAGGGAAGAACTGCGGAAAGCAAATATCTTTTTTTCTTTTTTTAAATAACAACACATTGCAATTTATCATTGAGATCCGCAACAAGTATTTTTATGAAGATAACTCTACATTTGTATAACCAACCTCATTTGTGATTTCGATTCATAAGTCATAAATCAAATTTAGGATTCGGCCAACAGCTTTTCAGCCCGTTCTGAACTTTTCTGAAATGTGTGCATCACGTATTTGCGTGTGAAAATTTTTTTGCAGCACACATTCGCTTGGAGGAGCCTCAGAATTAGCAATCAATTCAAATTGTTAACTTAATGAACACTAGTCATCCACTGAATAATCCTGTCTCCTGTGTTCTTCTGTGTATACTTCTAATTTGTTTTCCAAGTTGTGATTGCTTTTTTGCAAGTGAATGAAAAGCTCATGGTGTAAGTCAATAAACAAAACTTTTTTTTCCTTGTTTGTCAAGTGGTTTAATTTGTATCATACCAAGCCTAAAATCTTTCTGAGTATTTCCTTCAAAATAAGTTTACTGTTCCAATTCTAAACATAATTTTCAGCAGAAACAGTTGAACAGTTGGCACTACCTCAGTCTCATATGTTCAAAACTTACAGCTGCCTAATACTTGTTTATATCTTGCTTAGGTTATAAGCATTCAATAAAAACGACTTATATTTGACCCCAACTTCTGTGTCGCCATCGAGCCACGTCATGGCCGGCGCCGCTAACAGTAGCCATTCTACGCAATGCTGTTGGTTCCACCTGCAGCGATTCTTCGCGGGGAATATGCGCCCAGTCTATTTTTTAGAACAGAAGAGGACATAAATCCTGTCAGGCTGAACAAAGCAGACTGAACAAAGCAGGAAGTCAGGTGCAGAAAAAGGCATAGAGCATTTGTTTTCAAATTAAAACACCCTACACAGACTAGGGACATACAGCACAACAATGTTGGATAATGATAAAGTTATACAGAGGTCAAGGACACTTTGAAAATGAGAATCAAGGAATACAATCAAAAGGACAAAAAAAAACAACCTGACAAGTCAACAATATCAGGCAGGGATAGACCATATTCACACAGTCGCCATTTTCTTTTTTCTCTGACATCACACTCAGGGTCCTGTTGCATTATACTGTAGGGCTCAACTCATATCAAAGTAGGAAATCTGACCAACTGTTATAATTTCAGCGCTTCCCGATTGACCAACTGTAAAGATGAAGGATAGTTTAATCTGGAGGGACATTGGAACATATTTCAAGGTAAAACAATGGGTTTGATAACCGATTAGATTTCACAACAGCCAAGTTAGCATTCAACCACATTCTAGCTAATGTTGCTGTCTGATGTGATAGCCTACTGCTCTGAGACAATACATGAAAGGTGTAAATTATCATGCAGCATTCAAGTTTCCCACTTTGAGCGTGTTGCAGTGGTATTTTTCTATACCACGTTAAGTCAGCAGTACCACTTACACAGACATACACGCCAAAGGAATCTGTACCTGAAACCATAATTACACACTTAATGAGACAAACTCCAGAATAACAGTCAGAAGCTGTGATACCTACATGAAAAGAATGAGGGGAAAGCGCTGAGAATCTGAAGTGAGTTATAACCCGCTTAGCTACCAGTGACAGCAGAGCTTCTCCCCGTAACAAGGCTGGGGCTTGTTATGCTAATTGCGGTGTATATCCAAGTGAGGAACCGAGAGCTGGAGTCAAAGCCAAGAGTGTGTCTGTGTAAAGTAGATTTAAATCTTCATTATACTCTTTGTCACATTTATTGAATTACAATGCTGTTCATCTGGATGGGACACTTTTCAGTTCATTTTAAGATGAAGATTATTGCTGGAACTGGGAATACGACCAATTTATGGCTTTACAGGTCTGAAAAAATCCAACTTTAATTTGGGGTGATGGCGTTGGCGTTGGGGGGGGGGGGGGGGGGGGGGGGGGGGGGGGGGGGGAAGCAGTCACTGCTGATGGACACAATTTTCCGTGTCCATGCCAAGGATTGCCAAGCCTTCAGAGGAGGAGGAGATTGGAACAGCGTTCTCATCATCCTTGAGCTGGTGGGTCATGGTTTAAACACTAATCCTGAAGGATGAGCGAGGTGGAAACATCCACCACAGCATGCTCCAAAGATTGCACCCAGTCTGTCTGATCGCATGCTCGTAAAAAAAACACACACTTATGGTAGGGAAAAGGGCAGCTGCAGCTGTCAGGCACCTCTGCTCTGCCATTCTCAGCGGGGGGCCAAACAGAACAGTTTATCTGACTGCTCTGACAAATATGTGACAGAGGTTGCAGGTGAGTGTTGGTTAAAGCTGGCAGAGCCGGGGCACGGCTTCATCTGACATTAAGTTGTGGAGCAAAGCAAATTTCTCCACAATGTTCCATCACGGCGATCGATAACACAGTTGTAGACAAACCATGGGCGTTGGCTTGACATTCACCGAGCGGTAGTACTGTACGGCTGTTGGAAATGACACCCAACAGGTGTAGCTGTCAATAGGAAGTGAAAAGGCCTTACAACAAAGGCTACCAGCAGCTCCGCCTGCCTGGAGGCATCACTGCCAGTTTAATTATTGTTTTGCTGTCACAGAGATAATTCATTGAAATTACAGTGCTGTTGTGATATTCGGAGGCCTACCGGCTTGTCTTGCTGGGCAGTACAAACAGGTACAGTGTGGCTCTGATTAAAAAAAAGTGCACCCTGTTGTGGGCTGAACGGTTCCTTCTGTATTGGAGCCACCATTATTACAGGGCTGAGTTGTACTTAATGGTTCAATTACAGAACAACCGCTGTCTTTGTATTTAATTGCAGAGGAATCAATTAAGGTCTATTTTCTTCCCCCCCCTCGCTAAAAAGAAAGATCCTTGATGAAAATGTGGCCAATCTGGGATTCAGTTACTGGAGTATTGAGCAGACAATCGCCATTAAACCTCAAGGCATGGATGCACGATGAAAGAAAATTTCGACTAGGTTAGAAAACCTCTGTGAGGCAATTATAGAGTCGAACCATGGAGAAAAGCAAACTCAATATCTTATTCTTGAAATGATTAAATAAATCTGTTTAGGGGTTATTGAGAATTCAATACTGAATTTTAAAGAGAGGGAGAAATGAAGAACAGCATATTAGATGTTTTAACCCATTATTGGATTGAACATTTAAATGTCAATACTCTAACATTTGTTTTTTGTTTTTCTTGTGTAGTTTTGGCTGGCACTAGAGTCGAGTGCTGGTTGTGGCATAAAAATGATCATCATCCCTCTTACAGTGTATATCCTTGTCTTTTCCTTACGCAACATCCACCATCTTAATGTATACAGCAGAGAAAAAGAGACCATAGAAACTGAATTGATCTTTTTTTACTCCTCTCTGTGCGGCTGCTTGTGGACAAAAGGGCAGTTACATCACACAGCTGGGATCACAACATTGCTGTTGCATTGTGGGACATGTTCCCCTGCGCTGACGCACCTGGACCTGTGAGAAGGGCGTGAGTCACACACGGCGAGGCACACTGTCGCCTGTCCCTGGAGGACCAATTATTTGGTATGTTAAAAGTGTCACCATTATACAGATAGCATGATTGAATAAATAAAATTAAAAAAAAAAATCAGATGAGGCAGAAAATATGGTTCACACTACTGATGGCCTTACAGTTGCATCAGCATGTAGGCCGACTGGTTGGGTGGCAGTGATGTTTGTTTAGTGCAAAGACATGCTAGGATGGGAACATTGTAGTAGAGAGTGAATGAATGAAACACTGTCCAGAGATATATTATGTTCTTCGTACTATCAACAAATCCCATGAAAAGACTAAAAGCAATACCCATTTAGGCTTTTAGTTCATTTGCAGGGTTGATTGCTTACTTAGCCCCATAAAGGTATATAACATTAATAATAATCATACATTCATATTTTTATGAAGATTTTTTTAATTTATTTTTTATTAAACAGCTTTTTCTAGTGACTTCTTCATTCCTTTTTTTCTTTTCATGGCTGACTTTCATTCATAGTGAAAGTCCCAAAAACACTTCTTGTCCTCTGAAAACCAAAGGTGAACATCACACTTGCTGCATTGCATGTTAGTGTATCCTTTAATGCAGTGTCTGAAGCTTCCTCTCCCTGTCTTCACTGGGAAATGCGCAACTAGGTCCTTGCGTACATCCAATGGGAGGTGTGCACTTCTCTTGGATGGTCTCTTCTGAGGAGTAAGAGGGCTTCCTGATGTCACTGTTGCTGGGCTTCCTTTGCCTGAAGATGCTCGTCCTCTCTTTGGAGTTTGGAGCGCTGTGTTCACCAGGACAAGAGAGGATGCTCGCTGTCTCCTGTTCATTGTCTCTTTGCTAGACATCTTGAGAGAGGATGATGGTGTGCCAGAAGATGTACATGTACCAGTGACGGGATTTGATGGGGGACCTCTATTTGGCTGTAAATGAGTCCAACAAATCCACAACTCCCATGTACTTGTTGTTGGCACCAACAATGTAAGGCCTCTCAACTTCAGTGTAGGTTTGGCTGGCTTTGTCCCAGCCTTGAATCTTCTGCACAGGTTCAGGCCCAGCAAAGGATAACACAAGTGTGATGGCCCTGTTGTCAGACCATTTGACAGCACAGATGTTGTGATTCCCCTCCACTCTGACATCATCGCTTCCTCTCCCCTTTTTCTTCAAGCTCTTCTCATCTTCAAGGTCACAGTTGGGCAGGCGCACCTGCCTGGCTGTTCCCACATAATGAATTCCCCAATGTTTTCCAGGCTGTCTGCTTATTGTAAGTCGCTTTGGACAAAAGCATCTGCTAAATGCCCTAAATGTAGATGTAAATGGCTTAGCCTATGCTCTCTAGACTTGACATGATAATACTGCTTGTAATGCTCTCTAATTATCATACTAAAAGGAAAACATGCATACCCCCACTTACATCCACACATCCACATTCAGGAAAATGTTAACCTTTCCCAGAACTGAATTGTCTGTTGATATCCACTGTGTTGCCAAAGTTGTGGAATTTTAAGTCAGTCTGATCACATTTTTTAGAGATAAAACTTTGAAATCAGTCAAATTTGACCAGAACACAACACAAGGGTAGTATGTATACTTTCCATGTATAAAAAAACACTCTGTTTCAGGCAGTGGTGTAGTGGAGGGAATACAACCTGTTTGTTCCCACTGCAACAAGCCTGCTATTTTGACAACCACACTCACCCAACGTTGTAATATTGCAACAAATATATAACAAGCTCTAAATGAAATTTGATGAATCTATTCTACAAAAACTACATCTGTACATGTTCTAGACATTGTAATAACAACAAAAAATAAAATAAAAGACATTTTACTTACTTGAATCTGATGAATTTAGTCCAATGAAACAAAGCAATGTTGTCCGAAGGAAACCATGAGAGGTTGTGTGAGTTCATGGCCATGAGGTGGGACTTATAAACAAATGTACTATCCAATAGCATTGTGAGACTGAACAATAGGACCCAATGACTATGTAAATGTGGTAAAAAACAAGATAAAATATAACAGATTGTTTTTTAGGATGGCTAAAGGTAACGTTGTAATATTAAAACAGTGGGTCTACACCAAGAACGATGATGATTAGTACGACTATAACAGTGTAAGCAACCTGTTACTGTTGTGTGATAAACAGAGTGACAAAGAAGTACACCCCCAGAAGGAAATGGTATTATATTACTACATTTTTCAAAGATGAATAGTTAGGAGATATCTACACATTGTTACGAGAGTAGTCTTTTGAAAACAAGTTTCTATTCATGCTTTTAGCTGCATCTGTTTTTTCCTGGTGATTTTCAAAAGGACATCAAGATGAACTTCAGAGACCCAATCGGCACAGTATCTTAGGTAAAATTACATTTTGGATTTGGATTTTGCAGCCTAGTGTACATCTTATCAGCATTTTGTAAGTTGTATAAATAGCTGTTAAGTAGTCATTGAGTAGACCATTTTAAAAGTGTTTCCAAATGCTATCAATTAGCTGGGATGAAAGAAGTGGGCTACTTTTTGAAACTAACATTATATGCTAATTATTTGGTCGGTGAATATCCCCAAACTTAAGCTAAGGTATGGGCCTGTAAATTCATCTGGATTTTGATTGGCTGTCAGTGTTTCTATCGTTCTTCAAATCGCGTTGTACTGTACTGTATTGTACTGCCATGACACTAGCTAGCTAGCTTTAGCAACATTAAGAGTAACACACTGGCAACCACACGAGGGGTCAGATGAGTCGAACAACAGCATACAAAGCGCTTCCAATTTCCTTGTGTCTGAATGGTTCTATATAAATACATTCACCTTGCCTTACAGCACAGAGCATACAGACACATTAAAAAGACAAATCCACAATAGGCCTGGATCAGCTGTACCATCCATCCTCAGTACCATTGGTCTTTCTCTCTGCATTCAGTAAATAGTAACTTAAAGCATCATCAGCACTAAGGGAATTCAGAAACCTTTCATTTCTATGCTAATAATAATTTAAGATTGAAAGTACCTCGGGCCAAAATTTGAAAAACAATTTTTCTAGCCCACATATTCTGGCTCGCTCTGTGCATCTAGTTTACCCCGTGTGGACAGATGGCAAACAAACTCTAATTTCTATCGTGTGAAGGCAGGTGTGCATTTGCTCAGGGTAAAATGCTGTAGCAATCCTCGGGAGTCAAAGCTGTCCGGCCCTTGGCAACCTCACTGCCTTGAAGGTCAGCTTCTCAAAGGCAACCCATACCCCTGACTGCAGCTCTTTTTGCTCTTCATCCATTTTGGCAAATGGCAAGACGTGGCTGATCAATCAAGTGCCGTCAAAAGGCCAAATAGAAAAAAAAGGCCAAATAGCAGCCCTGATCCTCTGTATCGACTGCTTGGATTAGAGAGGATCACCCTCCAGGCTCTCTACATGATTTGGCCATAACTCCAATACTATCTTATGATGATAACTGCTAACTTCAGAAATCCAACAGTGTGCATCTGTCCTCCTGATTGTCTGCCAATCTGTAAAAATGATCAATGCGTTTGAATGAAATAATCCATCAGTTCAGTACACCTATGAGAAACATGCTGTTGGAAGTCGTATTGTAGAGCACAATCGATGTATTCCAACATTAAACATGATATACAGTGTATTCCGAGATATTCCTCTGGCAGACGGAGCGATGGCAGAAGTACTTAAGCATGTATTCAATAATGGCTCATCTGTAACAGCTACATTTTGAGCCTGCATCTGTTTCCTAATGTATTCATGCTTCTACCCTGAGTACCTCTTCAGGGATGTTGATGCGGCAAACAGATGATCATGACATCAAACTTCCAGAATAAAAACAAACGTCTTTGAGGGTTTGACAGGAGAGTGATGAACAACACTGAGTCAGTGGTTTAATTACCAGGTGACAAAGTAAACACCTTCAAAACAATTTGAATCTTAATGACACTTCTAAAAGAAAAGGCTTAGCTTTAAGGTAACCTGCAGAGTTTTTGACCACTGTACGTACAAGGACACACACGTACAAAACATTTAATTGAATCTGAATCCAGTATTGAATCCTCCTACTTAATCTGAGTTTATTCGAATTCCCTTATAGAGTTTATTTAGGTTTAGCTTTTAAAAAGGCTCTATGTAGCAATTTACGATTATTTTGATCACCTTTTCCTTACGTGATGTGAAAAACGAGACATTCCCTGTCTCTCAGTTGCCTATACAAGCCTGTGGACTATTTGTTTAAGGTGTTTAATGCTGTCGGACAGTTTATTCCTTAGTGCAGGACCCAAAGGATGTGATTTTATGCAACTTCTCCAGTGCCTCTATCTCTGTTAAAAGAAACCGACGGTTAATGCTAATGTCAGTTTAGAAATGGACCCCATTAACATAAATTGACGACCAACACAAGCTCCACGGCGTGTCTTTAACATTTAGCAAGTAACTAAAGTTCTAAATATCTTAACTCTGTATCCTCTGCAATTTTATTTCATTACATGGGAAGGCAGTTACTGGGAGCCTAATTAATGTTGACGTCGTGTAACTGAAACTAAAAATTAGAAACAAACTGATTCATGGTTGATTCAATATCAGACACATTTCAATAACATTAACAAGTGTTGCCTTGCTTATACATCTTGTGTTTTCACATGCCATTTAATGCAAATACTGGAGGTCCATATATGGTAGTATTGATAACATATTGATATGATATTAAAAGGTTTTGCCATTTTGTTGCTCTTGTAGAAGCACAAAATGTTACAGAGTGATGTTTCTCATCTCACAGAAAGGATCTTTGGCTGAGAAAAGGAGATTAACTTACATTAGCCAGAGGTATCATCTTGTTGTAGCTTTAAATTACGACGAAAGAGGCACTAAGATTTACCGTAGTTTCGTTTTCGAAGTGCTGGGGCACTTTTACGCTAGCATCAAAATGCTATTTTTAAAACACTAAGTAGGCTCAACACAACATGAAACTTTGCTCGTAGTATCACCAGGGTCTCTACACATGAACACGAGCATTGAGAACATTGTTTGTGTACACAGAGTTTACTAAAGAGAAGGTCTTTGGACAACTCACGTTAGCAGTAACATCTCCGGCGCGCCGCCGTCATGGCAGACAAAAAGTGTCGATCCCCGAGTGTGACCTAACAGGCAGGACAGTAATGGTGGACCGCTCCTCAAGCCTTCCTGTTAGGTCGCCCTCAGGGATGCTTTTACATGAAGGTTTGACTCATATTCAATCCCAAATAAAGCCTCGGTTGCTTTCTGGTGAGAGTTTCACTTTAACAGACACGTAACGTCAGAGGTCAGAACAAGAACCCGTTTAATCCCACCGGCAACAATTGTTGCCGCTCTTTTTTTTTTCACTTCTGGGACCTCTAAAAGTGCTGTTTGGGTTTTGGCAGCTAATTTAAGTTTTTAAATCAAAGAACATGTTGTCTCCTCTAATTTGTATCAATATCATGTAACTAGTGTGAATGGTCACATGACCAGGCCTCTTTACTTCCTGCTTGCACCGCTGGCAGGAAATGTCTGCCTCAAACTTGTACAAGAGGAAGCAAGTAAAATACCTTAATCAACAGATATAAGTGAAATATTTTGCACATATATTATTTAAAGGGTCTACTACTGATATATAATGAGAATTATATGCCTGCATAAATCTTATGATCATAAAAAGAGTAAATGTAACCACGGCAACATTTGTTGCCGCTAGCATAACACATAGTCATAGTGGTGTCAAAAGTTTTAGCTGTTTATTCTATTTTTCTTATGTTTTTCTCTACACAACTTAAAACTATCAGAGGTTTTGGATCTTCTAGACTTAAAAGAACCCCAAAGTGATGTGTGCTACATAACAAGTCATTCATACAGTTGAAAAAGATGCAATTGAAAGTGACAGTGACTGCTCAGATAGAGTACCAAGGCGATACAGGCCATTTGCCTGCTATACTGCTGAATGGTGAAGCAGAGTTGACCTATCTGGAGGATGAGAAAGATTTTAACTTGATAAGTCTAGAACAGCTGGACCCCCCCCCCCCCCCCCCCTGATTTTTAAAAGATCGCGATCGACACCCAGCCACATCCGGTATACCAGATTTTGTGACCTATGGTCCAACTGCAGCAGATTGCATAAAACAAACTAAACCTGACCCTGTTGATTTGTTCCTTTTCATGTATCCTCCTACTCTGAGGGAGCCCACTGTTGAGATGTCAAACCTCTACTCAATGCAAACCAAAGGGAAGGCACTTAATCTGAGCATGGATGAGTTGCAGAGTTTTTATGGGGTTCTGCTCGCATCTGGCTACAGTTCAGTACCACGGAGGCACATGTATTGGTCATATGACCCTGATGTCTACAATGAAGCCATCTCAAATGCAGTAAGAAGGAACCGCTTTGACGAGATAATGGCTTCAATTCATCTGGTGGATAACTCAAAGGCCACAGACAACCCTTTCTACAAAGTGCGGCCCATCTTCAGTGCACTGAATGACACCTACAAGATGATGCCATACACAAAACAGCTGTCAATTGATGAAAGCATGAGACGCTATTATGGCAGGCATGGCTACATCTTGTGGAGCCTTGCTTCACCCACAGGGTACATGTTTCACATGGAGCCCTATTGTGGAGTCCAAACACATCTGCCTGAAACTGGCTTAGGACTAGAGATCACGATTCTCTGGCACGATTTTTTCACAAAATGTTTATTGCACTGATGAGTAAAAAAACATTGTAGTATGGCAGAGGCATATGCCTCTGCCATACTACAATGTTTTTTTTTTGTTTTGTTCAAGTTCTATCATTGGATGAGAAATGATTTTTACAAAAGAAAAAAAAAAAATAATTTGATGAGAGGGAATCCTTTAATCCCTCATGTTGTACAGTTTTTATTGGGGCCGTATCTTTGGCTAGCTGATATGTGATAGCTGCTTTGATCGGCTTTCTAAAACGGAGGTGTAATATTCATCGAGTAAACATGTGACATGACATGAAGCCCGAAGTTGGGCTGGGAACAGTTGACAACAAATTTGTCTTCAAAATAAGAGCTTTACATTGCACCCCATTGTAGTTTAGAACTGGGTTCTTAGCGGGGGGCTTTTACTTCGAAAGTAGCGACCGTTTCTAGCTTGCGCTACAACAACAAGCTAACACAACGAAACAGCTAGAGATCCAGGAGAAGCTAGCATCTCCCGGATCTCAGTGGCTGCCCAGTTGCTCATCTAGCAGGCGAGGTGGAAATAAGTGTACCTTCCGAGGCGGGAAATCGGCGGACCTGAACAGACTCTCAATTTGCCGCCCTCTGTCTAAAACCGTGGACCTAGCTGCCCAAAAGACGGGCAGATTGGCCGCTTGCTGCCCCGTCTAAAAACAGCTTCTCACTCACTCCTTCCAAACACTCAACTGCAGGCGGGCTTCCTCCGCTGAATCCCGTGTTGTAAAGATGCTTTACCACAGGTTGAGGGAGGAGGCAGCGGCAGTGCTGCGTTTGGGGGCGCTTCGAAAAATCCGGGAGGAAAATAGGAGCATTTGTTTGTGATTCAGCTCGAGATATAAAATGCTTCAGAATCGCTATGTGTAGAAATAAGATCACGTGTATGTGTGAATCGAGATCGCGATTTTTTAACGATTTTTTGTGCAGCCCTACTTAGGACAGGGCCCAAGTGTAGTCCTTGGTCTGGCTGAACAAGCAGAAGTCCCTCCAGGATGCACATTTGTGCATGATAACCTTTTCACCTCGCTTAGCCTCATTGATGAAATGACCAAACAAGGTTATGGGTCCCTTGCCATCTGCATGACATTCCTTTCACAAGTGTGAAGGATTTTGAAAAAATGCCTCGTGGAAGTACGAAGGTCCTTACAGAGGGGGAGAAGTTACTAGTGCGATGGAAGGGTAACAGTGTTGTAGCCATGGCAACCAATGCTGTAGAAAGATATTCAGAGGGTCAAACATCCAGGTGGAGCAAAGAGAAAAAAGCAGTTGTCAAAGTGCCACAACCTCTGTGTTTCCTTACATATAACCAAAACATGGGTGGTGTGGATCTACATGATCTTCATGTGTCAAGATAAAGATCTGCAATAAGATCAAAGAAGTGGTGGTGGCCAATCCTACCTGGTCCCTTCACAGTGCAGTGGTGAATAGTTGGCTGTTCTTCAGAGATGTTGTTGTAACCATGCCTAGGGCCCTATGATTTCCGCGATCACGGAATCGCGGACGGAATCGCGGAATTGGCCGATTAAAACGGAATCTACTTTTTAACGCGGAATATCGCGGAATTTGACATAATTTCACTGAAATGTTGTTCTCGTGTGGAAGAGGAATGTTTGTCTGGGGAAAACTGCACGTGGGGAACCAAATCTGGGTGGCACAACAAGTCGCCGCTGCCCCCCTCCCCACAGACTGAGCTCCCCCGTCAAAACAATGTAAGCATGGCGAAGCGGCTGCTCACGGCTCCGTCTTCGTCTGCGAAAAAGCTGAGAAACTTGACATTAACCCCTCAGTACAGAGCTGAGCAGTTCCCGAACGACTTGTATGTGTCAGGTGAACTGTTGTTTTGCAAAGAAGCAGACCTGAGAAATCATAATTAAAGGTGTAACGTTAATGTGTTAGAGTTAGCCACCCATCCGATTCATATTATCGGCATATAATACCAGAGTGACTGTTAACTGCTGCTAACAGTAGCTGCTGTTAGCTAGCTAGCCCCGTTAGCCACAGCCCTCTTAGCTGACTCTGCCTGGGCTGGGAGGCTTTTCTGGATCTGCCTGAGAGCTGACCATGTTTTTATTCAATGAAACCACTTTTGAAAGCACTTTACTGTACTGTACGGTACAGTATTGAGGAAATATGTTTGTCACCTCAATAAATTTAAGGTAATTTCTATTTAATTTGTGTACATTTTAGTCATTTACATTAAAAACATACGGAGCCCCTTAAGGGACATGGAGGAAGAAAAAAAAATGATGGGTGTAAAAAAAAAAAGATGTCATTTTTGCGGGATCTCGCAAAGATTTTTTGCAAGATCTCGCAAAACCTTTGCGAGATCTCGCAAAGACAATTCTCATCTTTAGCTGACAGGAACTCAAAATAATGACTATATTTCCAGCTAGAAAATGCGCATCTCTCTCCTCCCTTCATTGTTGTTTGTGTTTGTATTGCTGCGTGGTGTTACACGTGAGTTTTGCTCATGCTGAAAACGTGAATTGAGGCACACGTGACATCACTCCCCGAGTCAGGAAGAAAGCAGAACTATATATTTTTACTAAGGAAAATGCCAGAAATAATGATAAGTAACTTTAATCTGATTACTAGCTTGTAAATGTTGACGTGTTAGATTACTCGTTAATGAAAAAAGTTTTAAGGGGTCCGGGGAAATTTCGAAAATTTTGAAAACTGGGCTGTTTAAAGATGCAATTTCAACATAGTTTGAGAAGGAAAGGAAGGCCAATCGTTGGGTCCTCATCATCATATTTTAATCACAAATAAAGCTAATTTTCCCTCACTATAGGCCTACTGAGTATTTTTTATATATTACAGCCTATAATAAGACCTGCGCTATGTGCATAGGCTATAAGAGCAGGTAGAACATTCCTTATTATAATTTCTTGGCTTCATTGACTATCTGCACCAGGCCTGCAGGAGGCTTTGTAGGTAATAAGAGACAAATATCGTAATTTAACATCGTCAGTAAACCCACAAACGTAATAAAAATCTGCAGCATTTAATGTTATAAACCCACAAATATAATATATTTTCCACAAACGTAAGAGCCGCCGCCTACTACAAACGTAACAAGCTATTTTCTACACATGTAATAACTATTACGTCAATGATTTATTTGTGGGGACGTGAAAATCTTTATTGTAATAACTTCCCACAAATGTAATAATACAATGAATAATGGTCGGGGTCGTTGTTGTTTGTATGTTTGCCTATACACCTACTAATACTACTGACCGTGGGCCCAAAATCCAGCTGCTGACTCTCCGCTGTCACACAGCGGATCCCCTGTGACCAAAGTGTCAGCTGGACTTCAGAAGGGCCAGAATTCAAAACTACTAGAGTGGCCGTAAGCTGTCATTTGGACCGCTAGATTTAAACTCTATAATCTGTCATGTAAATACCCAACTGAGTGATGAATGAAAAATTTGGGATTAAACAGGTTTTTTTTAAGATTGTATCTTCAGTTTTTGGACTCAGGAGTGCCTGAACCTTTTTGATGGAGTTTGTGTTATATGGGTTAACATCTCCATGCGACACAGTAATCCAGCTGAAATTACTTTCCTGTGTACAGACAGTTTCATTTCACAAAGTGCTGTCATTTTATGGTGGCTTTCTCCACAAAAAGGGCCATGCAAAAAGGGGTGACCTATGACATCCGTGGCACATACACAGCAGTTCTGCACTGCTCTCACAACAAGTGTAGTGAGTTTCATTGATTACAGTGGAAGCATTGTGTCGTAGCAGCCACTTCAAGCTTGTTCCACATGTACATTGAGTGTGCAATGTAGCCAAAGTGTAAGCAACAAAACATTAAGTAAAAAAACAAGCTGTATGACATCTGAACAGTTCAACATGTGCACAAAAAACTTACCAACAGTGACAAAAGTCAGGAAAATAGAAATCTTAGTGGATGCAGATACTGAAAGAAAAGGTCTGTACAAAAATCTGGAGGAAGGAATTGCATGTTGTATGTTTGTAAGGCCTGAGACAATGCACAGGGCACCTTTATTGTAGCTGAAATTAAAGTACAAATATATCTATACGTGATTATACATCATAGAAACATAAATATGTACATATGTCTGTGTACACATGTGCACCCCTACACTACTAACAAATACAGCCATACACTTACATAAAACTATGCATACATCTTAACATGCCGTAAAATAACAACACACAACACAAATGCACTCAAAAGGAAGAAGCACACAGACAGACAAAAACAAGCCCCAAAGACTCTATCCATCTTTTGTTCTTTTCAGTTATGCATTTTACAATCTGGCTTCTGCTGGCAGGGCCGCTGCCTTCAGCTCGTTTGTTATACGTTGGACGCATGTGAAATTGTTGCGGCTCTGTTTGTATTGTCTGCTCTTGTCACTGGGAGCAAGTCATGGAGTGGATGGTGTGTGTGTGTGTGTGTGTGTGTGTGTGTGTGTGTGTGTGTGTGTGTGTCTGTGTGATCTCTTTGACCAGCTGAATGGCTGCCTGTTCTCTTCGGCTCTCAAAGGATGGGAGTCGCGGCGGAGGGGCTGCAGCCTCTGAAAATGATCCTGAGGGCCATTTTGTATTTACAGAATCCATAGAGCTCGAAAGCCAGGGAGCTTGAAATGGATGATAGCCGCGTTTGAACAAAGGCTCGCATAGATTTGAAGTGGAAAATGCACAAATCGAGCAAACATAGGGGCTAATACACCAATTCAGGATAATGCCCCCCATTGTCCCACAAAGTGCTGCTTTTCTTTCTTTGTGGGCTTGAGTATCACTGCAGTTGCTTTTAGGTGTCCCTTAAAATTACAATAGACTGGCAGCAACTTGTCAGCAGTGAAGCAATTTCATCATCATCTGCATTAAGAATGCAGGGCCTGTTGAAGATAAATACATAGAGGATTTCGGCAGTAGTTACCACTGTACGTCGACATTTTGGAAATATGCAAGATCAAACAATGTGCTAACTCTTCAGAGTGTCAGTCCTCTGTGGATCTTTCAGCCATGTCGTGTAAGAGCTTTGTGATCAATACAGTCAAGAATTCTCCTTGAAACAGAAAATTCTGTTTTAGCGAATAGACGTTTCACAAAATTACATCATGGATCAGACTATACACGGTGAGAGACATGTCGACTTCTCTCAGTAAATCACAGCGCTCGTTCTGAAGGCATTTAATACAGCTCATGCATTTTCCAATTACACTTCAGTGTCAGCCCGCCGAATTGTAAATGCATAGTTAGCAGTCATCCATTTTGTTTCTCGAAGGTTTAATGAAGTAATGAATCAACATAGGACTTCATTATTTCTCTGCCTACAGTAAATCCAGAAAGTGCTACATACTGGAAGCTTTTTGGCACAGGTTAAATTATTGAAGCTCACACGGCCAATGATTTTTATTCCATAACAATCCCTCCAGGGACTACACAGATATGTGACGCTAATTAAAACAAATAAACGTGACAGTCTAACCTGAGATTTATCGCTGGGTAGAAAGAAGTGTGAACTGTAACAAGTGTAAAGCAAGTTAGAAAATTGACTTTTTTAAACATTTGATTAGTTAACACTTTAATGTTCTTAAATTTTAATGAGCCTTTTACAGAAAAAGCCAGCATTAGGGTAGCCAGTATGTTCCAGTGGGTTGGTTACAAAGAGCGCATTGTGGATTAGGCTTGTAGTCTCTTTGGGCAACTTAAGCCATGCATGAAATATGAGGTGTTGTACCCGGACATGTACAGCACAAGAAATGTATAAATGTGCTTCCATGCATGTATTGATGGGAACATAAAGAGCAACATACATAATATGCATGATGCCCAAAAGGCACTTGCTTCCCTATAAGAACTGGAGACGTTCTTTAGGCTGTGCTGGTCTACTCATTAGATGGTGCATTTCTCTAAAAAGCCGGTGATCAAACAGACTATCAAACATCCCCCATGTTTACAAAAAACACACATATTAAGACTTGAGTGCAATGTGGACTCATGTACTGAAAAGTCAGAAGATGCTGCATTATTTATGCCGGCGCAAATTGTTAAGTTAAAAGCCTCTGTGCTTGTTTCAGAAACAGGGATATTTCATGAGAATGGTTCTGTGTTGCAGTATTGATCCAAATGTTGATAACTGCATGCAATTTGTGTAATGAAGAACTTCTCCTGCCATGATCCGTGGTACTAAATTCACATCTCGGTTCACTGACATGCCATTTCCCTCCATCAACCGAACACTGATCAGATGCACTGATACACTAACCCATGCAAAGCTTTTGAGATTTCTTGGCATTTGCCAAGCTTTGGCCCTGCCTCATCTCAGCAAATGCACAATCAATTTTACCTCCTTGTCTCCTGTTTCTAATCCCCAAACTACCTTCGTTGCCTGCTCAATAGAGTCCAGGGTTCAGTACGCTCACTCTGCTTGATGCTTTTTGCCCTATCAGGTGCGCTGGGGATCGAATGTCGGCACTGTCAGGCAGCTTCTCTCAGTGCCCGAAGATGAATGCCAGACAGTTACTCCTTCTCTTCATCCTGTCTCTCATTATCCCTGTCTCGCGTGTGGTGATTGCTGTCTTACCTTTATACTGCGCTCTGAAATGAATTGAAATCAAAGCTTTTATGCACAAATCCATTTCCAAAGACTTAATCATGCCTGAAAAGGTCCATTACATTATTTTTATACTCATTATCAGTTGAATATAAAGGCATATTAGAAGCCTTAGCCCTTTTATGATTAATCAAATGCACTTGAGGGTGAAAGCTTTATATCTGATACCTTTGAACAAATGCGTCCAATTTCACACAGAGATATTAATTTTGATGGCTTTGCGGTAGAAAATCTTACTTGTTTCTTTTCTTAAGATTCTGCCACAAAGTCTCTTCCATATAGTTTACTGCTTCGGCACAGCCTGAGAGTCTCCTCCTGCTGTGATAAAGGCATTTCACAGTTGGGAGTCACGATCGGGGAAATCATGCTGTACAGTCTGAATAAATAAAGCCTCGTCAATCACCGGCAAGCTGACATGTTGTAAAACGCCTCATTAATAGCTTAATGAATCATAATATAAAGGTGTTGCCATCACCCCTGCCTGACTATGGCTATATACATGTGTGTCACTTTTATTGATCTGGCCTGCACGTGTTGATATATAGTATCAATCTAATTGCACTCAGTGAAGGTTTTTATGGGCGTTTGCCGGGAAGGACATTTATACGGCGCTGCCTAAGCTCACCTCCAGTCACGTGACTTTGTGATCAGGTTTCCTGGGACAAAACTGCACCTCTGTCATTAAAAATAATCACTGCTTTGGGAGAGCGCTGAAAAAAAAATGAAAGGGCACTGTATGTTTTATTAATAAATCCTGCAACAATCACTCCGTAGCTGCAAGAGCGAACGAAAAAGAACCGCTTCAAAGCTGGAATACAGATGAGACAATTTATGACTTTGTACTGATAGTTTGCAGACAAAATCACTATCATTATGAGGGTGATACAAATTCTTTGTTGCTGAAAGGGCTAATTCATTTTTTTCCCTTTCTGAGTTTACAGTGTGTGGGTTTGCTGTAATGCAAAAAAAAAAAAAAAAAAAAAGATCAATACCTCATCCCACAGGGAAAATACCAAGGAAATTGATGTTACAATGTTCTGTATGTGAAATAGTCTTCTGGAGCAAACAGCTAGGGGAAATTACAATCCCCAAAGTGGTGTTGACAAACCTTACCTTCCCAAGGTCATCCATAGAATGAACATGTCCTCAGGGCCACAATGAAGATATCAGGTACAGTTGTTGTGAGTGAAATGACCTGCTGCACTCTTTCAGCCATTACTTCCCTGTCAGTCGGGCTCCCTGCAGAAATTCTAGATAATAATATAATAAGTTAATAATAACTTATCACTGATAACAGTTTTATTTCTCTAGACATGTATTTATTGAATTGCCTCTGGGAGAAAAGAGAAAGACAAAACAAAAACAAAACACAAACAGGGAAACAAAATAACTTAAAAGAGATTTTTAGACATAGCATTATATGGTAGACATAAAAGTATTATCGGCATTCCCTGCAGATACAGTTAATCATCCTTAAGTTTCCAAAGCTTCCCCAAGTTTACAATTCTTGCCAGAGATGGACTGGAGACCTGGAGAAACTAAGCCAATTTCTTTTTCATTATATATGTAAATTCTTCAAATGGCGAAGGCAAGCAGGCTGCTCTTTAAGCCAGCGACCGACAGAAGGGCTTTTTGCATTCTTTCAAAATGAGGGCTCAAGACATAATTCTCTTTCTTCTTTTTGCTGGGAAAGGTACAATCCTCTGGGTATAAATCAAAAATACAAAGTTTAGGCCGATATGATTTTTAAGTTTTTCAGAACAGAATGTAAAAATAATGCAGACCAAATGTGCTCTTGTAGATTATTTCTTTTTATCACTTTGAATCTTATAAACTTAAAAAAAAAAAAAAAAAAAGTCAATACGGTTGGTAAAGTGACAGTTCAGTTGCATAGTTCTCTTAGAAGCACCAGGTTATCATCTGCATACATGACTATATGATGTTCTAAGTTCGATATGTGGTGACATGACATTGAGGTGTGTGATCTCATTCAACAGCTCCATAAAGCCAAATCAAAGGGCTTTGGTGAGAGAGTACTCTGCTGGCCGACACCTCTATGAAATAGCTGGGAAAGCATGTTGAGTTAATAATAGGGTTGCCAACCGTCCCTTGAAAAACGGAATCGTTCCGTATTTCGAAACAAAGTTACGTGTCCCGTATTGAGCTTAAAAGGGATGCACTTTGTCCCGTATTTCCGTGAGAATTAAAATGGTCTTTAAAATGTCAATGGAATCAATGAATGACAGGGCGTTTTATATGAAAATATACGGTAATCTTACTGCCAGCCCTCTCTTGCTCTGTGACCAATGAGCCGACAGCACACTCACACACGAGAATAACAATGCAGAATCCGGCTCTTCTCATTGGTCGAGGTACTGTCGCTTGCAAGAAGATACCGGAAGACAAGAGACTGAGGCAACTGGCAAAACAATCCAGCATGGCTCACAACGACACAGGTTCACAGGACACTGCAGACAGTACGCCTTCCACCATGAGCAGTAACGTTACTCCCCCGATAAAAAAAGAAAAGGCTGCAAAAATACGGACTTGAATGAGAAAAAGAAAACGTGGCTGGAAATAGCGTAGATAATGTCTGCTGGCACACGTTTTCTGTAGCCCATGGTGAACGGTTTGAAGTGAAACAGCATGCATCTAGTGGTCTACATGTGAGGGACAACCAGATGGACCCTTGACTGGTTTGTTGTCCACCAGGCAACACCAGAGGCAGATATGGTATGTAGAAAAAATAAGAATGTTTTTTAAGTCCAATAAATGTCAGAATTTTGTGGCCAAAAAAAAGTTTAGTGTAATAAACACATACACTTGATAGATGAATACAAAAAATAGATAAATGATAGCCTACATAAAAGTAATACATAGATGAATGATAGATAAAGAATACACACTATACTGTATACATACATATATACAACCTTACACATGTCAGTTCAAACAGTCCATAGATAGATGTGATGTGCATAATTTGTACTGCATAGGCAGTTGATATACTACACATGAACTATATATCAGTAAGAAAGTAACAACTTTCTATTGTTTTCAGTTATTTTATACTGTTTTCAGTTTAGCAGGACAGTTCTGTTAAATAAATAAATATTTATTTTATTCTGTCAAGTGAAGCAGGACAGATTTCTGTTAAAAATATCTTTTATTTTGCACAAAAAAATAAATTGTTGAATAATATTTTTTTCTGTGTATTCGTATCACTCAAAAACATGCATCAAACTAAATTCACATTCGAGTCAAATTATTTGGAAATCGTTTCACACACAAAAAAGGCTAAGAAAGTTGGCAACCCTAGTTATTAACGACACTCTATCCACTCAACAATGGGCGATTTTTTACCAAACCATTCTGTCCTGGTATGATCACAGTCAGAAGCACCATTTCCATTCTTCCAGCAGTGACCTTAGTGTTAATCTTCGTACTGATGTTAAGCAGTGAAATAGGTCTACGATGTACAATTGATAGGAGACTTATTGGGTTTGAAGGTAAGTGTTATCTGTGCAGTCCTTAGGAAAACCCCTGGAAAAAAAACCAAAAAAAAAAACTGTTGAACCAAGATTTCATACACGGCTACGAGAGGTTCAAGTGGTTTATCTTTCTGGGAGTCCATCAGAACATGCAGCTTTACCTCCTGATATATTAACAAGGCAGCAGCAATTTCTTAAGCAACTCATCCATATGTGCTTGACAGTTCTTGACCTACCAATAACTAATGTATTCAATTCTTCTTTACAATCTAAGCTACTAATTACATTCAATTCTGAAAAAAAATCTCCTTAATACATTGTACTATGTGGCTACTGCAGCTGTAGGGATGTTATGACGAAGGCTTATCTTAATTGCATTTTCAATATATAGATAACAAGCAGAAGACATGTGTTGCATTACTATGAAAGATGCTAATGTGCATGGAAGAGTGTAAAGGACGTTTAGGTGCCACGGTCTTGGGTATGAATAAGAGAATTATTATCAGTTTTCTAAGAATTAGCCCATAAAATATAATGGACAGTTTACCCTTTTCATTGCTTTTTAATTAGTCAGGGGAGATTCATTTTTTATGCATCAATTTGAAATGCCTCTTTGACAGCCCCATTTATGTTCACCCTTTCACAGTGGAAAGCAAAAGAAAAGCACAGCTGATGTATTAAAGTGATGCACTAAATTTAGCAAAGTGCAGGCGGTAATTATTTTCAGGGAATTATAGTATAACCACCTAAACTTTAACAGAAGTTTCTAAAGGTTTTTTAACTGGTAATTTCCTTGTTTCTACTGTGGGAAGATTTACAGGTATGGATGAAAGCTCTGATATCGTGTGTGTCCTCTACTTTCATATGACAGAATCCAAAGACTGAAATGTGTGCTTTTTCTCTCTTCCAGTGACAAAGATGTCCAAATCTAGCAGCCAGCAATGTTCGTCTGATGTTCATAAACCCAGGACACGTGATTTAGGCCTCGCAATTGAAAATGATTGCATGCTTGTACACCTTTTAAACCTGGTTGTGTCCAGGGCAACATACACAGCGAGAGTTTTAAATTAAAATACCCTTTGCTGCTCTTCCATTTCTGCACTTTGATGTCAGTGCATCACACTTCCTGTAAAACGGAGGTCAAAATACACACATACGCACACACACAACACGCACACAGAAGCGAAGTTTAATAGGTGTTAACAACATCTGATACTGACAACTTAACACTGATCCAGCCGAGTTTCTGCGAGGGTGACTAGACAGGTCACCGAGGCAGAACATCAGGACCGCGGACGGTTACATCACCGTTAAAATGTGGAAAAGAAACACTTAATCCTCGCCTTCTAATTCTCCAACACAGACAGAGACAAACGCAGTCACATATAAATCCCCCCCAATCAATAAATAGCCAAAGTTATGGGCAAAAAAATGGTGGTTTTCAGAGCAACGCAATCACCAGAATAATGTTTTTCTTTATGTTGCAACTATGCGTTTGTTTAGGCTGAATTTTCTTTTTCTCTTTTTTTTGTCACAACCCTGTGCTTGGGCCCTGATTGGATTTAATCACAAAAACACCCGGTAAGAGCGACGAAGAAAATTAAGGTTTGGCTTAAAATACATGTTTTGTTTGCCACGATCACAGATGGAGATAGTCCAACTTCCTGTGAAAAATAGCTGGTTTTGTTTGCCACAAAAATGTCTGGAAACGTCTCCAGGTGTCCTTCAAAATATCCTATGATGTGAAGCTTTCTGCAGCCTTGTTGACTTGCACAAACACAACAACCATCCACTCTCCCTCCTGATGTGAAAAGTGGCTAATAAGCATTTAATGTTTCCATGATATGTCACGTTTTGAACAAATGTCATACTTGTGGACATGTACTATATGTGGTTTGCAGAAATGTCAATGTTAAGAAAAAACACAGATTCCTTGAAATCTTTTTTTGTATTTAAACTATGTTGAAAATATGTGAAATTGATAATTGTTATTCATTCAAACTGATGAGACGAGCCATATTGCTGACATGTCTTTTTTTGTGTACTGGATGGTGCCTGCTCTCAAGCTGGAATTGTAATTATATTCTGAGGCCAGTTTTGTGACCTCTTAGGACATTTTTTTAAAGTGTTTTCTTTACATTTACACTGGAATTATTATGTTGGAAAAACAGCAGTTTCTTTAAAAATGTGTGGCAAACTGTAGCATTGGGCCATTACTGCAGATACAGTACAGATATTACCTGGTAGTTTTGCTTATATAGTGTTATTGATTTGCTCTCTTCTAGTATTAGGACAAAGCAGGGATTGACCACATTTTAAAGGCCTAAACATGTGAGAGTAGTATTGATTTGACTTTCATCTTGCATCTATCATGCCAGTTTTAGTTGCCAGTTTTGCTACCCCATGTCTATTTCTTTAAGATAGCCACTGAAACGTCATGTCACAAACCAATTTTATTTCAATTAAATTAGCTCACTCATTTTTTAAATACTACAGCTGTGTATACATTTGGTCAGTAGCCAATGAACCACTGACTGATTCGGTAATCAGAGCTCACACAGGAACTGTTGTAAAACTCACGCCATACATGGGTCTCTTCCAGTAATGTACATTCATCATGGTAGGAGGATATACAGTGCACTTAAAATAGATCACAATATTATACCCCGTTTCAAGCATCCTCTCTGCCCGTATCTGCCCATCTCCAGGGATGAGTAGGAGGCTGCCTCTGCCCTACACTGAGCTAACACATAATGTACTCTTCCTAATGTTCTTCCACCATTGCATAACATGTTGGACGGCAGATAAGGATCAGGTTACGCTGAGGAAGTGGACAAGTGGTTCATGCTGCTCCGCCTGTCCCGTCAGAGCTGAGGTCACAGACACCTTAGCTCTATGTTTAAATACAGCAACCTTGAGTGATGTGGATTGGGTATTATACGGTTAACAACATCATACTGTTATACAATACGAGATGAATGGTACGACACTGTGAGCTTCAAAAAAATGTCCCTGATGAGCAGCTGTCACTGTCTCAACTTCCCCGTTAGCAAAAAACTGCTTGATCGGAGGCTGTGAATGCACACAGCTTCTCTTCAAACACACATCTCCGATTGTCTTCATCCAGATCTACAAACATTTACTAATTTAGACAATGACAATGGTTTCATTTGTTTTACTCAGGAACCATATGCCGTGTCTCACTACACTGGTGGTGAATATAGGCTGACCTGATTCAGTCATTATATAGTGGGCCTGGTACAGACTGTGTGCATATGACTCCATGTTATGCAAATGCTGTAGTGTCCCACTGCTCTACTGCAGGAAAGTAACCACTAGGGCATTGCTCCAAAGAATATCTGACATCTGAAGAATAGCATTTCATTTTTCATTGTAAGTGCCTTTATGTGCCATATGCAAGAGTGACACAGATGATGAACTGTTGATTGACTGGTTGAACTGACTAACTCTGCCGTTCACACTGTACATTAATGAAAAGATTACTTATCACCAAATGGAGATAAAAGAAACAAACAGTTACAGACCAAAATACCTCTGGATGGAGTTGGAAAGACCACCAACCCAATCAGAGCAACGGAATGCGTAACGTAGCAAAAAGCTAGTTGACGTGACAGCAGCACAAAGTACAGATGAAATGTAAGCTTATTAGCTCCCGTTGACTCATAGTTTACTTAAAGAAGACATGTTCTGCTCATTTTCAGGTTCATAATTTTATTTGCGTCACTACTAGAATATATATTTGCATGTTTTAATGCTCAAAAACACATCAGTTTTGTCATACAGTGCAGCAGCTCTGTATTCTCCCTGTATTCTGAAATGCTCTGTTTTAACTCCTGTCTCTTTTGGGCGCCACCTCCAAAATACTCAGTCTGCTCTGACTGGTCAGCTGAAACACGCCTGACCCATCAACTATTAACAACAGAGCAGCTGTGCTTAATCAATTATTGCATGATATACTAGCAGGGTTGGGAGGGTTACTTTAAAAATGTATTCCGATACAGTTACTAATTACCTGTTAAAAAATGTAGTCAGTAACGTAATCCAAGTACCACAATATTAAAGTAATGTAACTTGATTACTTTAAGTTACTTTTGGATTACCTCAATACACATGCAAATAAAGACTTCCTCTGAGGAACACATAAAGCAAATTAAAAGTTTAATTAATTGTAGGGTATGTTAGATTTATTCAGTTTTATTCATTGACTACTAACTATTCAGCTGTATTCAAGAATTACATCACATATTACAATAATAATAATAATAATAATAATAATAATAATAATAATAGTAACAATTAATTCAATTATTATTAGTGTTATTGTAACTACTAAGCCTATTTCTAGTAATAGCAGTTGTAAAACACCCCCACATATAAGATGTGTGTCACTTATTGTCCCCCAAAATTACCCATACAATTTCCTAATATAATCATGCTATTTTAATACCTTGTCGTGATCTAAAGTGTTAGTGACCCATTTCAGTCACTGCAGGTGTTTCAGCCAATTTTGTAATGTACAAGCCCCACAAGGTGGCAGTAGCTACATTTCAAGTGCCTATGGGGCCCTCGCAAGTCAACAAGTTTTCCACGATGAAGTCCGTGCAAATGTTTCACAATAAAAGCCTACTGAACTATTTATGCTAGTGGACATGTAATTTGCATTTGTAATGTCTTCAATTTAACAGGGCAAACGGGAGCGAACCAAAACGAAAAAAATTACTAAAAAACCTAAACACGTACCATCCCGGTCACCAGCAGCACCACCCACAGACCCAGTAGTAGTACCTAGTAGCAGCAGCAGCAGCAGTAGTAGCAGTAGTAGTAACAATGACAGCCCGAGTCTGGTTAGCAGGTTAACTAATGTTAACTTAAGATAACAGAATTTCTGTGTAGCTACCTAACGTTCGCAGTTTCGCTTAGCTACCATTAAATGTTTCTTTAAATTAGATGTGGAGTCCTTGGACGATGACAGTGTATGCACAGCTGGGAGGCATAGCTTGCACTGTACAGTGATGTTGTTCCCCCTTTCTTCTTTAGAAACAAAGTAATGGCGAAAGCATTTTTCTCTCTAGCGTTCGAGTCCATAATGAGCCGCCTGGCTTCGCCTGAGAGCAGAGCGTCGTTGTGACTGACTTGTCGTGAACTGTAGTGTGTGCGCGCGTGCATACAGCATTGCCGCATTGGCAAGTGTTAGATTAATTCATTCATTCACATTTATTCATCATTCATCATTATATATTTTAATTGTAATCCAACTAATAATCCCAATTATTTCCAGATGTATCTGTAATCTGATTACGTCTTTTTTTTCTGTAACTGTAACGGAATACAGTTACTGTTTTTTTGTATCCTAATTACGTAACGCCGTTACATGTAGTCCGTTACTCCCCAAGCCTGTATACTAGCCACTTAGCATTAATAATGCAAATGTGTGACATGGCGGCGTAATGTGATGTCACATAACGTCACATTAAAGGTGGCACTGTTGACAAGGTGTTTCAGGAGCAGTGTTGGTGCAACCTTTAACTTTAAAGATATTTCACCTGCACAAGAACCTAAACAAAACATTGAAGGAAAAAAACCTCATAGGTCTCCTTTAGTACAAAGAGCAGTGAAAATCGCTGCTGGCTGCTTCTGTTGTATTGGCCTTCTTATAATGTCTAGTTAGCTAGCTACAGAGACAGGGCGGTGAAGGGGGTCATTACTTAACATGATCACTCACTAAACAGAAACACCGGTGGTGCATTAGAGCCCTTGCCTTGAAAAAGCCAGAGCAAACTTTTAAATAAGGCTTTGCAGATCTGATATGAGTGAAGATTCAGCAACTGGGTAACTTAGTTCTCACCTCAAATTTGTTCAGAACCTGATCTTGAAATCAGAAACAAACACTGAAATAAATGAAAGTTTACTTACCGTTGGCCTATTTCAAGTCCCACTGGCTCATGGAACTGTGTATCCGCCCAAAGACCTTATATATTAAATAAATGGTCGCGATTGGCCTCAAGCAAACCGAGTCAGCCCAAAATCTGTCTGAATGGGAGGAGGGCTAGACGCATCCGCCACAGCGAGTGAAACAGGAGCTTGCTGGGATGATTCCAGCTCTGCTACGATGCGCTACTAATGCACTCCATCTCTCTCAAAAAAAAAAAAAAAAAAAAAACACAGCAGAGTTTCAACAAAGCCTGATAAATTACAGAGGAAGTACACAACATCTCTGTCGAGTCAGAGATGAGGTCTGCGCTCAGGCTGCACAAACAAACATGCCTCACTAATCAGACCGCATACACTTTGAATAACCTTCCTCACTTTGATTAACCTTCCTCACTAATTTGATGAAAAAATGAATACAAAATTTAAAGTGAGTATCTGCTGCAGCAAAAATTGCTCGCTGAAGGAAATCAGCTCACTTTAGATGGCTTCCAATCAGTCAAGGTGGTAATTGTGACAAGTGGACATGTACACCCCGGGGCCACTAACAAAGTGTTGGAGCCGTTCCTTTTGTCATTGAAACACGCACATGTCGGCATCTGATTAATTGGGCGCGCTGCTTGAAGACTCTGCTTCACCTCGCAGAAGCACACAAGTCTAAGCAACTCAGATCAGATGTTGTATCTTCTGATTATTTTATTTCATACACGTAAACAAAGGCCCCTTTTCACAATTTGATTCATTTTGTGATTTACGCTCGTGCTTCTTGTGTTTCCCATTTAAATCACCCCCGCCGCTCTGCGAATAGCGCTATTATGTTTCACAAGCTCACCTTCTCGGGTTTGAATATTCTGACAAAACATCCCAAGTAAATCCCAAATGGGCTCCCGCTGTGCTAAATAAAACAGAGCACTTTTCAGAATTCTTTTGTCACATCTCTCGAGCGTGTTGGGGGGAACGATGTGTGAGTGTGGTTGTCACGTGTTCGTCACGATTTACAGGGGGTGCAGAGAATGTGACAACATGACTCCTCGATCCCTCGGAGCGACAGAAAGTTTTGTGTTTTTGTAAACCTTTTAAATAACACAAAGTGAAATGGCACATATCGCTTTAATGAACTGAGACACGAGTCACTCACACGGCAACACTGCATGATGATGAACCCAGTAAAAAGGCTTTAAGGCTCTAATTTGCTAAAAGTGTGATTTACGAGAGGGCCAAGTTCAGACCACTTCAGAATTTAAAATCCAAGTCTGTTTGGATTGAAATGGTAAATTGGATGAATAAACTGCGTAGAGTTTGTTCAATTTAGTGGGGAAACATTACCAGCATATTAGCAGACTTCCCAGCATGCACTGATTGAGAGTTAAAACTCTTCCGAGACCCTTGGTTTTCATACTTTGAATGTATGATGGAAACTTGCTGTGTGTCTTTAGGCTACATTCTGAGATAAATCAATGGTGTTTACTTTTACAATGCACAACAAAGGTTACTATTGGATTCAGCCTTGAACCTCTCACTTTGTTTTGAAGATTGTACCTGTGAGTTGTTTCATATTTGTACTCGATTATCTTGAGGGTTTCTTGAGTTTTCAGGTCTCAGCTCATTAATGTTATGAGCAAGACCTGTGTGAAGTGCTTCACCAGTGACATCTTTCCTGCAGTGATAATGTCGGAGACTGGCATAGAGTCAAAGGGACGCTTTTCAAATCTGTGGGCGTTTTAAATGAGCAGTCCTGCTTAACTTCAACTTTATTAATATCCTTTTGTCATTTTTTATCTTGATCAGTGTCAAAATAAGCCAAATTGCACCTTCTGTGATTTCATGTCGCAAAAGAAGAAAACATAAGTCCAGCTCGGGTCACTACTATTCTTAAGCACTTTGGAACAATAAAAAAACAAAAAAACAACGACAGCGTGTATAAAAGCATATGTGAACAGAGGTCTGAAGAAAGACTCACCTTAAAACGTTATCACTGTTTGAAATTGCTACAACACTGGGTCTTTTTGTTGTTTTGTCCTGTATTTTTCTGAAGTGAATTAGGTGTCCCCAAAAATCATTGTTTCTGCAGCCATTAATACAAAGGGCTTTACTCTCAGCACCTGAGTTTTCTTTTCTTTGTTTTTTTTTGTTTTTTTCCTGGGAAGAAGCTGTCCAGCCATGCTCAGAAAAAACAAATGCAATAGCTTTTATCAATATAGAGCTGAAACACTTCTCACTTACAAATCCGGCCACGGCCACAGTTGCAACACGTTTATTTAAGTGGAACTGGAGGACATGAGGAACTGTAGAGAGATAGTTTATCAGGAAAAGTTATCAGCTATAAGAGTTTTAGGTAGCGAGAAATAAATTAAATCCCACGTAACTGTGTTATGGAGCCTCACAGCTGATTAAATTACTAGTGAGATAACATCCTAATCAAAAACCTGTATCATCTGCAGGATATTCGACATGGGCCAGTTCCTTCAAGGCATAACTGGGAGCGTTTAGCTGAGGATGGACTTGGATATTGATTTTAATGCAACAGCTCACTGGGTCCGTCTCGAGTTCATTCCATCATAGATATATTACACCTCAAGTAATGATTCATGCTACATCAAGGTGTGAATGAACCCCAGGGGGGAACATGTCACTAGAACTGATAGAAGCCCCTTAGGTCAGTGATGAAAACATCTTCAAGTCCATACAGTAGCAGAGGATAATATTTAATAAAGCAAGTGTAAGGGCTGCTTATCTTTGCATGACCTCTATAAAAAACAGTTTGGGCTTGCTTACTTTAGTCCTGATTGTGCATGACCACCCTCAAACTCCACCAGATTTGTATTCGGTCCGTCTCCAATCTGCCACAGTAGCAGTTTCACTCTAGTCTATGTGTACATCCACTGGCTCCACTGCATTGCGCATCGATTCCGTTTCAGCTCCAGCAGTTTAGACCAAAAACACTGAGGAGCCGTTCCACAACGCTCACGCTGCCAGTGGAATTCTCTTTGGTGCAAAAATGGTGAATGTATTTCTATGTATAGGAGGTGTACCCCTTCGCTGTTGTATGCCTCCATGCACCAGTCAAATAGCACTCATCCAGACTCATACAGTGGAAGTAGTGATGATTTGAGAGAATTAAATGAAAGGTATTGAGCGCATATGGTCACAGTCTCCCATTCTCTTCCCATGTTGGCCTCGGATAATAGCCAGAAAATTGTTTTTGCTGAGCTTTATGATGCAATAGAACACTTGACCTTTAGGACATGAAATGTCACCACCCCATCATTTTAACCTATTGGAGGTTTGTGTTAAAAGTAGTGACCTTGACCGTTGATCACTGAAGTCTGATCAGTCTGTACTTGACTGCAGGTGGACATTTGTGCCAAATTAGAGAGAATGCTCCTCAAAATGTTCTTGAGAATGTTCATGAAAAAAATGGATTGACATTAGGTTGCAGTGACCTTGACCTCGGTGACCAAAATCTTATCAGTTTGTACTTGAGCCAAAATTGAAAATCCTTGAAGGCATTCTTGAGATATTCTGTTAATGAGAATGGGATAGACAAATTGACGACAACCAAAAAAACATAAAGCCTCCAGCCACAGCTGGGTTGTAACAAACAGAATCAAATGGAACCACGTCAATCCTGAAACCGCTGTCAAAACAACTTACAGAGAGCCTGACTCTTGAGACTTAAAAAGGCTGCTGGCAATCAGCAATAGCCAATCAGAAGAAGGTTGATGAGAGGCAGCGGGTGTCGTTGATTAACTCATCAGATAGGTGTGTGCGAACATGTCTCAGCAGATGAAATTGAATCAGGCACTCTATATTCGATTTTTCCCTTTTCTCCTCCTTTTCATAGCTTGTAAATATTTGAAACCTGTTGTCTTTGCTTCTGAGAAGGATGTTTGATTCCTTTGATTCTAAATTCTGTACTTTTGGTCTTGAGCATGTTGTAAAAATCCCTCCCCAAAAGTAGTAATTGGCTTCCATGATGAGAGATATTTAAAAGGAAAACAGCAAGTTCACTTGCTTTTCATCATCCCCTTCTAGATATCTTATTACACAAATGACTGAGAATTATTGTAGGCTTTGTGTCACCTTGCATTGGCAAGTTAAGCCTAATTTACTGCACACAGAGCATGTGCTTATTTTCTTTTCTTTTGCTAGTGCTCAGTGCTCGTCATTAACTCCTTCTGGTGTAAACAATTACCTAACCAAAGTTACTGCCTCCCAACTTTGTTTAAAGGGTAATTTTAGTAAAACTTTTGAATATTTTGAATAAGGTGACCAGCTTTTAATCACTCCATCTGATCGCCAACCTCCAGACGTGCTGCACACAACTAATTCCAATTCAAATCAGTTGGGGTATTGTATTTATAGGCATGAAAAATGTGAGTCACCATCCAACAGAGGCAGGGTCCAAGACACTGACTGGACTTTAGTTCTATATGACAACCCTGCTGCTGACAGTAATGATGTGTATTTATTCCGCCTCAGCGACTGCTGTTGTTAAAAAGATGAGATGGATGAGTTCAGTGTGAGGCCCTGCATTAAATGGCAACCATGTCTGCCAGCCTGAAAATCAACAATGAGCTAAGACATGCTACAGAAAGGGATTCACATCAGGGATCACCTGATAAAAGATACACAAAAATAAGTGAAAAACAAAAAAACAATTGTGTAAAACATGTAGCACAAATTCAGCAATGTGACTGTGATTTTTTTTTTTTTAATTAGAGGGCGACTGTGCCAAACAGCTACAAGTTAAAAGACTGCAAATATTCCAGTCGGCAGCTGCCTGCAGCTGTGTTGCACTGCCATCCTTTGTACTAACAGGTGTTCTCAATAGCAAATCAAGGGAACAGTGCACATGACTTCTTACTGGCCGACAGCAATCAGCACACAAAACACCTGATAGTCAATAGGCGGGCAAATAATTACAGGAGCCCGGCTATGTATTTACATAAATAAGATACTCCACCACAGAGTAATGTGAGGACACCCTGGTGTTTACAAAGGTGCACACTTTCCCATTATAGACAGCATGACACATGTAAACCCTACAATTTAACATCGACAGGTACAACAATAGATCTAGAGATTCAATTGATCTTTACCAGTGGAATTAAGGAATAAAAAGAAAGCACTTTCTAATGCTTGTCTGTGGCAAACAAGAAAGACAAATGATGCAGTCTGCATAAGCAAAGAACTCCAGTAACTTGTGCATTAATATTCCCGGTCCCGGTCGATTTTGGTGTGTTGAAATGTATACAGTGTATCACACAAATAGAACCTCATTCTCTCCAAAAGAACCAATTGACTGGCTTAAGTTTCTTGATTGCTTTGCCATCCTCTGGTGTGAGACCTTTTCACAGTGCTGCTCATTGCACTTTCCCTTCTTGTAGCTCATTGGATTAAAGACTGCTTTCCAAATGCTGTGAGGCTCCCACTAATGTAATGTCAAATTGATCTGTCAGCCAGCGGGCCCTCTGAATCTGGGACACTCTTCCCCCCTATCCCAATGGCACGATTAGCGATTAAAATGGCTGTGCTACATTTGGGGAGCAACTGGTGGCGGCTGCTGGTTGAAAAGCAACATTAGACGTTCACTGGTCAGTGCGTGACACTGCTAGAACACGCTTCTAATTTTTTGTATTCATACAATCCAACACACTAGCTTATCTGCATCTCTGAACTCTGCGTGACCCCGTTCATCTGTGTACCAGCAGATGAGCTGTAAACCTCATCCTTAATTTCCAGGATAAGTACTGCCTTGCCTTTAAAACATATAACTCTGGCACCGTCTATGAATTCCAAATGATTCTCCCCCTGGAGATAACTGCACAGCATTTATCTTGTGTGAATGTTACCAGAAGATGAAGCGTGTTTATCATTTTGATGCAGTTACTTGACAGAGAAAAAGGTATTGTGGGCTAAAGTGTGCGGCGGTTGACACGCATCCCCTGCAAGCACCCGGTATGACTGTCAGAGGTAACATAACAATGTTTGCAGGTCTGACAAAGACGTGAATCAACCGACGCCTTTGAGCGTGTCCCACGAGATTTCTCATACGTGGGCGCAACTGTGTGTACTGCCAGTCACAAAGACCAGAGGGAGAGAGAACTTTACGAAACGGAGAGGTGATCACTGGGAACATCAAGAGTGATGGATTCAGAGACATGCCCTGGCACATTTATGCGCTCAGGGAGAGTCGGCTAATGATGTGTGGCATATGGACAATTTCTCTTATGGCATTGATCATCTTCTAATCAGAATAGCGGGCCTTAAGGGCTGCAATTCTGGATGGATTTGGACTGCTTGCAGAGATGTCAAGCGTGAATGATGCTCATATGAAATCGAAAAAAAAAAAAATGCCAAAGATGGAGAGGTGAATATTGAGTCCCACAAGGTCATAGATCTTGTTTTCTTGTTGCAGTTTTTTATTGGTAGATAATTGACAGTCACAGCACAGTGTACTCAAAATCAATGCGTGTCTAATTCTATTGTGTTTATATAAACAGCTAGGTCTTCATAAACCGCCATGGACGATTTACACTCAGCGAGAGTCACACGCAAGCGGTTCTCTCTCACATGAAAAGCGAGCACATAAACACCCCTTGCCGCAGCATGCTGTCATTTCACATAATGTACTTTGTGCGCTCAAAGAACTATGGGTAAAAATGATCAATTAAAAGGAGACAAAACCATCATTTACCTCAATTATTGCAGAAATTTGTCAGTTTTCCTTCAAGGCAAAGACATTGTGGGATGATAAATCACAGGCACACAAGGTAATCCGTGGGGAGAGCGCCACGCTTCCAATGGAGAATGGCTCTTCAGTGATATAAAGACATGCCTCCAGGAGGAACAACACACAGCTACTGTACACCTCTCCCACAAAAAGAGAATGGGATTCATATAACATTTATGTGAATATAAATAGATGTATAAAAAAGGTTTATAGTTTTAAAGAGGCCTTTGTCACTGGGGTTTGCTCGTTTATCAATAGAGCCGCGACAGTTGTGTTTATTGTGTTCTGAAAATCAAACCCTCCACGTTACTAGACTTTAGTTTGCCTTCCTGTTAAGTCATACAGGATGTCAGCCTCAGTATAATATGATCATTTTAAACAATCACATTGTTAATGTTGCCACGGGATAGTGTTATTAAAACAAAACACGTATTTTGCTAAATGTTTCACATAAAGCTCTGAATGTAATCATAATCCAGGAGCTTTAGAAAAACAGCTGTATAGTGGCCTGCAGTGGAAATGTGATTTTTAAGTTTTGACTACATGTCTCCATTGTCTATGTGAATTTTCCAATGTTTGTCAAACTTCTTTAAAAAAATACCTTAGTCTGAGTTCACTACCTATTTGCTATGTATAGTTTATCATTTCATTTTACGCAAATTTCATTTGAACTAATTGCACAGCCGTGATTAATTACACTAGTGCAGTGCCCGTAAGAAAAGTGTATTCCTATAAAGAAGTGGGAGGTTAAGGAGCTTTTTCATGGATGGCCAAATGAGGCTGTGTTTGAAGGTGGGACGTCAGGGTTATAATTAGCAGTTTTTGACTACTTTTGATTATATCATTATATTTCACCTTAAAAACTATTTACTTGGTGTCATTATTTTCAGCACAACCTCACATGTGTGACTGTACAGTTGTTGTTTTTTTTTATTTTGACATACTGTATTAACACAATGGACCTAAAATCACAAAAAAAACATGAAATCCGAGTAGAAAAAGTTAGATTTTTTTTACTGTGAAAACCACAAATGTGTTTAACAAACCATTTTTTAAAAAAAAATGTTTTTACTTATAATGCAAATATAAATTGTTGTTTATCTAAATGTGTGCATACATTTAAAAAAATTACAAAGTTATATGTAACTATTTACATTTAAATGCAGGCAATGCTCAGGTCTGCCTGTGCTGAATGAAGAGCTGGACTGCCTGCTCCACATTCAGCTTCTCCTTATTATTCTGATTCATTAAACAAAAAAACGACTCCACTACTCACTAAACACACTACACCAAACACTACATAACACACTAACTACACACTCCAAACACGCTAAATGTCACAAATTTCTCAACTCTCACACACACCGACCGTTGTTGCATGTCAATCATCTGCCTAGGTCCCTCCCACAACTTCCTGTTCCTCAACAACCAAACTTGCTGCTTGGACGCTTTCGTGACAAAAGCCCGTTTTTACCGTTTCTTCCTGCACCAGACACAAAGCAAACGTGACGGCAATGTTCGCGAAAAAGCGTGGCGGACATTATTTACCCTAGGTCCGGTTTTGGAGGTGCCGATGCTTCCGGTCCGTCGCTTCGGGAGGTGGGCCGTGTAGCTAGCGGCTAGCAGCTAGCTGCTAGCTAGCGGCTAGCTACACACGAACATCCACAGATTCCGTTTCCACTTTGTCCGCGCGTCTCCGGATCTCCTCAGACCCGAACAGACTCGGTCCGGACTCGTTTAATCTCATTAATCCACAACAGTCAGTTTAGATGCACAGAACAGAACAGAACGGGACTGAACCGCCGGCAAAATCCCGGTCCAGCTCGCGCCGCTGCAGGTATAAATCTGCTTGTTTCTTAAGGTGGGGGGTCGCGGTGGGCTCTGCAGTGATTGGCTCTGGTGCGCGCGTGGCCACGTTGTGCAGTGATTGGCTCTGGTGCGCACATGACTGTAGTGGCTCCGGTGGACAATGCTCGTGGAATTTGTAAAGCATTTATGAAATAATTTATTAACGGTATCATTGCAGTCCAAACAAATGCAAAATAGCACACCCTTGAACCACGCAGCAGCCATGTTGAAACTCTCAGGTCAGTCTGATCCTGATCCGCAGAGATATTTGAGGAATACACACACACACAGACACACACACACACACACACACACAGACACAGACAGACAGACAGACAGACAGACAGAGGTTATTTGCTTTTATAGAGAGATTACTCTCTCTAGCAACCATTGTATATTTTGAAGTGATTTACTAGCTACCTTACTAACAACTAGCTTAGCATTAGCCTTGACTGCAGACAGCACTCCAGAAGTCCAGCCAGAGTACCTCCTGAATGTAGGCTTGCCATGGGCTAATGTTAGCAAGCTAGCCAACCCCCAGATTCCACCGGGCCTGTCTGCGCCGCGCCACGGTCGCGATACGGATTGCAGTGCTCTTCTTTCCACTGAGTCTAGTTTCGACGGAAGCAGACATGCAACCGCGTGAAGCTGCACAGAGCGGCTCGTTCCAGACGAGGAGTTAGTGCATCTGGTCAATTTGGACTTTGGATCCATATCACATCGAAGATAGAAATATTAACAATAAAAATCAATTTTTAATTGTGAGTACAGAAAAAAAAAATCATTGGTACGATTATACAATAAACACAATCTGAGCAGGTTAAGCGTGACACTCCACTTCTGAAACACTCCCAGTGGGATGGAGAAAGAAACAGAAACAGTGCTGTCCATGCCAGGTAAGAGAGATGTGCCCAGTGGAACTGAGGGTTCAGCCACACAACATGTAAATAAGACAGAAAGTTACTAGGAGTCACATTTCTCTTTTGGTCGAGCCTTACTGTCAAGCCAGTCTCTGTGCCGAGTGCACTGGGCCGCTCAATGCTCCCCCCTGAATACACAGTGACCAAAACTGATCAACGGTCCATCAAACCCGGCGAACAGGCTGAATCCCACATTGTCCCAGTAACCGAGCCCTGCTGGGATGAATGTTACTGCTGAATTTCAAAATTGTAATCCCTGCAAACTCTTCATGCGCTGAAAATTACCCCAATGTCTTCCCCACACATCACATGAATTAAAATAAACTTACCCGCACCTCCATCTTGGCTTGGGGTGACTTTACTCTTGGAGTAAATCACTTCATTAGGTGAATAGTAAATAAAGGAAAACAAAGTCTTGCATCAGGTTAAGCTTGCCTCTTTTGCACATTGGGTAAGCAGCTTATCTGCCTCGCAATTAAAGGGATTTTCTTTTTCATGGGCCACATTATTTAACACAGTTAATAAGCAACTTCGGAGCACCATCGGAGGAGTGATTTGGATTAATGAAAATTGATGAAAAGTCATACCATTGTGGTTGCGCTGCAGAAAGTACTGCGGTAGTGAGACAGTGTGCATGATTCGGCGGGATCTTATTTTCGAAAGTCTGATTTAAGCACTTTAGTAGTTCGAATCAACCCATCTCCCAAATCTCACCACCACCCCTAGATCAATATCAGTCTCATTCAACAAGTTAAAGCCCCTGTTAAAGGATTTAGTGGGTAATGGGACTGGTAACTCCTGACGGCACCTCCTGTGTGTTGGCCTGCAGTGTAATGAATCCAGGGAATACAGCAGAAGGGCAAGGTATTTACCCTGGCTGCAAGGCAACTGCCGTCCATCCTGCAAACAGCTCCGCTGCCACACTGAAGCCCCAGTAATGAGCTGACAGGTGCAATGTTTACACCCCGATTGCCACTCAAGTTTGAGAGGCTGACTCTCACCTTAGTCTCTTTTGGCATTAATGATGCCAGCCGAAATGGCCCGCCCTTCACTGATTGTCGCAAATTCTTGAAAAGGATCCTCACACTCTGCATAGCTTATCTATGTAACCTTTGATGCTGATACAGAAAAATCCAACTGATGCTGCATATTCTTCAGGGTTTGTAAAGAGCATTTTAAACTCTGAGCTGGGGAAAGATTTATGTTGGAATATGTCCGTCTTATCACTGTAAAATCTCACAGCAGTTCTGCAAAAAAACTGTTCTATCCCCGCCAACTGAGGCCTTGTCGTTTGTCATTATTTATACTTCTTTTGGGTATGTACTCTCCCCAGTGAACAGAAAATGACAATAAAACCTTATAGTTATGCCCAAACAGCTGAGTGTAAGGATTCTGTGGTACCTTCTCATCTCATATTTTTGACATAAACAAACATAAAATCTTGACATGGTGGTTTATGGTTGTTGTGTTACAAGATTTCCTGTATAACACGCAGTATGAAATGTTTTTCCTTTAGAGGTCTTGATCAACAAAGCAAAAATACAACATAAGGTGCATTGGACCATGGTGGAAGTTGGTCACACATGTACCTATGTGATCTGTTCAATCTGATTCCAACTCAACTGTTTACATGGACATGACATTTGCAAAGATGTTCCACCCGCCGTGAAGCATATTCCGTTTTTTCATCCAATACACTTTTCACATTTATATTTATTGAGCTGACGTCAGCTAGTGTTATTCTCATTGGACGTTTATTCTGATTACTAGTTGAATATTAGGATTCATGTATTGTTAGAAACATTTGACATTTTGATGCAGAAATGTTTCACATTATATCCTTAGAGCTAGACTTGACCATCAGACATTGTTCCATGAGTGCTGAATCACCTCAAAGGTAAAAGACTTCAATAGAATATTCAAACAAAGTCATCCGCCATGCTAACAATTTCCATTATGGAAAGACTCGAACCTGGAACAGAGTGTACATTAGGCTTTAAGAACCCTTCATTATCCTTTTTGTTGCCTTTTCTGAGGTCAGCTCAGACTATGGTTAACCCGCAGAAAGAGAACACCTGGAAAGCTCTCTTCCCCCTTCTTGCTTGTGTGCCACAAAATGGTTCTCAGCTCCTCTGTGGCTTGTGAGTGGGCTAATGCTCCTCATTAGGGAGGTGACCTTTCCGGAAATTGCCGTTGTGCACTCCTCACCACCCTCTGATTACCTCAGTTACCGTGGCTAAAATCAAATACCCTGGTCGTTCTCGCAAGTCGGGGAAACACATTTCATTGATGCTTCTCTCGGTGGGGATTACTGGATGGAGGGGTGGGGATTTAGGAATGGACTGACCGTGATGGCTGAGACTATGTGCTTTGAAAGAAGACTGTGATAGTGGGATTTACAGTATATGTGTAAATGCAGGACTGCTCGACACTGTCCTTGTTTTTTCTCTGACAGTAACAGAAAATAATAGCTTTGCCCACTGCTTTCAAATGATTTTGTACAGTATGACATAACAGACTCCTGTACGTCGAAGCACTTCATATCATACATTCCTTCAAGTTCTGTTTGTTTGTTTGTGATTTGGCAGGAAATCTAAAAGAACTTACTCTGCGGACTGTCATCAAAGAAATCTGAAAAGTTTAATCGTGTTTTTATTTCTGAGCAGTACAACTATTTTCTTGTGTCTTGCGGCACAGACTTAAATGGATGAATTTCTGGCAAGTGTCCTGTAATTTATTTTTCTGATATCTTGAGGCAAATCTGGATCCACAGCGTTTTAATTTAACTTTTTCATGAAAAAGTGGAGGCTTGTTCACCGTTGCCATGAATGTTTTTCACTGTCGATGGTCTTCATGAGCCACAGCTGAGCCTCGTTGGGTTCTCTTTAAAAGCTCACCACCACTTCCTCTCAGAAGGTCGCCTGTGCCATTGCGGCGTGGTTACTTTTGTTTGCTAAAGACAAAGATACTCACCCACACATGCCCTCATTACTGATTAATGAGCAACATGTTTCTCCCATTCAAGAAAATAATCCCTTGACTTTATGTATTTCAAGCACACATAACATTTCCATCTAATTCTATTACACAAGTGCTATAAAAAGCATATCATTTAAATTAAATATTTCATTTCATTTCATATCACGTCGAGTCGATGTGAAACAACTCTGAATAATAAGGGTTAGGGTTAACTTAAAAGGTGCGATATGTTAAAATTCAAAAACAAACAGCAGCATATCCCCAGAGTAACCGCTAAATGCTGCAAACGAGTGTTGCCATTAGCTCTTTAGCTCGGTTAGCCATGCAACTAAATAAGTCAGTCTGTTTAAAGGGGCGATATGTGAGTATTCTACTTGAAAACATTAACAAAAAATAACTAAAACCATCAACAGAGTGTGAGAAAAAGAACAGGTTTTACCATATGACCCCCCATGTATTCTATTGCAGAGATATCCACTAAAGTTAGCATGCTAACCAGTTATCCCTGATCTAAAGCTCCTGTGAAACACTGCCCAGGTGCTTCCATCAATTTCAGACAGTTGGAGTCTGGTTTATGTGACCTGCTGTACGACCTCTTTCTAATTTAGTTGAAGGGACCTGCTTTGCCTTCATCCACAGTAAATGTAGATCTTCAGCGATATTTGTCTGACAGTTAACACATACAGGCGACACAATCGACATAACTAAAATACAGATTTATTGACATCGTCACAGGGACGTCAATACCTTTGGCAGATTAGTTTATAAGTGACCAACTGTTTTCCTCTGGAATGAAATCTGAAAACTGAACTGAACTATCTTTGGGCAGAGGAGCACAGGAGCGCACAGTGCTGCAGGACATCAGTGCGTGGCCTTTTGAAGAGCAGTTAAAGAGCAGAGTTTATCCTGATTCCTGCTGGAGACAACCATCAAATATCAGGTTGTTTGTTCCTTCTTCCTGCAGATTTAGGGAAGGTCATCCACGCTCCCATCCCTTCCTCTTCAACCTCCGAAAAGCTCTCACTAATCCAGTCCATACCTGTCAACATTGGGATTTGAAAATAAGGGAAATCCTCTGTGAATCATCTGTGGGTGGTAGGACTATGACGGGTTCCCTCTCCTGCTCTTTCTCTCTCCTATTCCTGTCTCTGCCCCTTCAACCTCTTCATCTCTCTCTCCTGTCTCATCCTCTGTCAGTATACTACTGAGTCATGATTACTATAAATTGACCTAATATTTTAATGCCATGTTTAGTCACATTATTACTTATCTATCCAAACATCCAAATATCATTGATGGATAATTCATACTGTGACTGAACATGGCCTTAAAATATTCTGATTCATTACATGTCCTTTCATTTTTTAGCCTTGGCTACATTTGCAGTAGGTTACAGGTTAGCATCTCTATTGGCTATCTGTTGCATCTGTCGGCTAGTTCACTATTTTTCTCATTCTCTTGGCTTATTACAATTCTCACCTTTCCTCCTCCTTGCCTGATCATCCTCTGCCTTTCTTGCTGCAACAAATGCATGGATTAAAGCAAAAAATCTTTTGACTGAAAAGTTTTTTCGAGCTGTAGCCAAGTCATATTCCCAGTTTGTAATTTGTAAAAGATGTTACAGGGCACGTTACTTGACATGTGCAGAAAAGATGAGATAAGATTTACAGCCTCACCCCACACCATGTCCTCTAATGCAGACATCAAGTTCAAATATTTGACCAACATTGTTTAACAGGAGGATGATCTGAACAGCTATTCAATTCTGTTTTTTGTCTGTTCAGTGTAATTTTCAATCAATGAAATCAAACTGTGCCTTTTTTTGCCAAGCTTCTCTCAAGTTTTACTCTTTCAAATAATCAGCCATCTACATAACTTTTCAGTACACTATTTTTCTGCTTCTTCTCATCATCATCATTAATTATTATTAATAATAATATTGTTAAAGTGAGCCACTTATCGTTTAACAGAAAAATACATCATACAAACAGCAACTTTTGCATTCTTGTCAGTCTGATGGCGAGTTATCACCTTTCTGTCATCACTAACATACTGTTAATAATCAAAGAAGCTCTGAGGCTTTACATGTTCTATGTAATAATACAAGATTTCAGCATCGAGCTCTACAGTCAGGCTACATTCATGATTTTGTACAGTCAAACTAACCAAAAACGTCTTGTTGATCAACATTATAAAGTTTCAGTAACCATGGTAACTCACGGTGCCACCGGGGAGGGAGGGACGCTAAATTAAGCTGTTCACACATATATTTTGATAACGTAGCTCCGATTCATTCAATTGCCATTCTAAAGATAGACCTCCAGTCACGTCGCGACCGTGTTTACTTTCGGTTTTAATGAAACGAAACTTAAGGAATTAACGACTCGAATCCCGCTTGAATCCCGAATCTCCCGAATCTTCATGCGTACTTGGGGCGCTACAACTACTGTACTGCCACCTGCTGGGCCGGAGGGAAAACACGGGAGATTTAAGGGGAAATATGTAAACGGGAAGACGGCGGGACAGATGATTAAAATAACGGAATTTCCTGGGGAAAACGGGAGGGTTGACAGGTATGATCCAGTCTCAGGCCTATAGTCCACACGTACATGGGTATTTTTATTGTATTGTTTTAATGTCTGTCTTTTTCCGAATGTTTAGACAATATCCATTCTGTAGACGTGCTAATGAAAATACTTCACAATATAATAAAACAGGCTCAGAGTTCACATGTTGCATCTGATAAGTACCGATGAGGAAGTGAACGTGGGTGTTTGCATCTTCGTCTCCAAAGTCTCTCTTCCTGCCCGTCCAAACAGAAACTGTGAAAATCAGAGAAGAGTTTTCTGAAAGGTTCGTTTTCAGCAACTTAATCCTAGTTCACCTTTAGACAAAACAAAGAATAGAACAACCTTTGTTAGAATAAATACCATTGTATGCATGGATAGGGCCTCAATTAGGAATATCAAGAGCTAGAATCACACAGCTTGCGTTTCAACTGCAGATGTGTGCTCTCACTTTTTTAATAAATCATGTTTCTTTTAAATATTTACCAATTCACAGTATATCCTCCCGTTTTTTATATGGTCCTTTTTTCTTGCCTGTTAAAGCCTGTAAAATGTCCTCTGAATCACTGTCTCATGAACAGCAGTGAGTGACAACATCATACATTGCTCTGTATAATTCTGTATAATTCTGTACATCAGTCACACAAAAGTTTTCCTGAAATTTCACATATCCTTGCTGAAGTTGATGCATTGTGATTGTGAGCAAAACGAATTGAATTTCAAATTCCTTCGGTGATGCTCATCGTCTGTAAGCATCCTCAGTTTCCTGATCAAATTGTTTCGGAAAATGCGCAGAAATGTAGGAAAATGTTTGATTTTTAAAACAGTCTGCTGTGTTAAGAGAGTGCTGCAGGACAGGTTGGAGACAGTTCTTTTTAAAGTGGCATAAAATTAGGTTGCATAATAACATACTGAGGGGGATGGTGGCTGCAGTACCTGGCAGATTTCACAGATTTCTCCATAATCACACAAGCTCCCTGTTCCAGGTGGCATTTCTGGCAACGCACCTTTGCATTCTTGGATGAGCCAAAACAAAGTGACGTTAAACACAATACTAAACTTCACATTCTGCACAAAGAGTGACTGTAAGCCACATACCATCCTCTGTGAGCACACAACATAAAGAAGCATACAGCTTTGTCTAATGTTTTGGCTAATGTCTTGGTGCAATAGCCACTTACAAATTTTACCTGCGCCGAGCCACCGTCCCGAGATCCTACTGCCTGTCATTCATCATCACCGGAGGAGGCTTTCATCAGGCTCCAACAGGAAAGTCATTTGGCGCCTTCCAAATGCAGATTCTCAAACACATCGAGGTAATCAGAATACATTATAAATTCGGAACGTTTGCAGAAGTGGGAGATTGTGTGAAATGGTAACAACTAGTTGGGTGTGGCAGAGTGTTCTAAAAGCAGCAGAGATGATATTAGTGATAAGAGGAGCCCAGTCTGAATCTGTTATTCTGGTATGATGTGATGATGCATTTGAAAAAGCACCGGAGCAACATAATAGCAGGTTTTTAAAGTTCCATTAAGCTTAAAAAAAGAAAAAAAGACTGTGTAAATGCTGAACAGCTTTTTTTTTCCCTCTCTCATTGATGTATATCTTTATGGAAAAAGAGATATGCTAAAATAGGCTGTTTATGGTCCTTTCCCTGTTATGTTAAACTATTTCCAGAGCCATTGGGTGTCTTTCAGGTGCGCATTAATTTTTATGTGTAATAAAAAAGTTGCATTAAACTTGGTGTGGCATGGTAACAAAGAGTCTCAGGGACATTTGATGGCTTTAACACTGTTAAAAGTCTCCACGTGGCACAGAAAAATCTTATTTTACATGGAAAACTGAAAAAGCTAAGCCTAGTAAAATACAATCTCTTAGCTACACATTTTTTTTTAACGAAGCTGTGAAATATGTTACACCAACACCCTTATGTTTTGCCCATATGCCCAGGTGATAATGAGCATTCATGAATATCACCAATAATTCCATGAGGCGAGACAGAATGTGAAAAATCTGTTGTCATGAGAAAAAAGAAACCGGTGTAGACAAGTTCAGTAATCATTGACTGGACTTATGCAGTGTTATGTAAAAGAGGTTGCATGCAGTGATGAGCCCACGGATGATTATCGCCCAACTTTGTAACTCCAGTGAGTGTTTTTAGCGTTGAACGTAGCGGAGAGTTGACAAGACTGTATGGTAAGGGCCTACAAATTATCATAAATCCATGCATGACTTTGTCCATTAAAAAGCATGCATTCATTCATGCCGTGCGCCACGGCCTATCAGGATGTACAAGAATTTACACTCTTACGTCTCATGCATGATCGAATGCAAGACCGATATGCTAATTAATTAATTCATGCATTAAGTCATGATAATTCATGTACCTTGACCATAAAGTGCTACTGGAGCATCTGACAGCAGAAGAATGAGAATGTTTCACCCTGCAAAAGAGCTAAAAGGGTTAGGGACCAAGAACACGATTACGATGAAAGGTGTGATATGTAAGAAATGATCACCTGACAAATGTCCGCCAGTGTGAGAGCTTTGGATCAAGACAATGCGGGACGAGCTGGTTAGCATTCTAATTTCAGTCGATACCTCTGCAACATAATACGAAGACATGATAAGAAATGAAACTGTTATTTCTTCACATTGTGTTGACAGTTTAAGTACATTTTTGAACTTCCCAACGAACGCATTGCACCTTTAAATGCTATCCAAATGTCCATACAGCTGGATGTAAGCATCCAGTCATCCTACCCTCTCATTGACGTTACATAGTGCAGAAACAAGTGATCAGGGGCCGAGTTAAAGCATTGATTGACTTGTGTTTTACTGGTTATATGCATGTGTCTTGTAATCCTTGTAATGCCGATCACTGTTGTGCTGACATACGGTGATATTTCAGCCTAAAGTGTGAAAACAGCAATGCTCTTCCCTGAGTGGAAGCTCATTGCTCTTTAATGTGTTCTATTCCAAGAACGGCTTGTGAGGTAAATGCCTCTTGGATGACCTTCCCCTGCCAACAAATTCCTCCGCAGGAACACCCAGCGGTGTTGCAACAGCACTCGGGGCAGTATTGACAAGTCCTGTTCTGTCAGGTGCAAATTATGCCATCATCCATTTGGCTTTTATGGAAACAACCTCTCTGACTTAGGGTTTAATATGAATCTTGAGCAACGATACGATGCTTTCTCTCTCTGAAGTAGTGGATTGATGATTCCTTCCTGTTGAGTGCTACTCAAGGGGGCCACGATCATTTACACATCACATGCACACCAAAAAAAAAAAAAAAAAGCTTTACATAAAGCATGTCGGATGAAGCAAACACATAATGGACTCCTTACAGTGGATCAGGGATGCAAGCTTACTCAGATGCCTATGAAATGGAATTTTCCAGAGTCTGACACTCTGATAGACACACTACTAGAAGCAGGTATACGTTCTACGGTATGTAAATTCATGGGGGGAGAAAAATGGAGATCTGATAAAGCATGCGTGGCGTTGATGTGGCACGTGCATCCAGATGGTTTGTTTTTATCAGTGTACCGAGGTAGTAGATGGAGCTTGGCAGAGTGTAATGGGACTCCCACTGTACCCCTCATCCCAGGGGTTGATATCTGTCTGATACTATTAATAATGACATTCTGCTCTCTAGCCAATTAATCCACAGCTGCAAAAGAAAATAGATGTACTTCAGTGAAAACATAGGAGGACGGGGGAGAGGAGTTGCTTATGTTGCACAATGCACTCATAGGTTTCAATATAGAAATGGCAGCACCGATGAGGAGGAGACTAGTGGAGGCTGTATAGTCCCTCAGAGCTCCTGCTGGAAAGGTACAACAAGGATAAATTGAGATGCTGCTATGATGAAAAGCTGGAGTTTTCTGGAGTTAACCATAGCTTCTTATGATGATGCAATTGTGTGATAATAATCGTTTACATAGGGTTAGGGTTAGACTTTTAATTGTCTCTCAAACTACGGGTGCCATCACTTGACGGTTTTATTTCATTTAAGGCATTCATGGTTGTGAATAAAGAGTGAAGAGTCTGTATAGGGAGGAGATCAGTCTCACCGAGTAGTTTTGTCACACACACCTATATTCTTTTCAACAAATGAAAATCAATTTAAAAGTAATCTGTAATATTTGGTCAGGTAGCTGTGTATAATGCTGCTGCAGCTCAGAACTGATTTTAATTTGACCCACGTTTTATAGAAGAGATAAGTTGCTCACCGGAGTTGTGAAATAGGTCTTTACATGTTGATATTTAAAGATAAAAGTCACAGTCAGACTATCTACTCACCAGAATGACCCGTGCATTTTGGCAAAATGCTTCAATTACTGTCTCTTTTTAAAGTAAGAGATAGTTTCTCTTTCAAGTATCTTTGCCAATGTCAAAAACGTAGCAGCTGTGGCTGCAGCTGTTTCTATGGTTACCACATGTGGAGCTCACGTCTCTCTCCTCACATGAGATGCAGTGAAAACACTCTTTAGACAGAACCTCGGATACAAAGTTTCCTGTAAGCAGTTTGTAATTGCTGGAATGTTTGTTTGGTAACTGAGATGCACGACTCGCCTAATTGCCGAGTGGAGTAGAGGTGATATGAGGAGGTTCGCAAAGTCTTTCATGTGCAGGATCCTTTTTTATCTCACACCCCGGGTCTTTATGTCGTGAACCAAATTTAAATGTATAACCAGGGACCATCTTGGGATGGGATCACAGCAGCCGCAACACCCGTTAACAGTGACGCTCTGATCCATGACGCTTTACCGTGCTGACATATCAACACCTGCCAAAACACCTTTTTGCTTTGGTTTTATCGGGTTAGTTCTCAATATAAAAGGTGTGTCCAGGACCACACTTTGCCATGTTGATGCACAAGGTGACAAAATTACCAGCAGATGTTGTTGCGGCTGTGAACAAATTCTTTTTGTAGCATAAAGCACAGCTTAAATGAACATTAAGCACTGACCTTCTGTGCTGACCTTTTTGGCAACCAGCTGGATTTACTGTATCAATACAACTAATCTCCTCCTGCACGAGTCTCCAGCGCCGCAACCTCAGACCCGTCACATCCTCTCTGCACGCCCTGTAATGACTTTAACAACAAACTGGCAGGAGAGAGGAAAACGTTGTACTACATTATGTTAAAAGGCTGAAGAATGAGGCTTTAAATGAAATGAGCAGTCAAAACTGTGTGGGTGTCTGTGTGTGTGGAGTGCATTGGAGAGTATGTGTGTGTGTGTGTGTGTGTGTGTGTGTGTGTGTGTGTGGGATGGGGTTGCAAGTGCCTTGAAATTTCACAGGGCACACACACTTTTTATTCCTGCTTTTGAAGGCCAGAAATCTCAACACGCTGTAATGGTTGAGCTCATTGGTATTGATCAACAGCCCCGTTAACGCCGTCGCCCCTTCGACATATATTAAAAACATTTGGTGCAATGAAGCAGAAAAAATCATGCTTATCTCCTCTAAAAGGAGTTTCCAATTGCCTCAAAGGCAAAGGCTCAAATGGCATCAAAGCTTACAAATCAAATTACCTCCCCGAAGAAAGGCTCTCTGCAAAAACAAAGATCTCATTGGAAAGTTTGGTGAACTCACCGGGGCGTTCCTCGTGTGAACTGAAGTTTCTTGTCCTCGGAAGTCAACATCCTCTGTACGTTATCATTAGAGATGTTTTTTTTTTTGTTTTTTTTTTATTCTTCCCCCCTCTGAACTCTGAGGTCACGTTGAGGATAAAGACGGCTGCGGTGTTTTGAGTCCGGTCTTAGTATTTCCAGTATTTTGCTGTCAGCTACTGTCAGTAACGTTTATGATGAAAAGAGAGCATGACAGCTGTTCTTTTTTCGCTCTGGCCCCGGACGAACTATTCCGTCATGCATATTGTTTGAGCAGGACTCCACATGTTTAAACATCATGTCTGTCACGTATCAAGGCTCGAGCATTTTTTTGGAAGGAACGTCTCTCAGTGCACGCTTCTTCGCTTGTATACAGAAATCCACTGATCTAATCTTGCCATGTTTTTATTTTTTGTCTTCTGTAGAGCAGTTTCAATATGAGTCTGGCTTATACTCCCTTAGCTGTCTGTGTGTAATAGCTCCGGCTCAAATAGGGGTAATGTATGCATGCCTCTGAAACAATCAGTCTTGTTTATCCAGAGCCCTTGAACCTCCAGGATCAGAAAGTTTCTGCAATGAATTCTGATTTGCTAAATCCCTGTCCAATTTATTGCCTCGACTCCGCACAAACATCAAAACAAACTCTTTCCTTTTTTTGTGCCACCAGCTGTTAGATTTGGGTGAGAAGAAACAGAAAGAGGGCTGGATGATAGAGACATGGAGGATTCACAATTTGTTTATTAATGTCTCTTTCCTCCTCGCCCCGTCTCGGGCTCCCCTCCCCCCTTGCATTCCCCTCTATCCTCAGAAATCTGCATCTGCACTGCGGCGCTCGCTAGCTGCGGGGGAACAGTAAAATTTTGATCGAGAGCTTCAAGGCTGCCTTAGCAGGTGGATTCATTTGAAGGTTTCCTTGGTTGAGTCTCCTGCCACACTCAAGAGTTATATTTGGTGTTAGTGAAATTCTCTTTCCCCGAATGTCTATGAAGTTGTTATACGGAGATAGAGCAGTGTGGGTTGGGAGCAGCGGATGCATAATTTGTATCTCAGGTGCTTACTGAAGTACGCTCACTTGGCAGGAGTCACAGCTTTGACCAAAGTGTAAAAATCTCAGTGTATGGTGCATCTGTCCTTTTTTTCTGCCAGGGAGGATCAGAAGAGTCAGAATTAGTGCTCGGGACGTGATTAATTGCTCAAAGCCACTGTTGCTGTTTGGACATCTGCTTACTTGTTATTGTCTCTAATTAAAACAATGAACAATTAGTAATGCAAATCCGCATCCATTTGGATTTTGGGGCGGGGGAGCAAAAAATACATTTGCAGGACATGTGGCCTGATTGTGATCTGCATATATTGAAGAATAACATTAATTATGCTCCACACTGCGAATGTTCATTTTTTTTTAATTGTCCTCTCAGTTTTTTAGTGTAATCCAGACGATGGGAGCTCCTGGAACTCCTACCCATCAACAGCCACATAACTGGGATTTCCTGATTGTTGTTATGCCATTGTTTAGAAAGCACTGCCCGACAGATATGCAGTGTCATTCTAGAAGCCGGTGTTACACTTCATGCCTCTTTTGCTTGGGACTCTGGCATGCAGTTATACGACGGTTGTTTGGCTCACTGTAAGAAAAATGTAAATGACTGTCCGTGGATTATAGAAGGGTCTTTGTTGCAGCTGCTTTGCACCATCTCTGAGTTAAAAGGGCGACTCTGATGCTACCTATGTATGTTTACTATGATCACCATGGCGCTGCTTTAATCATTGATTTTCTTAGGAGATTTTAACCTGCTCCACAGAACCCCACACCACATAGTAATAGATTAAATACTAATATGTGAGAGTTAAATTTGTTTATATTAGTCTCTGATTCATAGCTCACAGTGACAAATAAATAAATAAAAACCTTCAAAATCAAATCATCAAAGCATCTAAAATGTAATTCCCCAAAAACATCTTTAAGTGCACACACCAAGAAGATTTCAATGCCAGATAGACCTTCGAAAAGAGACGGAGGGATAAGATGATGCTCGACTCGGCGAGAGGACGAGCAGGTGAGACAGGGGCCAAATTTCAATAAAGGGGAAGTTCTCGTACCAAGTGGAAGTCAAGTTCTGGAAGTAAATTTCAACTTCTTGGGACACGTTTAATCCATTTCTAACTCCAAACTGAGCAGAGCAGAGGGCTTGAGCAAGAGCAGAGATGGGCGACACACATCAGGCCAGGTCGTTTGCGTACACTCACCTTTGCCTCTAGGCAGGGTTGCCAGGTACCCCGACACACATCTCTGAAGAAGCGTATACACTCCCAATTGATTTGAAGGCTATGAAATTGGGAGATTAGTGGGATAAATTACCAATCTGGAAAAAAAAATAGAGTGACTCCAGTGAAAATCATGACTTTGGCAGGTATGTGATGGTCTTTGATTAAACTTTGAAGGGTCACCATGTAGTTTTGGAGAAGAATTTCAAACTCAGACTTTTAATATTTACCATTTTAATGAAGTAATGATGAACTCAGAAATATTTTTTCATTGCTGAATAAACAAGCTGTTCTCAAAGGAAAAGAAGTTCCCCAGAACACTGTTTGAAGCTAGAAAGATGGCAGAGTCTGGCAAAAAGTAAAACAGCATGAAATTGTGTTGTCCTTTATGTTCAGTGTGTTTATTCAGTCTTGAAAATTAAGAGTTTGTTTATTCGGTTTGTAAGCATAAAAAAGTGCAGTTTTAAAGGGATCATACAAGTTCATATGATTATTTCCAAAAGAAACAGGAACATCTCTTCCTTCACAGCATTCCATCAAGTTGTCAAGACATTTATGTCACGACGAGAGCAGAGAAGGTGGACCCAAATGCAGAAGACGGCCGGCAGAAATGTCAGCGGATGAAGCTTATTGGGGGCCAAGGGCTGGGACTGGCAAACACGACAGGATCAGGGAAACACAATAGCAGGAACGAGAGGGACCGGGAGACAACAGCATGACAACGGCATGATCACGGAACCTTAGCGGATAAGTACAAACTAAACTAACAAGGCGATGAGGTGAAAAAAAAAAAAAACAGAAACGGGGGAGGGGCTGAAAGGCAGCAAAAACACTGGGGGGAGGGAAGGCTGATGAAGGAAATGCAGTGCAGGTGTGGAGGGAAAGTCAGACCGGGGAGGAACTCAGGTAACAGGGCCGGGCTAATTAAACAGAAACAAGACAGGTGGGGAGGGAAACATAACCTGGTGAGGAGCACACGAAAACAGAACACTGAAAAAAGGGCAAAAAAAGACAGGAATAACATAAAACACACATACAATGAAACTAAAATTACAGGACCACGGCCGTTTAAAATGCGAAGCAAACACTTTGACCTGTCAGCTGTGTTGGTCATTAGGATTCATCCATAGTGGAACATGAATGTATGTACTAAATGTATGGCAACCCTAACCTCTGATAGCTGATAGCAACGGGCCAAATTTCCAAACTCAACATGCCCCCCGGGCAAGGCAATTAAAGACCTTATGGCCTATAGGATTAAGAATAAAATGTTAATATTTAGCACAAAAGCTGTGATGTATTTTCTGCTAACGCTCTCTTTAACTTCGAATTACAGCCTCCCCCCTCCGCCCCTCGCAAGAACTTTCTAACAAGCTTCAATTCATTTGGCGCCTGGTTTGATCTTTTGCCAGGCCCTGCGCGTGTCAGATGTCTTGGATGAGATTCAACAACCTTTTTTGATCTAAAGATGGTAATGGCTGTATATAGACCTAGAAAATTCAGGAGGAGCGTGTAATTATTCTTCTCTACACAAATTTCAGTGTTTCCCTTTAACATTCAGGAGCAACTTTGCATATTTCTCATTTCCCGTTTTCTTTTTTTTTTCTCCCCCACTAAGCCGTCTAGATACAACATTTGACACCCTAGTAGACTAGATAACCCTGAAGGAAAAAAATGCAGCTAAGAGGAGAAACTCCGGCTGTGAAGTGATATACTGCATATCAGTCCATACAAAGCTCTCAGATTACGCTTTTTAATCACATATCCACACCAGCGGGGCATCAGGTGGTGGATCTCATTGCAATGACGAAGCACTGCATTAGGACGTCGGCCGTGTGGGATACTCACTCTCATACATCACTAAATATTTTTTTTCCCGGGGTTGTCCACAAGCCCTCTCTGCTGCCGAGTTTATCATAACAGCTTGAGAGTAGATGACCCGCCAGATGTTTGTAATCTCACACCGAGAAGAGCTTGTGACTGGGGTCGCAATCAGATAAGGGAGCATAGGAAGGGGATTATAAATGGTGACGGTGGGGGAAAAAAGGCTATAGATTCCACTGTAATCGCTGATAGATGCCGAATGTCCTCTTTCACCGTCGTGACAGGCTACTTAGGGGCTCTGCCGGCCCAATATCTGATCTGTATGCCTGCAGCGTAGCTTAAAAAAAGCCAAAAAAACCAAAACACCCCTCATCGTTATGTTGGTGCAGCTGCGAGTGAATTTAGAGCTCACACACAAGGCGCGAGCTCATTTCTTTCTCGCTAGTTTGTAAGGCCCCATTGAGAGTGTATGGTTGTGTGGGCAGGTTAATGATATCAGCCAGAGAGTAGTTTTTAATCACAAAGAGCCTAATGAGATAGGTTGGGCTGGAGTCACTCCAGCAGATAAACAGCATCACGAGTCGCTCCCTCCCCTCCATCGGCCCCCTTTTTCTATATTTCCCCTTTTTCCGCTTTTCTTCGTCGCCTAAACCCGAAGAATGAAGAGATTTAAAAAGAACCTGAGCGACGAGCGAGAACACAATGGCACGGATTAATAGGAATCAGTCATATTTACAGGAGTGCACAGCGGGACAGATTCAGCCTGTGGCGAGGCGCGGGCAGGTTATTGGCAGCGGAGGAGGAGGAGGAGGAATTGCGAGCCAGTCCCAGAATTACAAACATGTGTTGACTGCTTTTTGACAGAAGGAGGTCTGTTTGTTTACACAGACCTACAAATACATACATACATATTAATGATGGTATTAGCAGGATTTAAGAGTGGAAGCTCTGGTCAGTTGACTTAAAAGGAACATTGTCATTTATTCACAGAGTTATTTGTTGTAAATCAATGGAAGAAAATAGATCCATTAGTGTTTTTCTACTGTTTTCTGAATCACTGCTGTGCTGTAGGGAACGGAAACTCCTTTTTTTTTTCTTTTTTTTTTTTTCAAGCTCCCCAGTACTGAAACATGTTTCACTCCATTAGAGAGTGAAAATTGGACGCATGGAAGTGTAAAGAATTGGACATCAGTCCCCCTAAGCCCCTGAGGTACATCAAGAAATGTTGGCTCACCAGGCTCTCACAGTTAAGAGCATGTTCTGCCTGTGAAGATGGCTTCCCAGAAGAGAGTACATTAATGCAACATGTTACTCCGCACAAGCCGAGTCCTGTGTTATATTCAGTCCTGTATCTTTGAGCTGGCTGGTCCTGATGAAAGGATTCCCACTTTCTAATCCAGGAGGAGTCCTATTTAAAGAGGAGTAATCTGTGACATTTTCATATAAATAGATCATCTTTTTGGCACTTGCTATGCCCTACTGAGATAACGCTTGGTGATTCAACCATATCCAGTTTACAGATGTTGCATTTGCTATTTCAAGCATCCAGTGATGGAAGTACTCAGATTTAATTTACAAAAAACACAATGTAAATATTTTTTTACATAATACTCTGTTACAAGACCAGCTTACAAAATCGTACTTACTTAAAATCAAATCAGAATCAAAATAGACTCAAAGTACCAAAAGTAAAAGTTCCGTTTGACCCATTTCAGAATAATGTATTTTATATTAATGTATTGTAATTATTGATGCATTCATGTTTTCATTACTCTTCAGTTACTTAAAAATACTTCAAATACGCCCAGTAGCTTAATCTATAAGAATATGGAAGTTAAATCAAGTCATTAATCAAGAGCATAGATTTTCAGTTTGAGAGCATGATTTCATTCCTTTTCAGTGACATAGCTCCTTCGCGTGCTCAGATTTTTTCTCCTCATGCTCACATTTTGTGCTTGCATTTAAATTTCTTCTGCTCTCTTTCAAAATGTCTGCTTAAAGTAAAAAATCACATGCCTGTGTTCACATTTCTCCTTCTTGCAAACAAAAATGTCACTCGCATTCAAATGTGCCCTCTGCGCGCTCAGATCTAAGTGCACGCGCTCAGAACACACACCTGCTCACAGGTCAAGTTCTGCTCTCGGATCTCTCCTCTGCTCACGGATTTTTCTTGGGTATCAACACTGTCAACCAATAGAAGGCCGGCTACTGTTGACCAATCAGATTATACCCGCTTCTTTGCGGATGCGTTCGCTGTACTTCAAGGAGCGTCGCATACGGCACTGTTTCTACCGGGTTTATCTACTTCCGTCCTCCAGGCTGTTAAATGTGGTGGTTCCCTTTATTTTATGACGACTTTTGGAATAAAATATCAGTTAATCAATACACGAGCGCCCATGCTTTTCATTACAATAGTTACATACATCAACATAAAGTAGAACAATAGTGGCTCTACTTTCGCCATATTAGCCAATAGCCAACTGCCCAGGCAGCGGGATATGTTATATAGTATAAATACTAAAGGGTTAGTATGTTTCAGACGATAGTACAGTGGTTAAGAACATCAATTTATGATGCTTTTTGCATCATGGGACGCTGGTTCGCATCCTGGCCCGGCGTACAGAGTTGGGTGTAAATGTACCGTATATTACCAAATAATAGCCGCATGTCAATTAACCGCAGGGTCATGTAACTGGGTGGTGTGAGGGGGCTCCGGGTCATTCAGTGTGTGAGAGAGGGACGGACGAACAGGGAAAAAAGAGATGAAGCGCATGAACACAGGCATGTGATTTTTTACTTTAAGCAGACATTTTGAAAGAAAGCAGAAGAAATTTAAATGCAAGCACAAAATGTGAGCATGAGGAGAAAAAATCTGAGCACGCGAAGGAGCTATGTCACTGAAAAGGAGTGAAATCATGCTCTCAAACTGAAAATCTATGCTCTTGATTAATGACTTGATTTAACTTCCATATAAGAACACATCCATTTATTAGTTGAATTCGATTCTACTTTAATAATCTTAACGTACAAAGTAGCTTACAAATATAGTTTTTAGATAGATGTAGTGGAGTAGTAGCAGTATAAAGAAGCAGAAAATGGAAATACTAATGGACAGATACTTTCAAATTGTACTTACTCTCAGTGTTGGGGGGGTCACTTTTTAAATTTAATTTAATTTTAAATTTAATCCTGAAACAGCTTCTTATTACCTTAAAAAATGTTAATTAGTAACTTAATCCACATATTACAAAATTACAATAATTTCATTACTTTGTTACATTTGGATTACCTCAACACCATGTTTGCACATAAAGTCTAAAAAAAAGAAATATTAATATGAAGACTTTATTTAATCTTCAGAACGAGTGTGTTTTCTGAAAGAATCCACACTTGTGTATTTGGTTTAACTTCTTTTTTGTTTATAATTGTAATCCTGTTGGTAATCCCCCTCACATTACAAAATATCTCTGTTGTGAAATCACATTTTCTTTTATTTTAACCGAACAGTTTTTTGTATCCTAATTACATAATCCTGTTACATGTATCCCACTACTCCAAATGCATGCTTAGGACAACGCTTCAGTAAATGTATTTCTTTACATCCCAGCACTGGCTGGTAGTCAGGAACAGACTATTTACTGTAAATGGCAACAACAAAAATAAACAGAGGAACTGGGTTGCAGGCTTGAGCAGCGATGTGGCTGATTTATTCCTCTTCAGTGAAGCGCTCCTCTGACAGAGGCACAGAAATCAACATGAAGGAAAGCTTTGTACTTCATGAACTCTGTTCCCCTCACCTGTGTTCACCTCACTCACTAGTTTCATCGCTATTCTCTTTCTAAACATAGGAGGTATGTTTTGTTTTCTTCCTGACATCAACATGCACTTTTCAGACTGTAGTGGCAGTCTAATCTAAAGTTTGGGTAAATCAACTATCCATCATGCGCAGAGAACATACCCGCAAGGTGATGGAAGTCTGATGCTGTCAATCACTTACCGTCCGTTTGAATGATTGACTTCTTCTCTCTGTCACTTCATGAAGCGCTCCAAGTTGGGCACATGGCGCGATGCTCCTGAGGCTGCAGTCGCTGCAAATTATGTTAAGACATCAGTGTTTTTGTCTGAATTAATATTCATTACACATCAGAGGTGGTTTTGTATCGTCATGGGGATACTGTTCATTCAGCTGCTCCGTGTCGTAGGGGCCTCTTCCCGTCCTCCATGGTTTGATTTGCTGCACTGACTGTTATAGTCAACAGGAAGTGGGTATTTCAGTAATGTTAAGACGTAGGCCGCAGCTCCTGCAAGATACAATTACTCTTTTTGTGTCCTGCTCCAAAAACACACCGCGTCACGGATTTACGTACTGAGCTCTGCCTTTAATTCCCGATCAGACAAGGGAAGGAGCACCGCTTCCAGGAACTGAGGCCGCTTCAGCAAACAATACGAGGAAAAAAAACGCATCACAGTGCTGGTCACACTGATTGAGGGACAAACACCCTCCCAGCTAAAACCATTTAACACCAAAGATGTTGCATAAGGAAATGAATAAAAAAAAAAAAAAAAAATGATAATAATAATCTATACATAAGTACATGAATTTGCCCCTCACTTCATCGCTTTACATTCATCCCGTCTGGTTTGTGTTTGTGCGTTACGTCACAGCGGATTAGCCGCTCAGAACGCTGGTGGGTGTTTTTTTCAGTAGGCGTGGTGTGAGTTCTGCTTGCAGATTGTCGACATTTGGTTCAGAGCAGATTATGTTACTCCGCGTGTGCTGTTGTGCCGTGAGGATAACCGCACATCAGCTGAAATTGCGGCACAAACTGGCATGTAACTGGGTGATGTGAGGGGGCTCCGGGTCATTCAGTGTGTGAGAGAGGGACGGACGAACAGGGAAAAAAGAGATGAAGCGCATGCATATATGGTCGGCTTTATTCTTTTTTAATCATATTAAGTTGGATCATTAGATAGACCCATTTACACGGCCCATCCATGAGGTTGGACCAAATCTCATTGGATATCAGCCTAATCTACAGCAAAAGCTCTGCAGCCTCCAGTTTGCGGCTTTTGAGGGGGCTGCATGTCCCTCGGTGCAGGCCTGGGTACGAACATACGTGCAGCCTTAATGTGACCGAATTAGGATTGAGAACAAATTGCCACTCTTCATTCCCAAATCCAGACGTGATTGAGAAATAATGAGCCGCTCAGCCAACATAAATGGTTCACAAGATTATCCCCCTCTGAATTATATAGCTCACCTCTGTCCTGGCCGAGAAGTCAAAGAGTTTCGTAAAAGAGAACAGAGTTATCGGACACATCAAGTCCAGAGAAAGCCCTGGTGTGGGGCAGATAGGGTCGCTTCATCAAGCAAATGTCGTCAGCAATGATCTCAATCTAATACACTAATACTTCCGCTCTGAAATTTCAGGGGGAATGTTATCCAACCGTGTGTCCAAAGCATCACATCCTGCATCATTTACATTGCAGTGCAATCACTGTGATAGCCCCGTGACTTTGACCTTCCCTGGATGGGGAAAGCATCATTCTCAGTCTGCTCCCGTGGAAAAAATGCTCAAAGATTATCCCCTAGCAGCATTTCACGCTATGATAGCACTAATGGCAAAAATAGAATCATGATCCTCATCGTTTAAAAGAGGATCAGGATGAAGGTCCTGCTGACATGACCTTTCGAGTGTGTTCTGGGGGCTAAAGCCAATACAGTTGCAATTCCCCAGTTGGCTCACAAGACCACTGAAATTGGTGACAGCGGCTTACATTTATCATGGGCCACACTGGAATGAGGTATGAAATTCCAGTTCTGTCACTTTAGTGCACAAAGTACAGACTCCATGATTCATACAGGTGTGTCAAGTCATCTGTTGTGTAATCCGCATTTTGCCCGGACTCTGAATAATCACATTTCGAGCCGTCACACAAAAACAATAAAATACACCACACAGTCGATGCGTACGTTGCAAAATAAAGCTTAAATTTGTGCAGCCAGTACGTTGACCGTGTAATTCAAGCTCACCAGAGGTGAAATGTGAGCACTGTGGTACAATGTGTACAAATGCCTTAATCAAAAAAAAAAAAAAAAACTAATTATGTGGTAAGGGTATCATTTGAATAACAGCAATATAACATGATATGAATGAGTTAAAGAATGTTTCAGCATTTTAGGAAATATCTTTACTTGCTTCCTGGCGGATCCTAAGAAGAGGAGATTGATATTGTATCCTTGAAACTCACAGTTTTACACTGGGTCAAGTGCCAGACTATTTCTTGGCCAGGCACAATAGCTTCCTGAAGTCTGCACAAAGCCAAGAAACAATCTTTTAGTTTTTTTTTGTTGTATGAATTGTGTTTTGAAAGCTTTGTGAGGTGGATTTTCTTCCTGTTTGGACAGAGCCAGAGTATCTGTTTGCCACCCATTTTCCAGTCACTGCGCAAAGCTAACTGGCTGTAGGATCACATTTAGACAGGCATGCGAATGGTATCAATCATCTCATCTATTCTCAGCCAGAAAGCAAATAAGCACAAAAATGTCAAACTTGTGCTCTAAAATCCAAGTTTGTGAGCAAATAGTGAAGCCCCGACAACTTGAATTAGAAATTCAGAGAGTAATTTGAGAAACCTGACACTGTCTGATATAACTTTTTGCTTCTGATGAATGACTCAATTCACTTAAAAACACCAACTTGTAGATGTTCATTACGCTTTTTTTCTCAATTCACCTGACCTCTGCTTATTTTCATGCGGTGTTTACAAATGCTGAAAAAATGTTTAACAGCTTCAAAAACAGATCAAACAGCTCGTCTTGGAGGCTGATCCTTACAGATATTATTCAAAGAGACTCTCCGAGCATGAATTATATAGCATGTACGCTGGTTGAGAAAGGTGAGCGAGAGGATGAGCGGTAGAGAGTGGCAGAAATAAATAGGTGGAGATGGAGAGGGAACCGGAGCGAGATTTGATAGAAAGAGAGCGTGATAGCGTCGGAGAGCGTTTAGCATGCAGAGCAGAACGCAAACACTTTTAGCCCTTCTGTCGAAGTCTGGGACTCCTCTGCAGTGAGCGGCCTCAACTTTCTCACATAAGCCTTCGCCTCGAGCCAAGAAATCAAATATTTCAGTCACATTCGCTGAAGCAAAGGAGGGAAAAAAAAGAGCCTTATTACTTATGATCAAAGGTTGGTGTTTTCTGGAGGAGACATGGAGTGTCTGCTAGAATTTGCATTAGGAGTTGAAGGCGGGTCATTTTCAGTGAATAGAGAGACATCCAGAAGCGGGCGGGGATTCGTTGTTTTCCCCTGCTTTTAAGCTCACTTCCTTTGAAGAAAGTTTACATGGGTAAACAGAGCTACACGCAATCCTGATTCGAGTATTAGGAATGAAAATGTTAAATCTGTATCTCCAGGTTAAGTCACACGAAAGCTGTCACCTGCGAGGGAGGAAGGTTTCTTGTTACGTCTTCGACTGCCGCAACTCGATGTTGTGTTCTGCAGGTTTTTCTGACATTATGAGAAAACATACCACAAGATATACTCTGATTAAAGATCAGCGTACAGAGGCCTTAAATGTGTAAGAGCGAAAAAGAGAGAGGGAGGAGGGACGTGAGTATGGTGCAGGAAAAAAAGAAATACAAATAAAATATTAATAACAGTAATAATCATGCTGAGGAAAGGCAGTGAACTTGGATTCAGGCCCCACTGGGAAAGTACTCAGTCTGGTCAGGTGTTTGAGTCTGGCTCAGTCTACAATTTTCTTTGTAATTATTGTTTGCCTCTCATAGCGTGACCCCTCTTCTGAAACCGATGTTTTTCCCTTTTCATTTACTCCCTTCACACGACTGTAAAGGGGACACAAAAAAAAAAAAAACAGGCACTGGTCATTACAGAAAATGCCCCGAAACAACGTTTCCTTTCTAAAGTCAAGCAGCGAAGCCCTCTAGCATCTGTAGTAATTGTGAGTGTGGCCAGGGTCAGGTGACGTTTCTATAGAGTCAAAGTCTGCAGAGGGAGGAGGTGGGGTAATCATGGGACTCAGGAGGACACTGTTCATTTCTAATTTTCTACTGTCAATGGAGGTTTCTATTGACAACAGTGGCGGTCGTGGCTTGCTTGGCGCCCTGGGATCAGCCATTGCGCTTCACAAATCCTAACAAAATAACATTCTGACAATGAATTGCTCAATTTTGGAAGACTTGTTATAGGAGGAAGCCGGCCCATCAGACAAATCCGTGACGACTGCACCACCAATCTAAGTATGGGATAGTTAGGTGGTGCATTGTTTTTTTATAGTGGCAAATGGGAAATTACACTTATTTTTGTTTTGCCAACCATCTCCACCCCTTTGCTCTTCAGCCAATCACATGCCCGTTGCTGTTAGCTAGCTCATGGGTTTATGTGTTAAGGAAAGACACTGCACGCTCTTTTAGCTCATCTTGTTGTAATGAAGATGATAAAGAAATAGCATTTGAGTCCAATGTTAATAATTCATTGAAATTATTTCATAATGTGTCGGTGAATTTTTAAATGTGTTCCTATATTAATATGATTATTCCATAATGTTTTATTTATGTATTCAATATTTGCTATTTTGGAGAGTTAAGCAGCTGGGCTGTGCACTCTGTGAGTATTACTAAGTCCACATGGTTTCTGAGCAAATTACAACGGAAAGCTTACAACTGCTGTGGCGGGTTCACTCTCCTTGACTTTTCAGTTTAAATCAGTCAGTCAGTGTGTGACTCGAACACTCTAACTCTAACATCTGCCTCTCCTCTGCTGAAAAAGCTTAGGGTAGAGTTGACTGGAGAGCTTTAATGTGTCATTAGGTTCAAAATTTTTAAAAGTTGTAGTCAGCAACAATTTAAATTTTTTTTTGGGGGGGGGGGGGGGGGGGGGAATCCATTTGCTTTAATTTCCTGGCATTAAAATGATCCGTTGCATAATATTGAATTATTATTCACATCAAAATCCAAATCTGATGAGGCAGATTTAAATACATTTTTGGATGGAGACCTATCCCTGATATTATTAAAATATAACAAATTACTGTTGGTGCATGTTGGAAGTATGATTACATGGGTGTCAGCTGCAGAATAACCGCTAAATGCAACATTTTCCTATGCTGATTATTTTCCTTTACCAGGGTTTCTTCCGCCGCCTGTAGTTATTTTTGATTCCCTGCCAAGATGCTAATGCATTTTGCATCCGGACCCTCGTTGCAGATGGAGGGCCCATAATTAGCTTCATTTCCCTTCATCATTGCAGAAAGAGGCTAAATCTGTTACTGAGAGCAAGAAATACACTCCGACTGAGGGGTGGGTGTCAGTTTTTGCACTGTGATGAGAAAGTTCTTGACGTCCAGCAGGAGCCCGCAGGCTCAGGTCGTCGTGTTTCTAGGCACTGTTAAATGGAGCTGTGGCCCCGGCATGGCACTGCTGTCAGACCTCACAGCCTCCGCCGACAACTTAGGGGGCTTGTAAAGAGGCCAGGGCTGATGGGTTTTTAGTCTCCTTGGGTAGCCAGCTGGAAGAAAATTGGAATGATCCTGTGGTGTGTGTGTTACAGTGTCTGTGACAACAAGACACACTTTGAAGGTCCAGAAATAAGGCTGTATAAGTGTGTAAAAAAGTGAAATAAAAACTTCCTTCCGGCTTGATTGAAAATCCGAACTAACAGCATTTGGCAGCTTTTTATAGATGGGAAGCCAGTGAGAGATTACATCCATGTCATTGTTCTAGTGGGCCCAATTGATTGGTCAGAGCTCCTGAGGGGAGAGTGATCTGGGAGAATCCATGTGCAAAATTACAAAAAAAAAAAAGAAAAAAAAGATAAGTGTGGGTGGTTGCTCCAGAGGATGGAATGCAATCTAGGAAGTCCAATTTGACTTACATCCCAGAGTTTCAAGGTTCATCACATATAGGAACACTGCACTGCCTTTGCAATGCTATGAGGGAATATTACACCTTTGTAAATTATTATTACAGCAACAATCATTTTGAAATCCATCTTGTAAGGAAACTAAAATGACACTGCTCATGTTACAAATGGTGTTTGTCCATTGCATTATGCTTGCCTTGGCCCTACTTGGTTTGACTTGGCAAGTCAGCCTAACATGGCACGGATTTACGTTTCTTTTACAGCAGGGCTATCTGCTTGAGGGGCTTCAATTGATGACGTGCTTGGCTTGTGTAATGGTCAACAGAGTTGCTGTAAACACTCTCCCTCCCAGGAACATTATCCAAGAAAGCTGCTGACAGAGCACCATCAATTCAGTTTCACATTTTTGATTTCCTATAATTTTTTTTTTTTTTACAATGAAACCTCTCTGTTATTTAGTTATTCAAATGTTTTTTTATTGTGAAGCAGCACCATCAGGATATGGTGGCTGAAAACAAACAGTGAAATACAGCAGATATCGTCAATTACATTAAGCATCAAAGACTTTTTACCACATCTTTGTTAGATAACATTAGGTGAAAAGAAGTGGCCGGTGTGTCGATGAAGGTTCTCAGTCATCTAGATCGTGGTAACTCTAGGTGCTGTATCGTAAGCAACTGGACTTCTTTCAGTTTCTTGAAGACGTTTCACCTCTCGTTCAAGAGGTGTCCTCAGTTCTAACTAACTGGAGGAGTTGCAGGCTTTTAAACTTTGTGTGGGAGTGTCCTTAAGTGACAAGTCGTGTAGTAAGCCACCTCCTCTGTTCAAAGAGGGCTGTTCCAGTTCGACAGATGGATTCCTTTACTCCTCCTTCAAACCATCTTTCAAACTCCAAGGTGATTACATTGTAGGCCTCTAAGGAATGATTTTCTTCTTCAGATCTAAGTGGACAGCAGAGATCTGGAGAAAAATCATTTCTTTGAGGACAACACTTGGGCTATCTACATGGCTATCTACATCCTTTATGGGTTGCATACACTCTAAAACATGAACAGGGTCTTGTTTATTGCACTGCTTTGATTATAGAGCATTCGATATCTGACAGAATCTAGGCATATGGGCCACTGTAAAAGGGAATTAACCATCAAAAGAAGGGAGAAGAAGGTGGGAAAAAGTGCAATTTAACCACATACTTGGAAAATGACCAATTACCTAATTCATTTATATATATATATATATATATGTAAATGTGTCTAGTTATGTCTTGAGTTTGGGAGGCCTGGATACCACCATATCACATCTGTTTTCCGGGAATAATTCTGTACATTAAATCCCTTATGCAATATGAACATATGGGCATTATTTGTATGTTTAATTCAATCCTTTCATTTTGAATTAAGTATCACCAAAATATTGAAGACAACTGAAAGAAAATCATAACATCTCATTATGAAGTATGTGTGAATGTAGAGGTGAAACATATACTCCAATGTGTGAATGAGACATTTTGTACTGGTGAGGGTGGATCCTTGTGTCTCGCCAAATGTTCCAAATGTTATTCATGCTAGGAGGAACTGTAGCTTCCTCCCAGCGTGAGTCCCCTTTCAAAGTCCCACATCCACAGGCCTTGTGTTTGCCAGCATGGAAATGCTTCTGATGATCAAGCTAATTTAAAAGTGTGCTCTTGAAGTCGAGACACTTGATGATATTTTTATTGGAGAAGTGCCTTTTAAGTTATAATCCAGGACGAGGACTTCTATTGCAGAACACAGTGGTGATTCCTCCCAGTGCATGTTTGCAAAAAGCATCAGCAGCATTTTTTGCTAAATGAGAAACAGCAGCAGTGATTTGTTTTTCAATAAAAAGAAAGATATACATGGTAACACGAACAGTGACAGGCAGCATAGCTGAATCATTGATATTGGAAAAACATAGAGACAGAAACTAATACTCTCCAATGCAACATTTCCAAATGGTTGAGCACTTTCCTCTGAGACAGAAAAACATGATCTAGGAAAGGGGGAGGTACGTAGTGTTCCAAATATCAGGCATACCAAAACCTGGTATGTATGTATGTATGTATATCTAATGAAAATGAACACGTCATGTATATGTAATGGTTGGAAATCTTTAAATACACATCATAACAGAACCTTAAGGGACACCTGTATAGATTGTTCCTCAATCAAGTCCACAATTTCATGACAAAATTGTGGAAATCTGGTTGAATGTAGAATGTAAAATATATTTGTTTGTTTGTTTGTTTTAAAGTCACAATTTCTAACAAATGTATTGATTTTATTTAAAAGGTGAAATATGTGAGAATTGTCCACCTGTCAAAATCACACTGAAAACGAATAGGGGGCACTGTATTGGTAGAATAACCGCTAATTGTGTCTATATGTACCAAGGAGGCTCATCCATAGAGGCAGAGGAGGTTGGTCCTTCTCTATTTTTGAGAGGCAAGAGGAAGAGCAATTTTTTTTTTTAAGAAAGAGTAACTGGTTGAAATAAATCATTACCAAATCTCAGTATCATTTATAAAATATTAAACATATATTATATCATAAAAAAAAGTTTCTTCTTTGGAAGAAAATCCACTTAAAACGGTTCAACAGCGACAGCTGCAGATGGAGGAGACAGAGCAGTCAGTGAGAGGAGCAGGGAGCAGGAATGTGGGGGCTAGAGGAGGACGGAAGGCTTCTGTCCTCCGTGGGGGGGATCTCCTTCCATTCACTCAATGCATTTAGGATTTTTTCATGCTGATCTATGATTGGCTAAGACACGTAAAATGACGCGCTAAGGGAGGACGTCCTCCCTTACCAATCAGCAACCAGAATACAAGATTGACAGCAGGTTGGTCCAATAACAGTTCCAAAATTTCATTCTCACATTAATACAACCGTAAACAAAAAAAACTTCTATGTATTTTACAGCTTTTACTGCCAGCCATGCTCGGACAAGAAATATGGAGTTTTCAGCGATATTGGAATCGGTTTCAAAGGAAACATAAGCAAATTTCTGAATGAAAAAAAACTGTTCGGAGAAATCAGAAAGAAGCAGTCAGAAAGATAATTCATAGTTTTCGTTTCGTTCGTCCTGCTGGAGGACATGTAATGCTGGAGATTGTGATGAGTGATGAGTGTGATGTCCTGTGCTGTCGTGAAGTATGTACATTGACTGCTGTGGTAGCACAGTAAGTAGAGCAGTTGCCTGCCACACAGGTGACTGGGGATTGAATCCCAGAAGGGGTACACATTGGTATTTTTTTTGTCTTGTATATTAGCCCACTGTACATTATTAGCCAGCTGGGGACACACCAGCCCATGTTAACCGATTGTGTCGTTCACACACCAACAGCCAACAACAAACAGCCTTTTGCCATTTAATAAAATGTTTTTTTAAAGAAGTCTTGTAAGTCATTGTTTTATTGCTTAATTTTCATTGAATATAAGAAAGTAGGGATAAGTAGTTGACTTGTATAAAATAACATGACACCGTGGACTGGTTTTCCTCCTGTCCTTCCCAAGTTTTTGAGTCACCAGCCGCCACTGATATGTACCTACTGAAAGCTAGTTGGCTAGCAGTCCTGAACCTGAGCTGGGAGCACCAGGGGAGTGTCGATGTCTATGCCACTGAGACAGGAGTTTTGAAAAATAGGTGAACCTTGAGTTCAGGTTTTTTTGGCCAACTCTCTCTTATTTGTAACATAAGGGGAGTGATGGAAAAATGGTAGAGGATTATTAAAAACAACGACAAAAAAATGGTGGTAATTGCAGCAATGGTTGTGATGTTTTTGACATGCAAATGAGGGAATATTCCAAAAAATTGTGTGTTTGATGAATCTGATATTAAGACACTGGGTAACACAGTGAAAGTTGTGTTTTATTTGTCACAGAAATACCGCGCTTGTCAGCCTCATTAACAGATTACAGGTTTAGTTGTAAAGTCATGTTGACAGATGAATAGGATCCAGATAGCGAATGATTGTCGGAGCAGATATACAGTAAAGGTTTGACTGAGTAAGACACACTCACTGGCATCCTATCAGCCTGCAGCTGCTTGTGAAACAGCAGAGGGTCTGGTGGAGGAGGAGCCTTGTTGATTTTCCCTGGTGATTCCGTCTCAAGATCGATATCTTCTCAGGTCCTCTTCAGTCCTCTTACTTTCTGGGGTTAATCGACGACAATGGGGACCCTGCCTTCTAATCCATTCACTTGGTGCGAGATAAATTGAGGGCTGTTGACAAGAACTTGACTTAATTTGGAGCTGAATATACGTCTCTACATTATCCTGGCCTGTGGTCACGTCAGTGTGGACCCACCACAGGCAATTCACCCCTGCAGAACTAAATGACAAGGTGACGTCTCAAAGCTTAAATTAATTTGTATTCAAGTGATTCACACTGTATTTTCCATGTCAGGGAAGCAGAGACGTGCTTTATATGACGCCTTGAGGGCCCCTATGTTCTCAAAGTCATGGTTGTGATGTGAGCAGTCACTTTTTGAATATTCCCACAGAATTTCATACACTGTTTAATAATTCACTCAAAATTATAAGAGATGTGGCAGTGTGAGTAATATACATAACTAGTTCTAATCATATGCTGAATTTCATTAAAGCTGCCCGGGGCATTTCATTCAGCATCATCACTCTGCAGCACGTGCAGCAGTCACTTCAGACTTGTAATATATACAGCATGGATGGATGCTGATGTTGGATTGTGACCGTGTTTTAAAATTCATATTAAAGCATAATCATTGATTTGTTTGATCCCTCTGAAAGCCTTAGGAGATTGTACCAAGAAAAGAAGTTGCAGCCAATGAAGATCAAACAGAGGGCTGCTATTTTTAATTCACGAGTTATTCTTAGACCAATGGTTTCCTTGACCAGAGGATCAAAGTTAAAAAAGGGGGTTACATCAGTTGGAGAGAAGAGGCGAAAAGTTCAAAAAATGCAGTGAAGGAGTAATTCATCTCGTCCCTTTATTACTGCTCTTTATTTCACTGAAACTGAACAGACACTGCCGGTTTTCTCTGGACTATGTCGAGCGCTGCAATGCCAATGTCCTGAAGAGGCTGAGGAGAAAACAAACAAAATCTGGACGCCCGAGGTTTGGGAAGAGGCCAGATTTGACAGAGCAGTCAGTCATCACTCTCCCAACAATCCTGAAAACAATGAACACGCCACAGTGGGCCCACCATCTGTTTGGGAGGAGGAATGCTGCTTGGCTCTCAATATGGTTAGTGAGACATAATGTGAGCTGCTGTTATTGCTACATTCAAAAGCATTTTGTAAATTCAAATGCATTTCGGTACTCATTTAGAGCAGTTTTGCTGACACAATCTCAGAAAATGGTTCCCCTCTTATGTAGTTTTTTTTTTTTTTTCTCAGCTCATTAAAATGGCACACCAGCAATGGAGCACAATAAGATCCTCATGAGCTGCAACTATGAAGGAGAAGAAGTCCAGTAATTAAAGTATAAACTGTATATCACCATAAAGTAAAGTATTTCTGCTGGGCTACTCGGGGAGAAACAAATTCTTTGTTTTAATTGCTAACTCCTCTTTTGATTGCTTTTATGTGATTATTAAGTAAATTAAATGTCCAAACATTGTTTTTTAGAAAGGTAGAAATTGGCAATAACCAAATGTATGCCTTAACTTTGCCAGTTCAAAAGCTATAAACAATTATCATTGTTCTATGTCAATTAAAGATAAAAAGCAGTAACTCCTCACATTTGTAGGTCCGGTCTGTTGTAATTGCACCTAGAACACCCCCATCATACCCTCTACTATGGTGGCCACTAAAAATGCAAAAAAAAAAAACACTGTTTAGTTTCAGTGGTTGTCCTTTTTGGATTAAAAGGTTGGGTTGTCCTCTTTCCCAAAGCCTCAGTTTTTGACAAGTTGACAATTCTTACAAATCAGACCTTTAAGTGTCCTTTCATACTAGAACATACCACACAATATCAAAGAAAATCTACGAAATAAGAACTTTTATTCATAATATATTCATACTTGTACACAAGTAAAATAAAATGCATATCTATGGTTCCATTGCAATCTCCATAAACAAACTGACAGCATTCTTTTGGTAAATGCTACCCATACACCCTTTCTGTCATGAAAATAGAACTAAAATCAGGGGAGGTAAAACATCTGTTTTTATAAACATAAAAAAAACATAACATTACCCAACAAATGCATCACTTTGAATAAATAATGGGGGGGAGATCGTTTATCTTCATTAAACGGACCCAACATTCTTTGTGTGCGCTCGGTCTCTGATTTCCTGTACTTGTTTTTTTCATTTTTGTCATTTTTTTAATTCTTCCGGTGGACTGTCTAAGCAGTAAAAGCTTTTGAGAGGGAAAAAGGGAGGAGTCTCCGAAGTGTAGCTTAGACACAGTACAGTTAAGTACATAGAGAACAAACAATTTTGGGCACCAATTCATTATATACATTAGATCTGTAGTGTTCTGTAAAGGCATCCATTTTGTTAAATGTACTCTAATATCCTCATCATTGTTTGTCCTCACCCGTGGTGGGTGAACGTGAATCCTTGCTTTTCAGTCACTGTCTGTTGTAGATGTCACTGCATCCTTGGTTATCATTGTCATGAGCATCAACAATCTTGAGTCCTGTGTTCAGAGTGATACCAGGAGTCCTAAGACATGGCTAGAGATATCCAGATCATGGGAATGAAGAGAAAGTGCAGCGCTTGCAAAGTAGATCCCCGACCTTTGATGCACTGGGTGTCTGATTTGGGCTTTTTGGAGCACTTCTTTTTCTTTTTGTTTGATGCTGTAGACGATTCCAGATTGTCTATAAGGTCCGGGTTTATGTTTTCCAAAGTCTTGTCCAGGTTGTTGGACAAGGTTCCCAGTGGTCCATCGTTCTGCTTGTTCTGGGTCTCGTTTTTCGTTCGTTCCGGCTCCTTGAATTTAGTCTTAGACATGTTCTCCTTTTCCTTGAGAGGGTTGTTGGTGATTTGGCGGCTCTTGCCAGACAGGATGGACGACTTGTCATTATCTCCAAGGCAACACCTCGGAATGTTGTCCTCAAGAGGATTTTCAGTTGAAGAGAATTTCCCAGACTGTGCCTTGGAGCTGAAGAGATTGGTCTGGATTTGAGGCGTTTCCACACACCCCTCCAAGTCTTCACTTTTCAGTCGTTTCAGGTCCTTTCCTGCCAGGAACTCGGGAACACTGCACTCCAACTCAGAGCTTGAACCTTTGAAACGTTTGAACCAGTCCCACAAGGTCCTCGCCCGGCAGTCACAGATCCACTGGTTACCATTTAAACGCAAATACTGGAGACCCACCAGTGGGTCCATGGTCTCCCCTGTCAAGACAGTGAGATTGTTAAAGAACAGGAACAGGGATTTCAGCTTACCAAGATCAGTAAAAGCCCTTGGTTGGACATAGATAACTCGGTTCTGGTGTAGCAGCAGCCGATCCAGATTAATTAGACCTCGAAACATATTGTCCGTTACTATCTTGATTTTGTTATTGTGCAAGTAGAGATAGGTGAGGTTGGCAAGGTCCAGAAAAGTGTCATCATGCAGGGTAAGAATGTTATTGTCCTGCAGGTAAAGGTACTGTAGGGAGAACATTCCTCTGAAAACCCCAACGGGGAGCTCTGACAGGCCACACCTGTGCAGGTGGAGGGTGTGCAGCTTTGTTAAGCCTCGGAAGGCTGTAGGGCTGATGGTGCGGAGGTTGCTGTTGTCTCCGATGTCCAGTTCCTCCAGTTTTTCCAAGCCGTAGAAGGCTCCAGCCTCGATGTAGCTAATGTTGTTGGAGTACAGCCAGAGAACAGTGAGATTGTGGCAAGAGCTGAAGCTGGTGGACCTTACCACCGTCAGCTTGTTGCTCTGGAGGAATATCCGCTGGCTCCGCACAGGGATCTCAGTAGGGATGGAAAACAGTCCTTGTTGTTGGCAGGCCACAGTGGGCCTGGGCTCACTGTAGCACACACACTTGGCAGGGCAGCTGTCAGTTTGAGGCACAAGGTTCAGCCACATCACCAGAAACAGGAGTCGCCCCCCTACAGAGACAGATAAAAAGAGACATCAGTGGATTAGTAAATAATGTATGCAAATAATGAAAGTCACACTTCTAATATAGCTGCAGAAATCTGTAGAAATGTATGAATTCAGGTCAGAATGTAATATTCTTAAACCTTTGAGAGAACACCCTACAGTTTAATCAGATTAGAGATCATTGGAGAATCAGTCTGACATAGAGCATGAGGGTGGCTCTCTGTAACTGTTGATGAAATTCATTTTTAATGTTTTGTATATTCACATGCCTGGAAATACATTTTACATTTTTTTTCCCAAACATTATTACAGAACAGAGAATCTTCCTCATAATGTTGATTCAGCATGCACTTGAACAGTGTTATTTGCATCTAGGGACACATTTCCTTCCTGCTGACGGGAAGACTTTTGTTTAAAAAATTTTAAATGGCTTTTATGTTGAATTAGCATGCTCTAATAGGGCGGACATAACTAATGGTGTTTCAGCGTTCCTGAGGTTGACATTTAGCCTGACGCTGGGAGATAAGCGTTCATGCCAGGCTAAGAGATTGATGCCTGCGGCCAAGGTAGAAAGAGGGCTACAGAGGCCCGGTTTTTTTTCTAAGTGCAGCATGAAGGTGAGATATACAAGAGGTGTGGTAGCACTCAGAGCGAGGCTTGTCAAGATCCTTGTATGTGTTTGGCCCGCAGTCATCCATGTTTAAAATAAGACGCGTTCTGCATTTGCTTACATTAATTATTTCTGCCTGTCCTCAGCCACGGTTCGTATCAGCTTGTTTCTCACGATTAGTGAAATGGGCTGGATTACCACAAGTGAATGATCATTTCTGACATTACACACTGCTGGTACAGCCGAGGCGAAAAAAAAAAATACAGTGCATCTCTTCGGGCTCAATCATTCCTTCATGTAGAGATAAGGGTGTCAAAGTGTCACCGCATATGATGGCAGGTACTCCTCCAGATCTCTGAATCCTCTTCGGAGCCTGTCCTGGCTGAGGATTTCCAATCTCTGCTCCCATGCACATGTGAGGAATCCCAGTCTCGCAGGCATGACAGGTAGTGCGGCTCAGGAAAAAACGCATGAGCCTTTGCTCATGCCCTCCCTCCATCCCCACTCTCCCTCTTCTCATTCCCCTGCAATGTGTTGCGGTGCAGCTCATCTCTGGACCTTGTTAAACGGAGCTCTGGTGTGGCCTGACAGCAGCCCTCTGCTGCACTTTCCTTCCAATCTCCCTGCTCAGCCGTCAGACTGCCACCGGAAAGCTGTCAAGACTTTCCGCTCTTTCTGCATCGCAGCACTTTTCCCTCAGCACTGCCTAACAATAGCGATATTTTATCGCACAGCACGCTCCGTGTATCTCCTCTGCCATCTTCTTTTTTTTCCCCCCGTGCTGTCTATTCATTAACAGGCTATTTCCACCCACGCGTTGCATGTCAAAGCCTGGCTTCCTCAGCTCTCGGCGTAATATGTCTTGTCTTTGTTAGCATCTGTTGAATGACAACATAAGCCCCTCAATGTCATCAGCTCCGTCCCAATTATTTTTTTCTCACCAACACACTGATTGCATTACCATATGCTACGAACAGAAATCCCAAGTCACGGCTTGCTGACGTCTTTGTACAATTTCATTCTTCCATACCCCGATTTTTGAATAACCTCTGCCTGACTTCACAGACCTCTCACCATCCACTCCAGACACTTGTATGCTGTGTTCACTCTATTGATCGGAAAACAACACCAGTCTTTCCCCTCTCCTTTACTGTGTTGTCTTCACTTCAAATCTAAATCGTAGGAAAGATTACATAAAGAGGCGCTAATGTTTAGCTGTTTGTCCCCACAGCTGCTGTTGACACAAACCCGGATATCGTAAAATGCAGCATCAAGGTTTTCGGGTGAAAAAAATAAATAACAAAAGACAATCCATTCCTTATCGTATTTTGCCAGCTTTGGTTTCAACACTTAATCTTCCCCTATCTGCTGTGTCAAAACAGTGCCCGGAGCACTGCCTTCCTGTTTCAGATCCTGCCAGTGGCCTCTCTTCTGAGAGCTATATTATTGTACAACAGCAATCATCACTCTGTTTAAGAGCAGACAAGCTTCTTTGTTTCCTCCTGACTGACATTTTTGCCCCTTCAGCTTTGAGTAGAGAACATCACTTCTCCCGCTCCTTCTCCTCCAAGACAGGCACTTCTATTTACAATAGGAGCCTGAAAACACAAGTGGGCAGGTCAAAGAAATGCTGCTGACCAGTGATACAGCTTCTCTGCTCAGCTAATTAAATTGTCCGTCAAAACAAATGATCCAAAATCCTGTCATGTTGCTAAGGACAGTCTGGTTGTGACATTAATTTGGGCTGATATTGGTCTTGTGCCAAAAAATTGGATAACAGTCTCTTGGATTGTGACAAGCTTCAGGCATGACAATCTGAGAGACCTGCAATGAAACTTTCTTTGGCCTGCCGCAGCACCTCACCTAAAAGTATTTCTTTAGTATGGATTCAGGAGAGCTATGTCCTCTGGTCCAAAAGAAAAAACTAAATACTGCTACAGAAAAATAGCCCGTAGATGAATAATATCAGCTAACAACGACTTTGAGTCCAAAAATATTGGTATCAGTTCCCTGCTTGAGGACACTACATTCAGCAGCAGAAACACAGAGATGCCCACAGGAGTGGTATAAGTGGGCACAGACAGCCTTGTTTACTTATTGTATGAGTGTATCACTTAGCCAGACTCCTCGCTCATTTGCATGTGTCCCTGGCATGTTCGGAGCTCCAAACCTCTCGGCGCTCCTTTGTCTTGCTATGAAAAATACAACATGAATTTTAAACTCTTACACTTGCCCCGACCCCGCAATGAACACAAGAGGGCATGTCGGGACAGCACATTGAGCGGGGCCCCACGATTCATCACGGTGGCTTTACTTTGAAGGGCCGGGGATTGAGCAGGGACGGCTAACATGACAGTCTTATCCCCCTGGCCCAGAGTGGAAGTGATGTCTCTGTCAGAGATGAATCACAGTCGTTCTCCAGAGGGACCTCCTGGCCTCTTTCTGAAATCATACATTATTGTGTTGCTCAGGGGCGGGTCTGCATTTAATATAGTCATGATCCTTCTCTCTAAGGTCATGTATCTTGTGTGAATCCGCCCATGCATACGTAAATTGTTAAAAGGGAATAGCTTAGAGAAACTGTATAGGATGTGACAGCTGTATGAAGCCCAATTTCGGAACAGCCGAGGCATCTATAAATGACTTTGTGAGCTGGGAGTCTGAAGGGCAATAACTCGGGTGCCCCGCAGATTCGCAAACACAAAGCTGTCATGAAGAGTGAACACAAAAATATGAAGATTATAGTCCTTCACTCAGAAACGATTATGTTCAGCTGTATTTCTTCCAAAAAAATTACTTCTTAATGTTGTTTCAAAATCTTTTTTATACGCAATTTCAAGACAAGTCAAGTCAATTTTATTCGAATCGAGGGGCTAATACTGCAATCCAGTGCAAGCTGGAAGTCAATATTTCAGTCCATATTCCCGACTTCTAGACTTCTATCAGGCATAAAACAACTGAGTGGAAACGACAAAAGCAACTATAAGGTTGGCACAGCAGGTTTCGCAACGCAAACACTATATAAGGAAAAAAAGCGATGAAAAGAAATCGTTCACCGTGTGTGCCGCCATACTGCTGTGATGACATGAAGTAACAGTTTGTCAAGCCCACTGAAGCACTTAGCCATCTTTGTGAATAAAACTGACTTGACTTGTCTGCACCCATTTTCAAGGGTCAGAATTCTAGTTTTCACTTTTCTCAGTTTGGCAGTTACACCTTAGTTAGGCAGGTGACTGAGACTTTGGGACTGTCTCTAAAAGCCCTCGTCGATGGCTGACTGTTTCGCTTCCTTCCCTCTGGTGCTATCTAGCCAGGTGAAATCCATTTAAATTGTGCATAACACAGGAAGTGAACTGTCCAAATGGAACATCAGCAAATTTCAAAGTTGAGGCCCACTCTTGATATATTTGACTGGAGTTTGAGTTATGCCGTCCTCGATGTGAAGCAACTTACGACATGTACTCCTGTTCCTGTAAATGAATCCCTTTTGGTCTACTTAAACTTTTTTTTCTTAATTCTGAATCAGTGCTTCTACTTCTTTCTTTCATGTCAAGTTTTTTGATAAAGCACTACTTTTGGAGAGGCGAGAATTACAGAGTAGCCTACAGTTACACTGTCATGGCAGACCAGGAAGATATTCCATTTAGAGTTTGCTTTGAACCTCTTTTCCCTCATAAGCCTGTGAAAAAGTTTTTTGATAGAGAAGAAATGGTCTTCACTTTCAAGAGCTTTCCCTGAATTGCAGAGGGATTGGTTGGCGGGGCATATTCAAATGGAAAAAAGGTTGTGATCAGAAGGCCACAGTGGCCCTTTTATGACTGCCATATTTACCCTGTCGCCGAGAGTGCATCGTTCAAAAGAGCTACTTTTACTCAGTTTTCAACACAGTTATTCAGACTTCTTGGTCAAGTATTAATTCCTCACTTTTATGTTCGCAATTTTTTAACCTTGATGCTGTCAAACTCACTTCCTATTGTTGCCTTAACCTCAACCATTTACAGGGTGACATGATAAGTTGATTTAATGCGAATACTGTTATTAAAAAAAAATTAAAAAGTTCCCTATTTTTCTTTCTCTCAATCTAGACATGAGTAATAATCAATCCACGTCCCAGAAGAGCGTACATGCACACACACGCACAGACACACACACATTGCAAACACAACAACAAGCACACAGAGACAGATTTGTGCCTGCCTTTTCAACATTGATGAACCAGATGCCATGATCTTAAATAAAGATGCACACAGCCAATTAAACAGGTTATCTAGGACTTGATAGAGAGCCGAGCTGAAGTCCCCTGGCTAACCGTGGACTGCTGCGGGGGCATCAGTGGCGGCTTCGGCATGCAGACGAGGATACAATTAGAAGATGTACAGGGGGACAGATGAGGTCCTGTTTGACACACATCTGACACAGCACTTGCCCAAGCAGATGGCTCATGAATAACTGAGGGAACCGGAGGTCGGCGGCAGCAGGAAAAACAGAGCCACAGTCTATGAGTGTACGTGGGTGGGAAAAGAAGGTTGCCGTAGAGCTGCATGCACGCGTGTGAACATACATGGAAGTGTCTTCTCGTCTACAAGGAGGATGAAATCAACTCCTATGCTCAGAAAACACCTCTTCTGTGGCACAACTGCAGCAGGCAGATAGTTTGTCATGCGACACTATTGAGAAGTGACAGCAGTAACAATAGGCAGTCAGCTCGCAATATCCTGACAATGAGAGAATGAGCTCGCAATCAAAGGGCTGTCGGATCGAATCCCCGCTCGGCTGGTGAACAATTGGAAGATAAAGTGGAAGTGAAGAGTTCTCCCTTTCAACAACAGCCATCAAATTACCATCGACCCTTGAGTGATGCACTGACCTCCCAGCTGCTCCAGTCCTCCAGCGAGTGAGGTTTTGAGCCAAGTCAAGACTGAGCTATGCCTGACATTTACAAACTGTGGTTATGTACAGGGCTAGAGAGTAACTTTATAAGTGCAATTGCTCATGCAGTACAATGTTTAACTTTATTATTACTGTATGCATCTTCACTTCACAACATTTTCATAACCAAATATGTCCTTTTTAGCTTTTAGTTAGATACTTCTAATTTAAACACTAATTTTTGATTTGTATATATCTTTGTATATCTGCTCTGATTGGCATGCTCATACATGGTCAGCTCTGTACGTGTGTACATAGTGTGATGTCAAGATGTCATGCAATTAAAGGCGGAACTACTGACGAGGCATATCAGGAGCAGAGGAGCTCTCGTTGGCACAGACTTTGACTTTCTGTTAACTTTCAAGACCTTTTACATCCACAGTAACCTACACACTGAAGGAAGGTGGAAAATTAGCAAGATATGTCTCCTTTAAAGATGCCATTTGAGAGAAAAGTTGATTTTTGAGTCTCATTCTCACTTTCAAACGTCAAAAGCTTTGGGATTGAAGGATGGGTCATTTTTTGACGAGTTGGGAAACCCGGAACATCATTATTAGATGAGTTGGGACTGAGACTCAAAAATAAACAAATAGCACCTTCAAATACAAACTATATCATCAGCTTATAGAATATGAAACATTGTTTACGGTTGAATTATAGAAGTATAGATGCAATCAGGAGGTTGCAGGATTTTTACTTGTAATGGAGTTTTTTTATATGGTGGTATTTGATTTATATTTCCATGATTTATCGTTGCCTTACAATCAAGTTTGCAGTGGGGGACTTGTTATCCTTGCGAAAAGTGGTCCAAAATCGATGCAGCGGAGGAAGAGATATTCTGACTTTTAGTCCCTGGGTCAACAGCCAGAATAATTGATCCCACGCCTGCTACAGCAAATCGATAATCTTCCGTTATTTGCCCTTCCTGCCAAATAAATGATCATGTCTTTCAAATCCTGTGGTTACTATTGAAGGCTACAGATTTGTAGTCAACAAGTTAAGGTGGCGCTCTTCTAGAGGCACAGAAAACATTCAACCGTTTTCACAGGCTCTGAGGTACTCCTCATGCCTATTAACTTGTTTACAGCATTTACAATTGGTGAAGTGTCCCTTTAAGTAAAGGATGGATACTTGCTGCACCACTGAGTGTATATAGGGACAGCACTCCTGCAACTATTAATCAACTTAGTTGCTGAACTGACAACGCTTTCTCTTCTAAGTTGCATTTAAAAATGGCTGAAATAGAGTTATGTATGCTTAAATTGCCACTATAGTGGATTAATTGCAGTGTGGTGGCAGAGAGCCACTGGATTAGGGGGCAAAAATGGCACATTCCTCACAACTCTATTGTATAGTTGGCAGCAAACCAAGTCACCCTCAGCGGCGCTGCTGCTCACTGTGAAATGTTCCAAGGAAGGCATTGGGAGTCAAATCTACCCGTGAGGTTTTGCAGAATGGCTGAAATCCAGCTTTGTACCCGCCTCCACATGTCACAGACATGGGGAATTTCCACATGTGAAACCATGTACAATGCATAATTCAAGTAATGTAAGCTGAAAATAATGCAGGCATCCGCCGAGCATGAGCGCTGGGGGGTGTCCAGATGCACTCTCCAAGCCACAGAGGAGCAAAAATTCGGAATGCCCTACTTTGGGTTTTGTGCTGCGCGGGCTTGCCAGTAGTGCAGCCAAGCATTTTTGCTTAACAGAGTGTATAAGGCTTTATCTTATCTACACATGGCTGGAGAGAAAATAAATGAGGGTAGATGCTCCAGTACATGCCCCGTGTGTCCCAGCATTGCTTAGCTCTCAGGCAGACACAGGTGTTAACAACATTTTAGGAGGCATCCTTTTTTTGTTTAAAGGAGCACGTGTCAACCCCCTCAAGTACTAAGAGGATTTGTGTCAAAATTCTAGCATATAAAGGAACACACAACAAAGAAGAAACAGCCTTATGTAAGCTGCATTCGTTTGGTGCTATATGACATAATTCCTTATAGGTGTGTCATACAGTATGTCCGGCAGCTGCTTTGAAATGTTAGGTGCGATGACATGTCGTGTGTGGCGCTGTACGTGTGTCCTTCTTTGCTGAAATCTGCAATTTTGAATCGTTTGGTGTTTTTCTTTGTATGTCTAAAGGCTTTTCCTCATAGTGAACAGCATATGGATGGATAGAGGAGAAGTGATATGAGAATATAAGGACATTGCATGCCTGTGCACTGTCAAAAAGCTGATAGTTGAAAGTGATTGGAGCTCATTTTGACAGACTTCAATTCGTTTTGAGTTCTGCCGTTCCCAAAAAGGCTTTGTGATACAAAGAAAAGCTGCTTTGTCCCCACTGCATCTTTTACTATATGTGTTATATTATTTTCACTGGAATTGTTGTCAGCTGAGTTATAAATTGATTCAACATGTCCGTGCTCTGCCTCGTCTCCAAGAAATAACATTCCCGTACAAATTAGTATGCAAGAACGGATGCGTTGTAAGGGAAACAATGCTGACTCAATTACATTTTCTATTAACAAAATGAGGAAAAATGCTTTGAACCAACGTACCTGAAAAGTCGCGACAACGTTAATAATGAATGCGTCAGTGAAATGTTCCCTGATTAAGTGTATCATTTTTCGTTTTCTGCCAGATAGGCAATCTTGCAGCACACTATCCAATCACAAGAACTATCATGGTCTGTTTTATCAAGGAAAAAGTCAGTGCTGACGGGATACATAACATTTTCTAACATTCAACCAAACTTGCGTTGTGGTTGCCAACCCTTTCTCTGTTGACATAGTCCTTTACTTACTATGCCTGACATCCACCCCGACCACCTCCTGTGACTTGAGCATGGTAGATAAATGGAGTAGTTTAATTCAGTCAAAGAAACGCTGTCTAATTAAGGCAGATATTATGTTGTCATCATACGCATATAAAAAAAAACTATTTGGAAATAAACAAACGTTTGCAGGAGACTGTTACCAGCACTGATATCACTGGGTAAAATAAATGATGTTGATTCCAGCAGTATGTGCATCGTGTGCACGCGTTCCCCTCTGACTGAGTCATGACTCCGAGAATAAGGGGTGTATCATGTTTTAAGTGAGGTCCTTACATTTCAGGTGCTCTAAAAAAAAGAAAAAAAAAAAAGAGTCATGATTCACTACTACCAAAACTGGTCTCTTACACATTTCTGGGGCTCCTGTGTCAACAATTTGAAACTGGTGAGGACTGCAAGCCCCCTCAAAGTAGAATGTACCGCGAGGGGGCACTGAAAGCAAATGAGGCCAAATGAATCACTGTTGTATTATCTAAAAAGGATAACGGCCCCAGTAAATATCCGATGATGGCTTCAGATAATGCTAACACCTCCTCATGTGGAGAGTCAGCTGGAGAGGGAAAGAGCAGTGACAGCGCCCACGGGCAGCCTCGTACATTTGGGCGTGTGAAGATGAGAAATCGCATTGAGGTGGTCTGAGAGGAGAACATGCTGTAATAAGTGGTTACACAGTTTGATGCTAGTTTGATGTCATCTTATGCCACGCATAATTTGCTGTAGGCTAAAAAAGAAGGGTCTATTCTTTTTTCCAGGCCCGGGAGTGGAGCGGGTGCAAACATTATACACTCCACATCTTTCTGACAGCTTCATTACGACAAAATTCCTGTGTTTGGCAGCGGCCCCTCTTAGACTGGCACTTGTTGTGCTTGTCGAAGAGAGACTGGAGTGTTGTGTTTGTGTGGGTAACAATTGGGGGGGAAGAAAATCATCAAACAAGCACTTAATCTTTGACCAGTCTAGACTCAACCTAAGTCACTTTCAGGGTAATCTATTTAGTAGGTTTGGAGAATTGCTGTGTGGCAAAGTATAGGCAGGGGGGAAACCAAAGAGGATTTCTAAATTGGCAGCACCTCTGCTGCTTTGTTCTTGACATGGACTCTCTACTTAACCTTGCAAAGCCCTTGCGCCCAGGATAGAAACTATCGCGAGCGCACACATTAGTCATTCCAAGGTTATGCATAGGTGGACGTACTGTACGGTACGGAGTGGTATTTTGAGTAGGCAGATTTCTCATTCATGTGAAAAACGCAATGTGTGATACAGATAGAGCCACTGCCTGAGGCGAGAGAGGTGGTGAAAATGAGCCTGAGAATGCTTCACGAGACAAAGCATTATGACACCCTTTTTTACTGCCAAAATGTGTCACCTAACCTCCTTCAGTATTCTCTAGTTTCGCAATATTGCACTCTGCTGAATTGGCCAGCTGACTATGCAGGGCTGGCTGCAAATGTGTCATATGCAATCACCTCAGACTGAGAGAAGACTGGACAGGCCACGGAAGACATGCTCAGACCAGCAAGTGTGGCTTCAAAGAACCGCAGACTGAGTGACTTGGGTACAATCCCATATGTCACGGCACGCGAAAACAGACACACACATACACAAATCCATATGGTTCAGAGGAGAAGAGCGTGCGGTTGCATCTGCTGCACCAGCAGCCACACATGCAATCCAGGGTATGTTGTTCATGAGACATTAAAGCTGCTAGAATATATATATGTGTGTGTGTGTGTGTGTGTATAATCAGTACTAACACAGATCAAATCACTGAGTGAATGAAAGGGGTTGCTTGGCTCAGTAGTCCCTCTTAAGTCCAAGCATTTTAGCACCTTTTAGCTTCTCAGCACTTGCAGCCCTCACACACTCAGTGCTGTTATTAGTTGGAAACAACACACTCACTGCCCCAAGTTTGACCCCCAGAAATGTCCAAACACAGCAAAAATATTGAAAATAAATAACAGACAGAGGGCCTCTGCAGATACAGAAGGGATCACTTTTGGATAAGTCTATAAGTTGTTTTGGGGAAAAAATCCAGTTACTCTGCCTTTAAGCAGCAGCATTGGTTGGTCAACACATGGCAAATGTAACATGTTACAGTATTTTATTCATTTTTTTTTTTTTAATTTACAAAATGAGAATGATTTGCACAATGATCAAAACAGAATTTCATAATACAAAGGCAAATATTTGTGTAGGAGAGGAAAGAAGCCCAAAGGGCTTATATAAAATCCTCCCCCTCAATATAAAATCACTAAAACAGAATAACTAATTCATATATTAGTGTCTATGTGTTGCCACCCTTAATTAAAGGTCCTATTTGTAAGAAAAGTCTATGTTTGAGTCTATTTTCGAGTCTCATCCCCAACTTGCATCAGTTTTTGACCAGTTGGGAGAGAGATTCAAAAATCAAATTGTCTCACAAATAGGAATAATTGCTTATTGGTTGTATTTTTAAAGAATGTATCAACATCCCTTTAGCCAGAGCGCCACCACTAAAAATGTCCCCTGAATAAGATTAATGTTGCCGTACTGCAGAAATGGAGTCAGGCTTCTATGTTTCCAAAATGTGTGTACTCCCATTACTTTAAGTTTATCAAAGAAAAGGACAAAACCATGGTGGTCCAGTGTAATATGTAGTGGGAAGCCAAGGGATGAAGAAATACAAGAAACAGTATCTTATAGAAAAGCATAGTATTCATCATTTCATCAGTATATCCTAGGCAATTTGTTTTTCAAAAAAAGGTTGAGGTGTGTGATTGTTCTATATCATCATCATCACACTATATAATATACTGTGAATGGGCAACTTTAGGGCTTAGTGATAACCACTGAATGTGGACAAATGAACAGGCTTGGTAGGAGAGCTTTAGGCTATGCAATATAAGTTTAGTGAGTGAGAATGGTTTTTGATCTTGAGGACGGCCGGAGGGGCTGATATGTCATCTGCTTATAAAGAAAAATGCACATGGAGCCGGAAGGTGCCTCACTTTCTTTTCTGCTTTCATAAACATACAGCGTCACCCACTAGTGTATTTGTAATGAACTAGAAGAGCTTCTGTGCTTCGTTAACCCACGATAAAACAATTGTACTCTAATGCATTAATTTATATAGAAAGCAACATTGTAAAGTAAAAACTTTTTTCTTTCAAATGTAAGCAACTAATACTATGTAACACATTACATTTTGGAAGTAACTTGCAAAACTGCTGTAACACTGCTTTTAAAAGGTGCAATGTGCTCGGTTAACCAAGCAATTAGCGGGCCTAGTCAGAGCACATGGAAAGTGTTGGTGTTGTTTACCATCAAACTATCACTTCTTAGGTAAAAAAGTGGCTAGGAGCTAGCTGGTTAGCATATCGTCTTTGACATAACATTAACACTGTTATTTCTTTTTATTTTCTTGACCATTTCTGAACATTTTAAACTAATAAACTTTAAGGAACAAGAAAATCACATATTGCTTTGGCACATGGTCTTCATAAGGGTGTATTTGAGGATGAATACATATTCAGCATTACATAATCGTTCTTAGTCATTTCGTGAAAGAGAATCCTTGTAGGTTTTTTGATATTTACTTAGATCTTTGAGCTCTCCTCTCCAGAAATCTGTGATTCTTCTGTGACTGTGTGGTAATTTTGAACAATTACATAACATTTTGTAACGGAATTTCATTTTTCAATGTCGAAGCGGGCCATCTGTGGCTAGTCATCGTTGGATAACTGTTAAAGAAAATAAGAAATAAGAGTTATTTAAAACACCCTGTGCCAAAAGACGTCGGTTGAATCCTGTACAAACTCTTCGCAGAGTTATTTTTCACATTACAAACGTGCAGCCAGACAGAGGGACACGGCTCACCGTGAGATGACATGTCACAGCGCTCATCAGGCTCTTCTTTGTGATGCTAGCCACAAAGCAGCTCAGCTACGCCTTGACATATGGGAGAGTGTTCATTTGAAAGAGATGAAAGGGGGAATCACGTGGGATATACGGCCCGTGCCTTCTAGAAGACCGGGGTGTTTTAATGACGTGTGAATGGCAGAGAGAGAGACTGGATTGATGGTTAAGAAAGGGAAGTAGATGAGCTCTCAGGAGGAAGGAGACGAATGGGGCATGTAACTGAGAATAGGTGGGCAGGTTTGCCGTCTGTGGCCTGTTCGTCATCGCGCGTGTGGTATTTACATGGCCTATTTCATCACATCGGAGCATGTTTAATCTCTTAACTCATATTTACAGCACATGCGGCTACTCCCTCTCACACAACACATGCTCTCATCCACCGTCTCATAAGGCTCCCATTAGTTATCCATTATCTCAAACAATGACTACTTAATTCCCTTTTTTCGGCCCCTGTGCATGAGTCATCAGACACGCGGTGGAAGGAATAAAGGAGATGTGCCCACGAGCATCCGCAAGAAAAGCGCCAGAGGAAGAAAGTCATCCTGAGACCAGCAGAAAATGAAAAAGAATCAAATAAATAAATAAATTAGGTAGATCATTGTGCTAGCATTAACTAATTCTGGCCAGCTTTTCTTGTAGATCCATCTATTTTGGATGGAGGCGCAGCCCTGGAGGCATGTTGACCTGGAAAAGACAAACCTCTCCCTTCCTTTCATCTTTCGAGTCAGTTCCTGCAAGCAAATGCATGAGGGCCAATAACATGAGGCCTACTTCTGCTGCTGCTCTGCCCTGTAACAAGAGCACTCTTCTCAGCAGTGTTTTGCTCCCATCACATTAGATTTATCCACCTGTCTTTCTTTCCGAAATGGTGCTGTCAACAGGATGTGTTGGGATCGGTTGCGCAACGAGAAAACTATTGAAAATGTGGTAAATATTCGTGTAGGCTGCAATACTCTCTGTGAGCTTATGTAGGTGGATTTCTGACATTAGTGAGGTATAGGATCTCATATCTTCCCCTGCCTCCGCACACATCTGATTCATTCTTTTTCATGGACCTTCCACTTAAACCCGAAGCGAGTGAAAACTGCAGCTTTGAAACTGAATTTGGCCGCCTCTGTTGACTCAAACAGTATTGACTGTATATATTAAGGCGCAGCGGAGGATAGAGACCTTCAGGCGCACCATAAGGCCTCTATTCTCCGCTATGCTTTAAAGAGAGATGACAACTATTGCAGCGTTTTGACCGAAAAATGAAACAACACTGGTGTGGAGTTACGGAATTGAGTGAAAACACGGGGGCGGATAACAAGAAACACTCCTCTTCCTTTGTAGAGCAAATGGAAAAAGAAAAAAAAATGCAGCAGATCAAAAAAAAATGAAGTAAAAAGCTAATCCATGCTGATACACGAAAGAGGGAGGAAAAGCCAGAAGGGGACATTGCCAAAGTAAGTCTCAGCACTTTCATGTCAAGGTTACAGCGTTGCTTGTCAGGAAAGGTGAGCAAGCTTTGCAAAACTTGACTTTCATCAACCACTGCTTTGAATCCTGTCCAGAAGACGATGGCCATCTGCTCTGTTTTTTTTTTTTTTCATATTCTTTTCTGTTGTAAATGTCACAAAATCCATAAGCAAAATGGCAATCTTATCTTTCAGCAACGGATAAAGCACAACCCGACTGCAAGATCCCTGCAGTGCACCGCGGCGAAAGGCACACTTAGTGACTTTGGGAACTCTCTGCAGCTCCCATTTGGATTTCCTCTTTTAGTCTCAATGGGCAAGGGAGTGAGATAATGGGTCCTGTTGGAGCAGATATTTTCTTTTGGGACATTCTCCCTATTTCCTTCACCTTGCCCCTCCAAAAAAGGATCGGAAATAGCTGCAGCCCGATTGGTTTAATAAGCCCACTTCAGAGAGGGTCTTGTAGCGAGCGCTACCTCCTTTTGGAAGAATTGTGAATGACTTGTGCATTATTTACCACCCGCCTCGGTACCGCTGCGCCCCGTCCAGACAAAGGGGACTACTGCAGGAAAATGGATTTTTCTGCAGAGGAGCTCAGATAAGAAGGATAGAGGGAGGAGAGGATGGAGACAGAGGAGGAGGGGGGTGAAGACAGAAAAGACATTAGGAACATACCCACCCAAGCCCAGAATCAGTTAAATGTCTCTGCCTAAGTCTGTCTGCTATCTCCTCCTCCCTCCTCTTCCTCCCCGTTGGCCTGATAAGGGCACTTCTTTACATCACAGGCCTCCACGGATCAGTCACCTTTTTTACTGGAAAGGTCGTGCGCCGGCCCAAAGCTCAACTCAAGCTGGGAAGTCATCACTCCTGCTCTTTATCTCCCAGGTGAGGGATGATCCGAGGCTGAGTGCCACGCAAGTCTGCCCCCAATATGCCCTCTAACCCTTCCAACATCCCCCTCACACCTCCTCGGGCTGCATCCAGCGAGATAGGAGGAGAGCCGGTGACGTGTGAGGACTGGTCTCACATCACCTCGTGGCGGAGCAGCCATCAGATAAAACTGCGGTAAAGATCCAGTAGTGGCAAGTCTTCACTGTGGCACGGCAGTGTCTGAGCAATAGGCTGGTCGGGCTATCTCCTTGCTCCTGAACACGAGAGGAGAAGGGATAAACACGTCGGCGTGTGGCAGCCCACCTGAGACTTTACCCAACCTTCCCAGAAAACAAAAAAAATCTCCCACAAATCTGCACACATCTCCCTCCCTGGATTCCAACACAGGTGTGCAGGCCTGTTCATGTGGAGTTGTGTACAAGTGCATGTGTGTTTCGCTGCCGTTGTCACAGTCCCAGAAGGACCGCAGCGCTGTAAGTGATGCGCTGGCGCAATTTGCGTGTCACTGTACTGTGGGACGACCCAACTGACAAGACTTCCTGCTTTGCTGCCTGGGTAATGAGTCATTCCAGCCCTGGAGAAAAACAATCTGGTATTTTTAAACTGCATCCTTCAGCTGTTCCTTTCTCCCTGGAGCACCAGCTCGTAAGCTCTTGGTGGATTGTAATATGAATGCATTTTCTAGTGCCTGTGCTAATGGGCCTGATATGTCTGAATAATACAAATGCATTCAAGTGCTTTCAGAGGTTCTGTTGGTCCATGTCCTTCTGATTAAGACCTAATACTCTGCAGTGCAACCAAATACCATATATGTCTTAATTAAAAAAATAACAAGTCGACTGGTGCTAATAGCGTGTTGTCAGGTAATAACGCTTAGGTGTTTTTAATGCTGACAAAGAGGGAAACAAGCATTACCCCAACTACCCAAGTGTCTCAGTGTCAGATGCTAAGCAGTAAACAACAAGGATGTGAACATTGATTAAGAGAACAAATGAAGGCAAACAATTAAAAGACATGAAGCTAAAGAGATTTTGTGTCTGATGGAATATTATAACAAATCTTTAAATGTAGCAGGACATCTGGAACGGCTAAACGACATCAGAGTCTTTACTAAAAGTTCTAATATTGTCTTGTCTGTGCATAGTCTGAAAAACAAAATATAAAGATGGTATTAATGTGTATTAACTGATTCGCCCATTAAATCAATTCTGCTTCTATTGCTGGGGTTCTGATTTTAATATTTTCTTTTAAATATTAACATTTTCATGTAAAGAAAAACAAAAAAAAGAATCTCGTATTGGGTTACATGACTTTTTCACTGCTGCACAACACTAAAGCCTTAAACATACGGCCGCCGCAGTGCTGCGGTGCATTATATGACATGTGTCAAGTGCCACCCCAGCACCTAAAGGAGGTGCTTTGCTGCAGTGTGTCAACAGGAGGACCACCACATACAGTCCAGGACAATGAAATGCCAAAGCCATATATCACATCATAGTACATCACGACCCTCGCCTCAGCAACCATTCTCTCCTCATCCAGAGTTCTACACAGGAGAGAGAGACAGCGTCAGCCAGCGGTGAGGAAAGGAGTTGGAGCTGCTACAGGAGCAGAGAAGAAGAAAAGCCCAGGATGTACGAGCAGTGGGTGTAGTTTACTTACTTATACATCATTTATTCTATGTTGCCTTGTACATACCGGCACAAGTGAAATGGTTAAAAATACAGTGAAAAGGAAACAACTAATGAGGAAATAAAGTAGCTGGGCCAAGATGGTAAAGATAAAGATAAAATGGTGTCTGTTTTGTGCCGGTTTGGTTTCATGATCAACATCCACACTTTAAAAGGGTTCAGTTTTGTTCTCCCGACTGTGCACGCATCCTTGTCTATGCTAATACCTCAAACATGCTCACTCGTCACGGTCACTTCCTTGAGACTGGTTGTAAGGAGCCATTAAGAGTTTCATTTTAGTCCAGGTTTATAATTAATACCTTTGATTTATTGTTTTTCTTAACATATATGGCAGATTGTTTATTCCTCTAATGCATTTGTATTAGCCGGTGGTTTGTACCTGTGCCTCTTCACATCATGCGTCACGTTCACTTGGCCCTATGTGGCACCGGCTCCCGACAAGAAACAAGGAAGGGCCGACAGCACAGAGCGAAATCCCTCATGATCCCGCCTCGTATGAAAACCCCTAAAGTGTCAAGTTTCTCTTTTCTGTCTGCATTCTGCTCAGAGAGGTGCTGCTGCATCACCTGAGCAGCCGTCAACTGACAGCGGGGATTTCAATCATTATGCCGAGCTCGTAACCCCGTCTCCACCACCCGCCTCCCCCTTCGCTCACAACGCAGCCACCCGCCACTGTCATGCTAATTTATTAGCGCACGCTGATGTGAGCACTCAAGTTTTAGAGCTTTCTCATAGACCCCATCATGGGCTGGCAATTAAAGTTATGCATGATTTGGAACAGGAGCACCAAAGACAATAATTTTGCTCTCTCCTGGGGAAAATCCACTCAAAGGGCATAAGACAATGGTGCGCGGTTACACACACACGTGTTTCCCAAAGCAGAAACTAGCTCACGGGCAGATAACAACACAAAAGCTACAGTATGTGTAACTTCACAGGTGCACCGGTGCATTTCTACAGGGCATCTAGAGAAAGCTGTGCAGCAACTGAAGTGGTTAACAATAGATTATGTTTGCTCTTCCACTTTTGTTGGCTATATCTATGGTAAACCGCCTCCGGTGAAGTAGAGTAAACACGAAGAGGCTCTGCGTCTGCTCTGAGCAACAAATCATGCCCCCACAGATTATCATTAGTCTCACCAGCCAGCAGAAAGCAAGACAAGAGGCTTGTGCCGCAATGAATTGAACACAAATTTGGTCATAAAGAAGAGCAACAAATCACAGCGTGTCTGTAATTACCTTTTCGCAGGAGTCCAAGTTCACCAACAGAACACCGCTCATTGCCTAATCTTAATACGATATCCACAAGGCTCTGCATGGGATTTTGAAAAACGAAGCACTTTGCATTTTCAGAGCTCATTGGGAGCTTATGGAGCTTCCACACTTTCTTATGAACATGACATGCCATTTATGATTAATGGTATTACCGGCTGGGCCAAGATAAGAGCTCAATTAGCTGTGTGGGCAAGGACCTTGACTCTATCTCCAATGACTAATCCCGTGGCTTTTGTTATGATTAGCAGGAGCAGAGTTTTTAATCTTGGCTTCTGAGTGGCTGGCGTTTCCCCAAACACAACTGATTCATTAGCAGTTAAAAAAAACAAAAAAAACGCACTTCTGCTTGTGAGTGGCACAATTCTGAGTGTGACTGCACGGATGTTCATATCGCCGTCGGACTCAGGGAGGGTGCAGGGTGAGCGGTCGTCGGCTCTGGTGCCCCCATATTCAAAAATATGCCGCCTTGGACACCCCTATGGTAGATAAAACTTGACAAGGTGCCCTCTAGGGTGCCCTTCCGCTGGACAAAATGTTGTGAAGTGCTTTACTTTAGGCATTCTTGTGGTTCCCTTTTACTGCTTTCACCCCTGCCCCTCAAGTCCGCCACTGATTCACATCCCCAGTTCTACCAATTTCTGCCATTTATGTGCCATGTCAATACAAGTGGCAACATTCATTAGCAGGAAATTAAATTAAGCTTTTTAAGTGAAATTAATTCAACCACCTTGTAAATATTTTAGCACGAGGAGCCTCTTGAGAGTTACCAACCGTACGAGCCCACTCATCCTCCTGCGGGGTGGGTGGAGTCCTGCCTACGTGCTTGAACCGATGCTAGCTTCCTACAAATGAATTCCTAGCTACGGTGGCATTGCCCAGGGAGTTTCGCTGAAGCCCACAATCTCTCCAGAGCTCAGGAACCGTCTACTACTACACTACTGTGGATCGCGGCGTACTACAGAGCGAAGAGGTCTCCCAATGGAGCTTGTAGTAATTCACCAATTCACAATTGAAAACAGCCAAGGACAATCTTTTCAATCATGCAGCCTTAATTTGGTACGGAAACATTTAGCGAGGCAAAATGAGGACCCTTGATGAAAAATTTAACAGAAAAAACGGATAAACCTTTCCAAGAACAAGAGGGAATGCAGGCAGGTGTTTGGGAAATCTGTGTATACAACATGACATATTAGCATTAATCTGGGGAAATAGAACGCACAGAGTCTAAGAGATCTACTGTGTTAGTCCTTTCTGCAGTAAAACCCATCTTGCATGATGCGGCACTTTGTAGAACTCACACTCTGCAGGGGGAAACGTAGCGCACCATCTGTTCACCGATCACCAGCAACAAAAACAACAGACAGACCAACGCAGCAGACAGACCAGCAGACACAGGCGGGCACCACTCCCGCACCAGCAAAGAATTGTGGGAAGCGGGGAGGCTGCTACACAGACACGGGGCGGCTAAATGTAGGATGAAAGCAGTCATCAGCTGCTAGGATTTGATCAGGAGGCCTGAGCTGACACCGCACACCCAGGAATGATGCAAATTGAGGCAGACACTGCAAAGGAGCCGAGAGAGAGTCTCAATGGTGAGAGGGAGACGGACGGAAAAGAGGGAAAAAGGGAGAACGTAGCCAGCGTGCAATGCGAGCCTCAACGCAGAGCATAAAAGCAGGAGAGATTAGAGAAAGAGAGAAAGGCTAGTGAATCTGAGGAGAGACAAACAGCAACTACATAGGCTCAACGGTGTGTGTTTGCAGAAAGAGAGGACGAAAGAAAGAAAGCAGGGACGGGAAGAGGAAGAGGGCGAGATTTGTGGGATGCAATTCATTTTTAATCCGAGATGCCAGAAGTCCGCACAACTTGCCTCAATCAGAATGGTAAATAGCCCAACGGATGTTATTTTGGATTAAGATTAATGTGGGTGGCTCACCACACACGAGCCCTCGCCCCGAACAAATACAAAAACAAACGTGTGAGTTCACAGTCTGTCACATACGGCTGCGAAGCACGCACACAATCTGAGATGTTTAAGGATGGCAGAGGAAAGCAGATCTAATTGTCTAAATATGCTGTGGACATGTGAGGAAGGCTTAAGCTTGCCCCCTAGTGTTCATCCCGATCCCTGATGGCATCAGAACAACACCCTGTAATGGAAGCTCCATCTTAACAAGGTATTATGCCTGTCACTAAATCTAATTTCTCCTAAAAGGGCACTATGTAGTAGACATTCAAACTCTTCATACTAATTAATGCTTACAATATTAATGAGGTAATAATACAATCTCAGAGATGTTCATCTTTTCCATAACTGAATAAACAAGCTGTTCTCAAACTCACTGTTTGAAGCTAGAAAGGTGGCGGGTCCGCCAAGATATAAACGAAGTGAAACATTGTGAAATCACGTTGTCTTTGAAGGTCGGTTTGTTTATGCAATCATGGAAACGAAGAGCCTGTTTATTTAGTTTGTTTAAGCATAAAAAAAAAACAAAAAAAACAGTCAATGACGATCTTTTTTTCTTTTGTTACAGAGTACACCTTTAATGCAACCACTAAAATGTCCAAAGGGTTGCATCACATATTTACATTTAGGCAGACGCTTTTGTCCAAAGCGACTAACAATAAGTACATTTGTCACAAGAAAGAAAGCACAACATATCACACCTGTTTTCAAAGCATATTGGTACCTTTCATTAGTCTGTTCTCCAAGATAGTGATGCTAAGCATTTGCTGCATTGGGGTCGAGTAAAATCAGCCCTCCTTTTTAGGGGTTAAAACGCATCATCAATGTCGGTATTTTCACCGCTTTGATAAAACAATTTGCATGTTCAGATTTTTGAATCTGCCAAAGCAGCGTTTGTCCTATTTTAATAATCACTGTATTTGGCACAACAATACATGATGGTTTTTTCACAATTTTGGCAGCCTAATTATAGATAGATAGATAGATAGATAGATAGATAGATAGATAGATAGATAGATAGATAGATAGATAGATAGATACTGCACGAATGTGTTTTTCTAACTGTGTTTACAAGTATGTTGATGAATAATAAAGCAGTCTGGCATCAAAGGCCATGAAGTATGTGCTATAGTGGGGAAAAAAAGGAAATCCAAAACACAGTGAGGAGCAGACAGCTTCATAGCTAATGGTGTATAAGCCTGTGGATCAACATCAAAGTCAGCACCACATTAATAGAAAGATTCATTATTTGGGAGATAAAAAAGAATGCAATCCATTAACTAGACCTTCTTCCGCACGGCTCTGGAAACTCTCCATTTTGTATCGCCAGCAGCAGATTTGATTTAATAACGTGTGATGATTCAACATCGAATTGCCAGCACCGGGGAATGCAAACGAAGAAAACACACAAAACTATTTACGTGCAACATGCCTGGACTGGGGGAACTGAAATAAAATTATTCAGCGAAAATGAAATTGGACGGAGAGCTTAATGTTACTCAGCTAGTCGAGTGATAAAGGTCATGAAAAACAGCCCAACAATAACAGTAGAAGACACAGAAGTTTAATTGAACAGAACCAGTGTCGTTCTACATTTATGCCAAACCAGGATCATCTCTCGCACAAAGAGGGCTCTCTGTCTTCGCTTCATTTCCATTTTTTGTTAACCTTTTCCAGCTGCCCAGGCATGTCTCTCTGTGTGTGAAGAGGCATATTCATGAGAAACGTCGCTCTCGTCTCCGCCGCTGTACCAAAGCGATGTGGTAAAGCTGAAACATTTTTGTCTTTTGCATCTCTTTATTTTCAGCTAAGTGCTGCAGTTTGACAGCTCAAATCCCAGTAGCCGGTGGTATAAAAGGCAAATCACAGCACAGTGACTGTTGCAGCTTATGCTGTCACTAGCTCGACGTGGTTATCAACAGTGTTTTTAAAAATATCCCGAACAGTGTCAATAGCCCTTATCAAGGTAAATTCCTATTATCAACACCTTGTCGAGAGAGGACTTGTCCTCCAGTTAGGCCGTTGTATTCGCGGACGAGAGGACGAAACCTCGATCAATAGTCCATTTGTAAACAAAACGGTTGCTTGGAATAGTAAGCCAAGTCACGAGATGGCACGGATTCCATTCATTTTCCTAATGAGCAGCCTCACAGGGACGGTGCCTATTGCATTTAAAGGATGCACTGAAATGTAAGAGCCGCGTTTGAACCGTTTAAGTTCACATAAATCAATAAGAGCAAAAACACAAATGGCAGGAAATGTATAAACTCAGGCTTCCTTCAAATGGATATTAAAGGAAAGGATAATGTCAGAAATGCAAAGGCACAATAAAGATACGATAGTGCAGTTGCGAGTATCAATATTTTCCTCAGATATATTCTAAAAATATTAACAAAAGACTCCACATGACTAAAATTACAATATATTAGTTCAACATCTACGGGAAAAAAAATTACTTCACGCCTCTGCCAGAATGTCAGCACAACACATTACAACTCAAAGCTTTTTGACAATGAATACCACAACACCTCCTTGTAAACAAGGTAAACACAACTCCATTTGAAGGCAGCATAAAAGTGTTTTCAACGGTCCAAAACCCAAACATATCCAGGTTATGAATCATAAATGGCTGCACTTTCATCCACAGGGCTTTAAGAGTTGCCTGTCATTCAACCACTGAATGGTTGGAGAATGGAGACACACACACACACACACATACACACAGTCATGGAAGCCCGCTACCAAGTTTGCGAGGCACTGGTCCAAACGTTTGGAGCAATTTGGGATTCAGTGTCTGGGACTGAACCGCCAACCCTAGAGTGAGTCTTCGACAACCGGATCAAAGTCCTGGATCGCAATTGAGACAGTGAGCAAAAGGACGAATCCTCACATTTGAGAAGACGGAACAAGAGATTGTTTTCTCAAGCGATCAAGATCTATGCATCAGACCCTAAGAAATCCACGAATGTCAACACCATATGTCACAATGTCAAAGAAAGTGAGTAAAGATTCCTGAAACTGCACCAAAAGTTAACAGGGTCTATTCTGGGCCGAGATCCGTCCTCCATCTTACCAACAAACACAGGTGAAAACATCAGACCGATGAACACCACAAGAGTAATTTGTAAATTCAGAACACTGTATTTGTTAAATATATTATCCAGCATTAACACTATGCATTTGAGCCAGGTCTTATTACTCTGTTACTCTGTGGTGTTGTTTTTCTGAGGCGTTGCAGTCTGGGAATCCTAACACTGGAAACCCTGACTGTCTACGACGTTGGCTCCGGTTCAGAACTCTCGCTTGTTCAGGGCCAATTTTCGGTTGGGGCAGGAAACGCCTACAAGCAGCAACAGTCTGTGTTAAAACAAGCTGCTTATTTTGGTCTGCATGGATCTGGCAATTAAAATTCTGCCACTCAGTCGCATTGACTAAATACCAGAATTGAAAACACTTTTCTTTTATGAGAGAAGCTGTGTCGTAAAGACAGGAAGGAATGTGACAGACGACCAAGGTTGCAGCGTGAAACAGACAGCCTTGACGGAATAACGCGATAGAAGGCTGCGTCTCGGTGAAGCCTAATCAAAAAGTTGCTTACAGATTTCTACCTTTTGACTTTTAGTCTCGTCTCTAGTCCTCTCATTATGATTTAACAGGGCATAGAAAAACAATGCTGACAACCCCCTGATACTTAGACCTATTATCTAAGCATTTCTGCTTCCCTTAGTGGAACAAATTGGTTGTCTTAACCACGATTCCCTTAACATAAGCGCAAGATACAAAAGGGGAAAGGGGGCACGGGGAGGAAAGCACGTGTTTCTCACAAAAGGGAGCCTCTCATTTAATTGATTTAACGCAGTACTTCCTCTTGTTATGCCAGAGCTTATTCCACAGCCGGAGACGGCCGGTCCGCACATGAACTGTACATGAAGGTTATGATCTCACGTCTCTACACCGGATCAGTCCGACCAAAGGATCCTATATGGACAAGATAAGCGCCTGCCTTTTATAAATGAAGTAGCCTATTACACAGGGTTGTACAATCTCCTCTGTGAGGGCTGCCCTCTGATACAGCCGGGCAGAGCTTAGGAGCGAAAATGCAAAGCCATCATCTTATTGCAAGGGAAGAGAGACTTTGTGGATTACAGTTTTTTTTTTTTTTTTTTTGGTAATTTAATATTTATATATTTTTTTTCCCCCTAAAGTATCACAGCACAAAGCGGGGATAAGCAAACAAGAGCAGGGAAATCTGCTTGTACTTTTAAGTGTACTATCAGGCCTGAATGTGTTCAAAATAGTTTGGTATTTCCATATTCCGTGTGCATATGCAAGGGGATTAATTTGTGTTTTGAGAAGCCTGCAGGATTGCGAGGCACGCTGACCAGCTAGACGTTTGTTGGCAGCGAGAATGGAGCCAGTAGCGCGGGTGAAAAAAGACTCCGGATCAAAAGAAAACATCAATGGACTGTTGTCACCTTCGCTAATGCTATTATTTAAACCCCAGTATTTCCTGTTCTGTCAATAGAATCTGGCACAGAGCACTGAGAGCCTGTTGGTTTTTTAGTTTTTTTTTTGCCCTCTCCTCGAGACTAATATCCTACGAGGAGAAGTTATCTGATGGGAGCGTACACTTAAATCGACACTTTGAGGATCAGGGCTGAGGTCACCATTTGGAGTCTGTTCCCTAAAAGAGCTTATGCTTTTCTTGTGAGTGGTGAGACTAGACACACTCCCCAAAACGGAGTCGATAAAGTATCTGCTCATCAGGCAAGCGTGACAGCCTGAGAGATGAGACCACATCAATCATGTGGACTCCAATAGCTGCTCTGTGGCTCAGATAAAATAGGGAGCAGCAGACTGGCAGCTCCTTAAATAGGCACCAAAGGAGCCAACTGGAGACCTTCTTCATCTCTCTTATTTGGAGGAAGGTCAAGGGGTCATTATGCCCTCAAGAACTTTGGTGTGTTTTTTTTTGTTTTTTTTTGCTGCTGTGTTGATTGAGAACCAAACACTTTCTGAATCCCAAAGCGAGATCTCTTTCTTTTTCGATTTTTGTTTTTATCACTCACGCTAAAGTCAAGCTGGTTTTTCTGTAGTGATCCCAGCAAGATTTTTCCCATACATTCAAGAGGGAAATCAAATGGCATGCACATTCTGAAAAAAAAAAGGGGGAGGATATGGAAAGGCCTCTTTCATAACGTAACTCTGTCTTCCTCCCAGCCTTTTCATTGTCACGTTTCATTTTCTGCCATAACAAACTTTGCAGATGTGCAAAACGGGATACGTGATGAACCCAAACCAGCTCTGGCATCAGGCTCCCCGGGGCAACTTCGGAGCGAGCGAGTCACAGCAGCAGCAGCTGTTGTGTTCTGGCACCTGTTGACGACGGATGTCACCAGAAATCTGAACACGTGTCTGTGAGCTACTTAGCAGCACACTTGCCTTTCTTTTGCTGGGGAATCCTAGAACTTGTTTCGAGGCGTTGCGTCGGTGGTGTGAATGTACTGTATTTAGACAGTGGTCCCACGCTGACTTCTGACCTACTTTTCTCTTTCAGAACTGTATTTTGACATTTTCTGTCCAACAACGGACCCCGCAGTAAAACAATGCCATTCGGTATTTCACACAAGTCGAATCAAATCTGTTCATGCCGCGCATTTACTAAAAAAATACCATCCGACTGTTGTCTGCTGCATTCCCTCCAGCTTGAAAGGAGCCGAAGGATTTTGTGAGGGAAAAACTGCTAAATGTAGGGAACAAAAGCGTCTTTTAGCTCTGCGTGACTTCTTCTTTTCTGTCCAACAGCACTAAAGGAAGTGTGTCGAAGAAAAGTAAGCGTGTTTAGACTGAAACCTTCACTAATTTTACACATCAAGTTCAGTCTACTTGCCACAAGGAATGAGCAAGTATAGCGTCATCTGAATCTGTTTGTGTTAAACCCACTAAATGATCTGTGTCCATATCTGCACTCGGAATGGGTGGGGCTTGAATACAAAGTGGGTGTGACCTAAATCCTACATGGGTGGGACTAACCAAAGGTTTTTTTTGCTATATTTATTGATTTTTGGAAAAATTGTTTGCAGAACAGCCTCAGAATTGAGCTTCGCATCAGTGTTTTTGATTAATTTAAATGAATAAACCTCAGTGAGCCCACCCAATGAGAAATGTCATTCATTACACTTTACTCAGATGACACTGATACTTGTAATAAGTACAAGACTCGGGTTTCCAGCTGAGTACTGGCTTAAACTTGCGTTGTGGAGTACTTTTCCGTTTATGAAAACAGTTGAAAAATGCTTTTCGTGGCTCTGGAAGGAGTGCGACATAGTCCAAGAAAAAAAAAAACCCTGATGATCTAATTGTGATGTCATCAGGGTAATCTGGGCTTAGAGACCGCAGACGTATAACTGAGTAACAATGCCCTCTTTTGTTTTGGTGTTACAAGCCAGAGGTATAGATTTTAAAACAATTATGAGGCAGAAAATATCCAAAAAGAGCTTTAAGGTTGCATCATGGGTGATGTAGTATCCAGTATTAGCTTGACCTATACTAAAGTTTAAATTCAGCACATTTTAGTCTCTGCTGCTCTAATTCTATGGGAGTGCAACTATAAATCACAGCAGTACCACAGAACTGAGGTTTGATAATGAGTTGCACCATTAATTTATCAATAAGCAGCAATGATTTTGATTTATCATCCGAGTCCTTTTCAAGAAAAAAATGTAGACACTTGATGGTTAGAGCCTCTCATTTATGAGAATGTTCTGCTTTTCAAAAAACTGTTAATCAGTTAATCAAGAAAATGATCCGCTGATTATTCTCTTATAACAGTTACGTGCTGCCCTGGCTTGTTACAGCTTTGGTCTCTTCAATTTTTACTGTCAGTTCTTATTACTTATGAATCCAATGCTCGAGGAGACAAACGAAACAAACAACATACTCAACAAAACAAAAGTAACTCACCCAAGTTAATTGCCGAGCTCTGGGATCGTGGCCACATTGCTAAAACAAAAGCTTGACAGGGCACGAAAAATGAGCACTGAGCTGATCAGACAGGTTGTAAACAAGTCATCAGTTCATTTGGACGTGAAACTGAAAGTGTGCACACGGGAGATGTCTATAATAATCCCTTGGTGCACAAAAGAAATGTGATGCAGGCATACAATTATGAGAGGGCTGGTTTGTAAGCTGTGATAGATGTCTGTGAGACACTTTTGTTAATCATTTCCAGTGTGCGCCTTCATTTTTGCCTCCAAATGAGTTTAGATTTTTTAAAATATGTCCGACTGCTCGTGCTCCATCTGACTTCTTCACTTAGTGGGTAGAATGCAACTAAGATCGATGGGCTAAAAACTGCATGAAATCAAACCTTTCCATTGCAGTGTATCTCAACACATGACCGAGGCTATGTATGGCCATATGGGCCTTCGAAAAAAAACACCCCTTATATCTCTGCCCCTCCTCCACGCTGAGCAAACACCGGCATGAATCATTTTTATCTGCTTCCATTACCTCCTCTCACACAGATAACCCAATTGAGCACCTCCTCAGGTATTCACTGTGGTACAGTATGCAGCTAATGACACAAATATACTACAGACACGCCGCCATTTATCTTCTCACTACCATCATTTCTAAGTCAATTAGCCCCGTCAATATGCTGTGTCAGTTATTACCCACAATATAACAGAGGTAAATGACTTCTATGCAGTGTAGACGACTCTATGGGGCTGACACCAGGGGGAAGGCAGTCGGAGGGGATTCGAGAAGATGGACGGCACGGAACAGGAGCAAACTCAGCGCGGTGATTCACTAGTGCTGTATTGGGGAATATATACGGGATAGAGGAGCATTGTGTAGGAGGGATCATTACGTGAAGATGGTGAATTCTAAAGTTGGAGACCCCCTATGCAAAGCAGTGAAAGACAGACAAGGATCCAGAGGGTGGCATTAGTATGCATGCTTCCCCTCTCCTTCTCTGCCTTTCTCTGTTCCCAGAGTTCTCTGCTGCAGTCTGATCTTCTGTGCCATCACCAGCCCCGCAACATCATCCTCCAAGATTCCTTTATTCCCAGTTTTATCTTAAACATGCTATGTCGGTGACAGCGGCTTCGCATGGGAAAAAGAGCAGCGGCAATCTTCTTTTGGAGAAGCTCAGGAAGCAGTTGTGACACTCGATCTCTTAACATTGCGCTGCCAAGCTTGGCTCCGCAGAGAAGCGAGAGAGGGATGTATACTCTAGCCGAGGGGACACGGTTAAAATTTACTGCAAGTTCTCAGAAATAAACACAAAAGGCGAAGAAAACTTTCAAAGAGACGCAAGGCCGATGAAATATATATGTAGCTGGGGTGACAGGGAGAATGAAGGTTTAGTCTCGAAGTCACACTGCTAGATGTATGTTTTGTTTGTGCTGTGGCAGTCAATACAGAACGGGCTATTCCAGTTTCTCCTGCCAATCTGAACGCCCTGAGCCGACTCACACTTTTATTCAGAACCTCTGTTTGGTATTCTGAACCAGTTGCACGCGGCTTAATTCTTTTTAATTTCCACACCACATTTGTGCGGCAGCGTTGCCTCATCAGAAGCTCATTTACTAACTGCAAGGGGAACAGCTGCAAGTCTGGAGTTTTTTTTTTTTTTTTTTTTTTTTTGCCGACATGGAAAACAGTCATTAAAGCAGTTACTTGGAATGTTTGCGGAGCCCGTCTTGCGTACCAATGAAATAGCGCTGTCACCTGGGAATCCAGCAAATTTCACAAACCAGCTCACCCTGGTAAATATTGAAATTTAGTGTTATTAGAGTGTTGTTAGGACTACTGCTAGATGTCATTACCAAACATTTAAATATCGTTTTTCTTTTCCGAAAACAGTGAAACTATGAAAAGAATGCAGGTCCCACGTCCCATTCAGTAAAGCTCAAACTCCACGCGGATCTAATCTTATTATAGCTGAATGTTAATGAACCTGACAGCTGTCGTGATTGAATTATTAAACCTGTATGATTTCAAACTATCTTCTCCTCTCTGATCATTTGGGATTTACAAGGGTCCATTAGTATTTAATAGTTGGACTATTGGATCATCTGCATCCATGATTTGGTTTGTTGCAATAAAAATGTGGTCAGGACCAGAATGGATTATTGGAAATGAGACCCGAGATGGTGCAGTTAATAAGAGAGATGTTTTTCTTTCTTTCCGATCAATGCCTCCAACCTGTGTGTCCTCTTTTTTTTTCTTCTATTTCTCTTCCTCCCCTCCTTCCTTTGTGTCTCTTATATTTTAGGTTCATTTCAGTCGCGTCGCATTTTTAATTTGGGCTGGCATCCTTGAAATTAAAGGAAGATAAAAGGGAAACTGGTGCTATGTTAATATCTCTTTGAAGATGGAGTCAATCTGGCAACAGAATGCCTAGTCCTTATTTTCCCCTTCCCTTTCCCCTCTTCCTGTATTCAGCACAGTGGATAAGAGATAACTGCAGACTCAGCTTAGCAACAGCTTACCTTAGGTGGAGGATCTCTTAAAGCCCTCTGCTTTCATCTTGCTCCTTGTGGCAGGAACCACACTTTGTTTTGTCTTTTTTATCTACATCTGGACACTGAATATTTATCTATGTAATTTCTGCTTATTCCTACATGCTTCCCTGCAGAGAGACTGGCTGGATTTTCTAGGACGCACACAGTAGTGGAAGAACTATTCTGTTTCTTCAGTAGGAATAACTCAATGTAAAAATACTCCAACATTTAAAATCTCCTGAAGTAAAAGCGCAGTACTCGCAGCAGAATGTGCTTTAGATAACAACATAATTACTTGTTATACATAATTAACATATAATATATGTAATATATTATATAACAGGTGCATTACTGTCCATGCAGCATTTCAGGTTGTCGATGGTTACATGAATTTTGAGCTCATTTCTGTAAAGATGTGCGGTTCAAAGGTGCAATATGTAAGAATTAGCCACCTGTCAAGTTCATGCTAAGATCAAATAAAGGGCAGCATATCACCAGAGTAACCGCTAACTGCTGCTAACTGTAGCAGACTTAGCTTTTAAGCCTTGCAACAAGCAGTTTTGGACTGCGAGCTGACAGGGGAGAGTGAGCGTTCACACCACCTGCACAGGAGCATTGGACCAGGACAGGCCCGAGCTAGCCGGTTAGCATGCTAACTTCAGTAGATATTTCTGCAACACCATACAAAGGCATTATAATGTCTATGTCCATCATCAATGATTTTGAAGCTGTAATTTTGAGATAATAAAGTTACATAGTGTTGCTGTAAGTAATGTCTCTTTCTGCCACTGGCTATAGAATAACTTCATCCATGTTTGGTGTGATGAAAGATGTGTGTATATCAGGTGAGGAATGTACACAACACTTTCTGCTCACAGGCTGCAGGCTGTTCTCTTTCTGGAATAATGGCTGCGCAGTAATGGCGGCAACGTGTGTGCAGCCGACTGGCAGCCATTATGCAAGTCCTTCATGCATTTAACCTGCATAATCCTCCGTTAGAAGTGCAGATAATGAAAATGTTACAAAGCAGAAACAACTCGGTACATCGGGGGACAAAACTCAGCTAATCGCTGGACAATTTTATGTAAATTCCGATGATGTAACCTATAATTTCTCCCAAGGGTTACTCTTGAGAATTGCTCCAAAGTGACTCAGAGTTTCAGCAAATCCTGCAATACAAAGGAGTGTCTGTAAAAGCAGCATATCTAGTTGTGATACTCAAAGCTTTTTCATCACTCAAGCACATGATTGTACCGTTTTCCTGACCCTTAACCTGATGCAGCTTCTGTATTATATCTTAACATATTCTTATCTTCACTACCTTATAATGTGTTTGGAAGTTGATCCACCATTTAAAAACTCAGTTTTACTCATCTTATATTCTGATTAACAAATCATTTGATACACTTCCTTTTTCATTACGGACATAATTTTTTTCTTCCTTCCTTCCTCGGATCCTCGCCGAGAGCACTGGAGAAGTGTGAAGTGTGAGAAGCAATCTGCCAGAGTTTTGACGACACCCGTATCAAGACTCTGCACCCGGGCCTCCATCTTGTCTCGACTGAGAGCTGGCGAACACGACACGCTGTGACTTTAATACCCAGTTAATTACTGTCATCTTGACCTGCCGGTAAAATGAGCCTGGCTGCCTCTGCCGCCCATGTTTCTGTTATCTGTGCAAAAATGCATTAGCGTGTGCCCCCCTTAATGGCTTTAATTAGTCGTAAACGGAGCTGATTCTCCTGTTAAGTGGATGACGAGTCGATACTGTAATACAGTCCCAATATGCTGAGCTCCAACTCTATCTCATTGACAAGGTGGTGCACAGGAGGATAGTTTAGAATGGCAGAGGGCGGGTTGGTTCAGTCCACTGAGTAATCAAGAAGGTATCACATACTTCCTGAAGCATATCGGGCAGCACTCACTCTCTGCTCCGATATGAAAAGGACATAATTAGAGTGCTGCTGTATTGACAGAGAAATCCTCATAGAGGAGTTCTTTCAATGTCAGTTACATAATGTAAAATAAGTTTCCACTGGAGGAGACAAAACATCTGCCAGGCCTATTGTCAGAGGAGGGTAAGGGACTTTATTATGACAACTTCCTGTCATAATAAAGTAAAGATATCCTTGAGAGTGAGCGCAAAGAGAGAGAATATGGGCACAGCAAAAATGGGAAAAAAAACAACAACAAGAGAGCCTTTCCGCCTTTCATGAGGAAGGGCTGTCTGAAATAATACTGCCATCACAGAGACATTGTTATCTCAGCTTTGGTGGACAGTGTTTGCCCAATAAAGGTAAACCCAATAAAAAAAACCTGCAGATTCAGTAGGTGAGGCTACTATGAGGAAGAGGGACCCATAAAGTCCATGTCAGTAAACAGTATCTCCTTTCATCTGATCATCCGCAATAAAGTTTCCAGTCGCCAGTCCCTCCATTTGCTGAGTAATGCCTCAGCCAGGCCAGTGGGGAGGTGCAGTGCTCTCACACTGGAGGAAGCTAATGGCTGTTTATGGTTTCTAATGCATGATGCTTTAGCTTTTAAAATAGCAGGTCTCTATTACGATGCTGTGTGCAGATTGAATCCAATGATGGGAAACACTGTGATACCCGGAGTGACCTCTTAGAATCTCTAAATGTATACGTCTCGACCTATTTAACCAGGCACTTTGAATGAAACAATGCCTTTAGATTCAATTTGGCAACCTACACAAAGAGCTTATGAGGTAGAATAAGATCACAAAACACAGCTTTGTGTTTGACATGTATTTGGTAACGTGTATAAAAAGATAACCTGCTCAGTGTTTCCCACACATACATTTTACCTGGGTGGCCTCCCCAGGTATACTAATGGCCGGCCAAGTATATTTGGCAAACTGTTTATTACCATCAGCATTTACACAGAGCCCTATATGGAGCTGACGGATGAGAATGCTCTGCTACAGAGGTGTAGTTATCCACTTCTCCCACTGAACATGCTCCCCTAAATGTCCCTTATATGGAATCAAAATATATATAATGAAAAAAAAACACAGTTACTGTATCAGCTGTTATGTAAAGTAAACTAGTAATTACACAGCTTACCAGTTCTTTGGGAAAATAAATAAATAAATAAATCAAGATCTGAACCCGTCAAGTGACAAGAAAATAGAACAATGGACCAAAATAGAAATAAGCAAACATAAAAGATTCAAACCATGTTTTATTTGTGAGGATGCGCTACCCTCAGCGGAAGAAAAGACTCCTGAATGAGGTCTCTGGATCATCCTGAGTTTCAGGAATACTGTCTCTGTAAGGGCGTGTTGGATTTTCAGATGTATTTTTTAGACTCTTTGAGCACCAAAACAAAATCCCATTCACCTCCGTTGTATCTGGGCGGAATGCAGAAACCTCAACGGCAGGCATCTCAGTGGAACTGCGTTATAGTATTCACTTGATATTAGTGTTTTTTGTCTAAATTCTCTAACTTCCCCCCCCAACGATTTCCGAATTTCTGAATTTCTTCCTTTGGTTAAAGGGCAATTGAAGAAAACCACTGTTGCTTTTCTTTTAAACTACTTATCTTCAAATGCTTAACAATGGATTTGTGTTTGTGACCTTGATTGTAATGTATCCTTTTTCCCTCTTGTTGCTTATTATTCTATGTAAATGTATGTATCCATGTGTTTACACTTGTGTTCATTTTTGTGATTCTTGTTATCTGCAGGGATGCTAGAATAACTTATGCAGACATATGGACGTTTGGGCCTTTTCTCGACCTCCCCATATAGCCAATTTACATATGTTCAGGTCGACTGCTCTGTGGTGGAACTCATTTGAACAGATCGTCCAACAGACCGTAAACAGTAGCCTGTGTTATTCTGATGAAGTAGAGTTTCATGTTGAACATAATGATTGCACTGGCAGGAAGACAGCAGCTCTTTTGTGTTCATTTATGTGAGTTTAAACCCTGGAAATCAATGATGTGAATAGACACTGTGTGACATTATTTGCTATCCCTCTTAGAAATGTATTTATTGTTACAGTTGGCTGCTGACAGTTAATCCAAACTCTGGTATTGACCTGGAGGAAAAAAAGTAGTCCAGCACTTTGATTTCCAGTAGTCGGGGTGAGTCTGAACTGCTGATCAGATTCTGTAGAGTTTCCCAACTGTAATTTCAGTGTCATGGTAGAGTAGGCAAGAATAAACAGCGGAGGAAAACCAGGGGAGGCTCCGGTGTCTTTTAGGGGAAGTTGTACCTATTTCATGGCTGTTGCACCGGCACCACTCACCTTTCCTGAAAATACGGTCCGCCTCCTAAACCTTGTGTGAGTCAGCAAGCAGCGGGGGGGCTCTAGCAAGCAGATGTGTGTGTGTGTGTGTGTCGGACTCATCTCGCCGAAGTGTGTATGAGCAGGAAGAAAAAAGTGGAAGAAGAGTGTGCTCTCGCTCCTGTCTCATATTTCTCTGCGGTATAATGTGCCGCCTATTCATGCGATGCCGTTTAAAGGCATGGTGGGAATCGCTTCACAGTCGGGCATGAAACTCAATATGCTAATGCCTTCCAAGGGAGCGATGGAGGGGGTGAAAACATAACCTGTCAATTACCCACGGCAAAAAACGCTGAAAGATTTATTGAAATCCACCAGAAAATTTCCTCGAGAACAAAAGGGGCTGAAACACGCGGTAGATCAAAACACAAGCCACCGGTTGTTTGACTAATTACGAACTTGTGTCAGTAAAATTAACCTCCACTGACTCAATGCCATCGAGATGAATTACATTACGTGTAAAGGGTTCATATGGAGATTGCTACCTCCATCAATTAATTCTTGAAAGTGCCAGTTGGGAATTTTAAGCCTTGATTTGTGCGAACAGAGAAAAATCTGGATCTGTCAAAACTCATTATCCGAACAAGTGGAGCGGAGTCCACACCTCTGATGAGAGATGCGAAAAATGGGCCCAATACATCCAGATGCGGCGTACATCTGCAACAGCCGACTCGCTTGCCTCCAATGGCGGCACAGTTTCACCCCCGTGAGTATTTGCTGACTGAGGACCCGGAGAAGACGCAGCGGGACCATCAGAATTGGTTTCAGAATGATTTTGTTTCTCACACAGACATCATCAAGTCCCCCTCAGCATAATTTGTTTACAGCTCGGAGATGGAGTGTTGGCAGTGCTCATCTCCCTCACTGGAATAATTGCTGTGATGATAGGCTTTACTGGGAACACGGACAGGCATGTGAAAACAAGCACCGTTCCTGATTAGAGGTTTTGGAATGCGAGCCAAGCCGACGTGCCCGCCACAGACACATATCCCCCGTACAATCTTTCCGCTTATCAGATCAATTCTCCCTTTGTGCTCTCCAAACTCGAACGTCAAGGGGATTCCATGGGTTTTTTTTTTGTTTTTTTTTAACAGAGGTCTCCCGCCCACTGTTGAGAGTTGTGTCAAAAGGCTGCACTGCAGGATCTAAACACTCTTGTTTTGATGGTGCACAGCACCCTGATATGATCATCCGCAATACAGTCAGATGAATACATTTCCACTCTGGGTCTTTATCGGCGGCTGATAACACATTAGGGAGAAAAAATGTCTACATTTGCACACTGAGTGTAGTTTTTTTTCTTTTTTTGGACGAATCGTCTGAGAAGCCAGGCGTGATGCATTTTGCTATTCTAGCAGTAGGACTGGTTACACTAAAGAACCAGGTAGTTATCATGATCACTGATGGCCACTGCATATCACTGCACAGACAAGGAGGAACAAGCACTGCTGAAGCAACACCGAAAAATACAAGGATGAAGACGTCAAAGCACCAGTGATGGTGCAGAAACGCAGCGACAGGGGACGCTTGGCATCATTGTCATCAATGCAACGCAAATTCCTCATCGGTGTAAAATCCTTCTTGGTAATAAATCTGTTTCTGATTTCTGATAAAGCTGTAGTCAAAAAAGTCAAAAAGAAAATAAACTGAGATAAGCAGAAAAAAATCTGCTTTCCACTAAGTGGACATACTGTATACAATGGTTCATGACCTCATCTTTTCATGTTCCAGCCTCGAACTGGCACTGGGATTTAAACCCATGGGTGACATATGGTCTGTAGTCCACACAAACCTCATCAGTGGAGGGAAAAATCCATGTCCGCCACACTTCTGCCAGCTACCGGATTCATACTGAATGCCCCTTCCACCATCATCCCTCTATCTTCCAAACCCCTCCTCACTGCTTCCCCTGAGCCCTGCAGATTACAGATATCATTATAATGGGCGTCCTGGCAGGCTAGCTGCGGTCACATTTAATTTGCCGTGGCCTGATATCTACACAAGATAATCAGCATTTACACCTGAGAGTGAAGACAGGAAGATGAGCGACACTGTGTGTGTGTGTGTGTGTGTGTGTGTGTGTGTGTGTGTGTGTGTGTGTGTGTGTGTGAAGCTGAGACAGTAATAGAATTAGAAAGAGAAGAATGACCGACTCAACGGGAGAGGAGTAAGTGAACGCGGAACCGAAGGCAGTATTGTAAAGAATCATGAGGGAGGAGTACATATTCGGCACAAAATCCACAGGGACAAAAGCAGAGTAGCGATGAAGCGTCAGATTTGCATTTTAATAAGAATGACCTACTTCGGGCCCGTGAGATGACTGAGAGCGAGACCCGATTCAAACAAACGTCCCTGAACAGAGGCATTTACACCTCAGCTCGGAGGGAGTAACGTTTCCCTCGTACTCGCATTTTGCTTCTGCGAGGGCAGCCCCGTCCAATTACACGCAGATAAACAATAGTGTTGTGCTTTCAAAGTGAAGGTTATGGGGGCACTCTTATTGCAGCAGACGAGTGGGAACTTCATCGATTCAACTTTTGTGCTTCTGAGTATGTTTAGAAAGTCGCACCTGCAGCAGTGGCAGAATTATGCATCTCCTGCTCGACAAATCCCTTTACTCCCACCTGCCATTGAGGCCATTGATTTGTGTATGAAAGGAAGTTACATCTGCCACGTCAAAATTGCGGAATTCTTGTATGAAACCACCAGAACGGGTGTATATTATATATGTTTAGCACCTGCGGAATGAGCTCTCACATCTATAACGGATCAATTTCCCCTGAGCCGAGAAGTGACGACCTATTTCCTTTGAAGGGCTCCCCATACATATTTCAGCTGTGAACGACCCACTGAGCTCACGGAGAGACACATTACTGTTGTGGATGTATTGCAATGTGACTGTGTGAAAGCACAACCCATCATTGAGTTTCTGAAAGGCTTTGTTCTACCTCAAAAATCACAGCTTAAAAAAATCCAGCATCACATCTATCTATCTATCTGTCTATCTATCTATAGACGTGTTAAGGACTATCACATCTGGATTTGTCAAGATCAACAGATCATTCATTTTAAGGCCCAGTTGCCCAAAGACAACTGCCATTTCCATTTTTCAAATTCCTCTTGAGAGAAAGGGTTTTTTTTTATTATTATTATTACACCTTGACTCACCAAGGCACCTCGGTGTGGTGCAGGTTAGAGTTTAGCAAGTTCACATAAAACCCAACAAAAAAATAAAAAATCCAGAGCTCAACATGAAACACCACCCTTTGAAGATTTAACAATAAACAACGAAAGCTGAAAAAAGTTTGGTTTCTCGAAATCTGTCCAGAGAAAACCCTCCTTTCAAAGGATCTTTGAAAAAGAAAATCTCAAGGCGAGGGTGGAGAGAAAAAAAAAAAAATGGGGTCAAATTGCCGATCCTATTTCTTGATTTTGATGATCGAAACTGTAAGCTTGTTTCAATCGAAATTCTAATTTAAAGAATCAAAATCATCACACCCCTAATATTTAGCCATCCAATGTGTTCTCATAAATTAACTCTCCACATTAAAAATGCACTGATGAGTTGTGAGTGAGCTGAGAGTCCACTACGACCACACTCATGATTGTGAATCCATGTGAATCCCGCCTACCCCAGTGTAAAGGAATCGCGGGAATTCTTGGAAAACGGGGCATGGATGCAATCAAGCCAATCTGGTCTCCTAACAGCCTCACTGTTCACCGTTCACGCTGTATTGAGTCGTCCTACGTCCTGCCGCTGCTTCACATTGAAGGTGTTTATGATTTATTTGTGAAACAGCCACCCAAAATGCGAGCGTTTCCCAAAGCGGTTAGCGCTGACCATGATCGTGTACAGCTGACTAACTTTATGGCACCTTGCTGTTGTGAGAAAAACTGCCCGCCCCCTGTATCTATCTGTCTGTCTGTATGTCCGTCTGTCTGCCTGTATATCTGTCTTATTAATTTATGGTTTGTCTAGCCTCTCTGTCGGAAAAAGCTGCCTTCTCTGCCATTAAGTGGGCCTCCACTCCGTCATCTCAAGGTGCTTTTTTCTTTCACCTGACGCTGCTAGCAATCTCTGAAAGCTCGCTAAAATATGCAGTCTCTCCATTCAGCACACGGTACCTGTCCTTCACATAAAAAAAGAAAACAGCCATACATGCAGCTTTTTCATGCAAGACACAGAGTCCTTCTGAAGAGGTCCTTTAGAACTTTGTCTTGAAAGAGGATAAATAACGCAGAAAATGGGATCCAACAATGCTTACAGTAGTGCAAGGTGACCTCCTTGGCTTAAGCACCGCGGTGACGCCATGCCAGGGACTGAGTGAGACGCAGGATCAAAAAAATACCAACTCCAATCTGTCAAGTTTGCAAATTAATCACAACACCAGGCAGACTCATTCAAGATGATCAGAAGGACTGCCAGGGACTCCATTTCGCATCACTGGCGCTAATAAAATCAACACGGCTAAAAATACCAGAGAATATTCGTCTATCTATGGGGGACAGAAATCTGATACTTTTTCCTCAGGGTATGTCCTCCCTCTAAAATATTTGCGTGACGATTTGACAGCCCTGCCTGCTGTTGAAAGCAGCCGATACTGACCGAGTGCAGACTTTAGATCAGGACATTGGTCAGCAAAAACCTGGCTTATTAAATCAAACTATGTTTACCGAAGCCAAGTATTAATGGACCTGCCTCTTCCCTACCATCAGGGTCTCCACAGCAGATCGAATGAGTGAATTTTTGTCATATATACACATGTTGTACACCCAAAGCTTCGACATATCAACCATATTTTACACAACATCTTTAAAGGAGAGACATTGACTGTGACATTTTTAAGGTCATCATTTACTATGAGGATATTTTGACATGCTCAATAAACACACGCTTATCTCTTTAAGGCCCCCCTCCCTAATACCCAGTCTGCTCTGATTGGTCAGCTCACACACGCCTGAGCCAGCACTGCTCACTGTGTCTCTAGCTGTCAGCTTCACTTCAGCTATGAATATAGGCATAGATTGTGCAAATGTGTGACATGGTGATGAAGTGTGATGTCACAAGGTCATGGAATTCAAGGTGGGACCACTGACGAGGCATTTTAGGTCAATTTCAGGCTCCCGTTGAAACAGACTTTGTGCTTTTTAACTTTCAAGAACTTTTTTTTCTTTTCTCAAGAACCTGCATAACACATTAAAGCAAAGGGTAAAAGGAAAAAGCATAACAGGTCTCCTTTAAATTATGTAGTCATGTATCTATCTATGAGTCATCAGGGTTAGGCAGATGGAGACACTTACGTACTCGTTGTTTTTTAATACTCAAACCTCCATTTGAGCCAAAAGAAACATTTTTCAATGAAAAGCTAACAGGGTTTTTTTTTTTACGCTGTAGCAATATTGGTGCAGACTGAGAGGAAACTTGCAGGACGCTGCACCAATTCAGTCTCCAATAAAGGAAAAACACTTGAGTTGCCCGCAGCATCTATCTATCTATCTATGAGTGGTGTGGCGTTAATCAGCTCTGCTAACCCTCCTCCTAACACTGTGATCAATGACATTGTACTTGTGCTCACGTCTTAGATCAGGCAGCCACTTTATCTATCTGAGTGGCACTGCAGCCTGCAAGAAGAGTAGCGGAGCAGGGTTGACTTATAAGGCTGACAACGGTTCCATTCATGCATCTAATTTAAGAGCGGCTTCTGCTCTGTCTAATTAACAATTTACTAGGCCATCAGTCTGCCTCCCCATTGTGGTGTAATCAGCGTCACCGACGTTCAGCCGACTCAGTGCACACTTTCGGATCTGCAGCAGGATTAGAACAACCGTGCAACTTTCCCCGATGCATGGGCAGAAAAATGGGCATGCTGTGTTCCAAGGACACAGGCGAGAACAACTCTGAAACCTCAGACTGAAAGATGACACTGTTCGGTGGAGGGAGATGGGCAACGTGTATGACAAATTAGCCGGCTCTTGTTTGTGCGCGCTAGAAGCTGCAGCTTTATAGCGTTACTGCCGTGTCAAAGGAATTAACGGAGGTCTGTATGTATCACGACTACAGTTTGAACACAGCTGTGATGCTGCTGCATATTGTGTGCAAATTCCACTTGCATTTTATTTAAGGGGTTGGGCTTTGGGACATTGGAGGGTTTGATCTGCTCTGTCGTGCGTAGGCACCTTTAAAGGATTATGATTGAGTGTCAGAGTGGATTTTTGTTAAAAGACATAAATAAATCCCCCCATAAAGACCCAACCCGCCTCACCACCCCTAAATTGCATAACGCTAATTCTCCTGGCCGTCCCTCTTCTCTGACACCTTCCTCAAGACAAAAGCCAATGCTCATTGTTCGTCTTTATACTTTCATTTTAAGAGAGGTGTGCGGGGAGTGGGGGGTTAGCATTTACACTGTGTTTTCGGCTTGTTGTCCCTCCAAATTTTCTGACAGTAGAATAATAACCCTCAGAGAGGATTAAGGACTGGTAATCTGAGGGAATAGTGTATTCCATTTCTACTGCTTTCGCCCCTTAGCTTCCACTGAATAAACAAATAGAATTTCATTCGTTTATCCACTTAGTTCCTCTGTCTTACTGATTAGCAGTGAAGGGCTGGGAGGCTGGGATAACCTAGAGCGGATAGTTCCAAGGATATCTGTGGCCGGCAAGCTCGCGCGTGTGTATCAGTGGGAATCTGTCTGTGTGTATGTGTGTGTGTGTGTGCGTGCACTGTATAAACAAATGCAGTGCTACTTGAAGGGTGCGGCCAATTAAAAGAAGCCCCTGAAGGAGCATGCTCATCAGGATGCAGTGAACATAGCAGATCTGCTCTCAGATAGCATGCTGCAGTCTGTCACTGTAACTAAGGCATTAATACCACCAAGGCTATGTGGCACAAAATATTGATATCTTCATCCTTTTAGACATCGAGCGATCGATAAGAGATATGAAAATAATGGCTCGCGGGGGCACGCAAATGGACAGAGAATCCCAAAAATGTTTAACGTTTGAATCACATTTTCTTGCACTGATAGTATAGTCCCATTTTAAACGGATGACAGTTGTAACAATGATAATAATACTCTTGCAATGTTGAGTCAAATGTCCACAAAAGGGTGGTAAGTCTGTAATAAATGATTTTCGGTTAATGACGTGCAGCATTGCCACACAAGCTGTAGTGTGTTAATAAAACTTCAGTTAATGACATGTCATAATCTAGATGTCCTTATTCAAATTCAAGCAGTGCCTCTCCAGAGTTGTTATTCTATATTCCAGCACTGCATCACATAATTAGAACATTTTAGACATATCTAGAGGGAAGAAAACTCTCTCAAATTCCATTATTAAAGGTGCACTTTTTAGTTTTGGGTAAGAAATGTTAATCAGATGAGAAAGATCTTCATTGACTGATTTTTTTATGCCTAAACAAACTAAATAAACAAACTCACTTCGTTTTCATGACTGAATAAACTGAATAAACACACTGACCTCCAAGGGCAACGCAATTTCTTGCTGTTCGACTTTGTTTATATGTGGCGGACCCTGCCACCTTTCTAGCTTCAAACAGTGTTCTTGGGACAAATTTTCCTCCAAGAACAGCTTGTTTATTCAATGATAGAGTTTGTATCATGACCTCATTAATGTTATAACTATTAGCTTGATTCTTCTTCCAAAACTAGATAGCGGCCCTTTAAAGAGCCACTGCGCTAACTATTGCTACGTCAGTAAAGTTATAAATATGGATGAACAGGAGAGTGAATAATTGGTGTAGTGGAAATTCTCCTTTGTGAGGTAGAGAGTTGCTAAGTCTCCGAAGAATTTCAGACTTCAGCGTATGAATCAGATCTCTTTTAATGAAACATGCATCGTGGAGGGAAGGCAAAAGCATTCTCCCCCGAACTCTAAATTGTTATCCTTTAAGTACAGTAAGAGAGAGGAGGTTACCTTCATTCACAACAGTCATAAAACATTTTCTTTACATAATAATGACTCTTTGATATTTGGGTGTATCCTGTCTTTCCAGGACAGTGACACTTTGATGTAACAGATGGGACAGCAAATGTCATCTTATCTAAACTTGTGTATCTTCCCATGTTGTATGTGCCCCCACCTGTGGCTCTTGTGACACCTCAAGCAACATGACACTCTCCCTTCCTCCTCCTGTCTTTACAGCACATTTGATCACTAACAGGAAGACTATGTAATTTCTCACATTGGACGGGGCTGTTTGTGAGTTGTGAGACGAACAAAGAGTTTTCTGTTGTGACGGGACAGAAAAAATGCAAGTGTTGTGCAGATAAGACAGAGACGAGTGGAACCAGGCCTGGATGTCTGCATCAGAGCCAATTACCTTTAAAAAACTACCTCTCTGTATTTCCAGCTCATTGTCTACTGGGCCCAGTGGTAACCCAGGGGACAACGCTGATGTGCTTTGAGGCAGAACACAATTGAATTGCCGAGCTCAAACCTTCCACTTACAGTCCTCGATATGATTCGGTCCTGGGTTGCAGCCAAACCAAAAGTTCTGCTCACCACAGCTACGTCGCCTCCTACTGACCCCCCAATACCCATCGTCACAAAGGGGGGGGGGGGGGAGATTAAGCAATCGGTGACCTTTATCGACCTCTATTGGTGACCAGGTGGAATTGCAACAACATTAGCTGGACTTATTATCTCTTCTTCTCGGAGGTGCTCAGAGTCTCTGGTAACAGGTAATGAGGCTTATTTGTCTTCATAGCTGGAAGATCCTGCTCATGGTGCTATCCTCAATTGTTAAAGACTTGGAAAGGGGGTGAATAAATGAGACCGTGGAGACATGGAGAGTCTTGAAAATCTGGATGAAAAACCTAGAAATGAAAGCCAGAAATCTCAGCTCCTGGCAGAGTAATCAATAAGCACACAGCATTGATCAAATACCTGCCCCGGCTACAGATGTATTATGGTCATTTTGTACTGTGGGGAATTGAAAAAAAAAAACAAAAAAAACACATCCTACATAGTTCCTCTTAAAGGCCCTCAAGAAAAGAGTTGTTGTTGGAGCTCATCGCCAGCCTCGGCCAATTAAAAGAAGCAAAAAAAGTCTTCTTCTGTCATTTTGCTGCATCACACATGCAGCCGACGTGTTGATGAACACTTCAACCGGATAACACACGGAGACGAGCAGTATCGCGCTCACACTTCTCCGTCTCATATGCATCCTCTTGCTTCCTCTCCGGCTGTCTCTCTTTCTCTCCCTCCCCGCACACACATTATCTCTCCCGGCCCTCCCCCCTGTGCTCGTATATACACCACATACAAAACACACAAAGATGGATCAATTTCACATTCTCTTTCAGGATGCGGAAGACGTCGTCTCATTGTCGGTTTATGGCACGATGTTTGATCCTGCCTAATGCAGCTATGCAAATTAGCCACTGTTATTCTTTTTTCGGATGCCATCTTTTTTATTTTCATGGCTCGATACGTTCTGAACAATTATCTCGCCACCTCAGACGCTGCGTCTTGTGGTCTATTTTTTTTCTTTTTTTTTAAATAGGGCAAGGGTTTTTTTTTTTTTTGGCAAGGCACTGGGAAAAACAATAACAAAGTTAACTAATGGGGGGGGGGGGGGGGGAATGCCCTCATTGTGTAGTGGTTTAAAACTCCTGAAGAGAAAAGCTTTCAGTTCCACCGTAATGGTTTTATCCATTCATTTGGGCTTTATTGGCTTTGCTTGGCAGTAGACAGGGAGCAACGGCACCCCCGAGCAACAGCTTTCCCACAGAGTCATTTGATCATATGCTGACTGGCTGGGAAAGAGAACAAATTAAAGTCCCTCCTCACTCTGACACCTTAAACACAAGACACGACAGGCCATATATTCTCTGGCAAATCAGCAGCCTGAAAGATGGATACCAGTTATAACTGAAGCAGGGGGGAAAAAAATAAAAAAAATAGAAATCAGACATAGGTGTGTGTGTCAGGAGCCCGGTGCTAAATCACAGCAGCAGCTGGATGATGAAAACCTGCCTGACGGGTCTGAGGGACCCAGAGCCATTCTGTGCCAATGAAGGGGGGGTGCACTTGAATTTGCATCACCCTGTGACATATCAAAGAGAATGCACAAGTAGATGAGCCTCTTTGATTTTGCTAGTTGTGAATGCAAAGTTACTCCGTAGGCCCACAATAATCTGCAGCTTTCTTACCATAATCCTGCAGTTTTAGCCAAGTAATGAACAACGTGAGGGAAGAGGGGAGTGTGTACAGGGTGTTGCATAAGCTCTCTCTCTCTCTCTCTCTCTCCCTCCCTGTGTGTGTCTGTGTGCGTGTGTGTGTGTGTGTGTGTGTGTGCAGGGGTGGGGCAGGGTGGAGATGGATTTTTTTTTTTTTTTCCCACCAGCTCCTGACGGAACAAACTGGGGACGTTGCACAGTTTCTACGTGCACTTATCTCACCAAGGCGCTGCTCATCAGACATCACACGCCAGTGTCAGTGTGTTATACACTCCGCACTGCATTAAACGTTTTTACACGAGGCAGGCAGGGAACACACACACGCGCACTGACATGCCAGGTGCTTCCTCCCTCCCTCCCTCCCTCCCACTCTACCTTGCTGCGCGCACACGCACGCAAACAAACACACAGCCTACGGCACGCTCCTGCCAATATATGAAATTCTCAGCCATTTCCTGCGAGAATGTAAAAGCAGTCGTCTTCAGTAGAATAAAAGCATTTTAAAAAGAGGAGGAGGGGGCAAGTTACTGTCTTTTTGGCGGCACTCAGAGTGGGACGATGCCACAGAAACACCAGTTATAAGCCAAAGGATCTGGATCAGGACGCAGTTTTTATTGGGCCGCCAAGCGGACCATCTGCAGACTTCATCAAAAAAAAAAAAAAAAAAGAAAAAGAAAAAGCTCAGCCCACAGCGTCCAGACGGGCTGATCGGATGCCCGGGTTAAGTTGCGATATCATGCAGAGCATATTGACCGCCACAAACACTACACGGCACCTCACTCTCACTCTCTCTCTCTCTCTCTCTCTCTCTCTCTCTCACACACACACACACACACATAGGCATGCACGGAGAGATAAAGACAGATCCACGCCTGAGATCTGCTCTGAATTATGACTCAATTAAGAGCCACTGAGTCAAGGTCGTTTACAGCCGCAATATCCATAACTGACACAGACGCTGCTTGTTAGTCCGCTCCAGAAAACTGAATAATCATTTAGTGACTGTGGAGATCACATGTGTGCTTTTTTCTTTTTTTTTTCTTTTTGCGCATTTCTCAGGCATGTACCAGTTTAACCAACCCTCCCTCCCCCCCCCCCCCCCCCCCCCCCGCCCCAGGAGGAGCCAGCTGAGTAAACTCCAATTAGGACATGTGATGTATCTGTGGCTGTGTCTGTTTCTCATGGGTTTCGTGGGTTTTTTTTCTTTTTCTTTTTGTGTATCACAGGCTTTTATGTTTTAAAAAAGAAAACTTTACAAAAGGCGTCCTATTGTCTAACGTGCGGCTTACTCACCATCAATGATAACGGTCTTCATGATTCGGACGGGGCTGAAATCCAGAAGCTGTATAAATCCAAGACGAATGAATCCCCAGCGCGGACAGATAGAAGTATCCGCTGTTTATTGCAATTTAACGGGCTTGATTGCAAAAAAATAAAAGAAATCCAGCGCACGCAGTCGGAGTGGTGGTGGTGGTGTTTGTGGGTGGGTGGGGGGTCGGGGGGAAGAGGGAGACGGACAGCCTAAAAGACACCCCTGCACCCTTCAAACTTTAGCCGTAGGTCTTCCCGAGTGGGGAGCCGCGTCTCCGGCTGCACCCGATCTCAGTCATTTTAGGCGAGGGGGGTTAGAAAAAATAGTCAGTAAATAAACATCCAAACTGGGATCAGCAGACTCGACAGCACCAGTCGACACCTCCCTTCAAAAAAAAAAAAAAAAAAAAAAAAACCAGAACAACAACAACAAAAAACAAATATAGGACGAAGAAGGAGCTCAACGAAGTGTTGCACGCACAAGTGGGAAGAGAATCAACGAGGATTCGGGCGAAAAAATCAGTATTGGATCCATGTTTTTGTTTTTGAGAAGCAGCACATATCCAGTCCGAGATCACCTGCCCCGCTGTGTATTTCCCAAGTCTACGGAGAGAGAGAGAGAGAGGAAAAAAAGTGTGGTGGATGCGCACGGATGTCGGCCGCACTGGTGAGCGTCAGTGTGCATTTACCGCGGGGAGGGAGGGAGGGCGGGGCAGCGAGGCGCGTTTGGCTGAAAGAGAGAGACAGAGCGAGGGGGTGAGAGAGAGAGAGAGAGAGAGAGAGAGAATCCAGAGATGAATGTTTTATGGGCATCACGCTGCAAAAAATATTCCTCTCCAGGCTCAAAGTGTGATTCTCACATCAATCAAGGTGAACGCGAGACGTGCGCGCTTATATTTATTCAATTTCCCTGTGTTCTCTGCCCGGTTTCACTACAGTTATTTATAGAAGAAGAACAAAAAAAGCCCTCACACAAACCAAACCGGGGCTGGAGACAGAAGTTATTTTACGTAATCGACGGGGCTTTGAAGGGTTTTCGAGAGTGAATCCGGGGGACTTAATGACTTATTCAGACGGACATTTCTTGCAGCGCAGGCCTGCGCTCTAATGAATGTTTTATGCGCGAGGGGTTGGGGGTGGTGTTGGTGGTGGTGATGGTGATAATGGGTGGGTGGGAAGGTGACGTGAGGCGAATCTATTTGGATCGGACACGGCCAGGCACGCACATGCATACGAAAATATTCCCAAAAGGCAGGCGAGGAGCCAGGGCCCTGCTGGTGGGACCCGCGCCTCCTCCTCCACCACCTCCTCCTCCAGGGGACTGGACAGTTTGGCCGTTCGGATGTCGCTTGTGGAGTTGTTTAAAGAAAAGGGACAACAAACAGACGTCAGTTCTGCTTGGTTGACCGGGAAGACAGTGAAACATTTAAATTCCTCAAACTTACCTGAGACCTGGAAGCGCAACAATAAATGTCCCCCTGATTTATTTTGAAAAGCTGAATATCTCCTTATTTTGCCCATGTATCTGCTCTTATTTTGAAATTATGTAGAAACTGCTTTTTTGACATTCTTCTCATTCTTATTCTTATTCTTAGTATTATTGTTATTATCATCTGTCAACCCATGCTGACAGTTGCTGTCCACTGTGTTTCTCCATCTGGGAAGTCAAAGTACCTCCAAGCATAACATGTCCTTGCAGAGCGCCCCACATGACACATTCCCTTTCCACGCATCTGATGTGATAACGGGCGCCTTTACAAAGTGATTAGACTGTTGAGCGGCGCAGACACACTCTGATTGGACAGAGGGACACAGCTCACAGTCGCACCGGTCCGCAGCTAAGCTCGGTTTGCTGACAGCCAGGACTGTGGATCCACAGCAGCAGCAGCAGCAGCTCTATTATCTTTGGGTAGCACACGCCCCCTACCGGCCAACGCTCACACAGACGTTCAGCGCCGTGGACAGAGACAGAGGGGGCCTCATCTGTGGGAGATGATCCCCCTGTTCGGCCCTGAGAGACAGCGAGGAATCATACTGCATGTGTCCGCAAAGCTCCGGCAGATAAATGACTCAATGCACGCTGGTGACTGTGCTGTGTGTGCTTTATTATATTTCCTATAAGACCATCTGTGATATTTCCATCTTCTGGCATTTAAATTCATAATAAAAAAAATAATTAATAACAATACAAAAAAAAAAAACATGGGGGAACTTTTCCAAAATCACACACTCAATCATTCACGCATTGACGCATGCAGAAAAAGAAAAAAGCCTGTTTGTATTGGGATAACACTGGCACAGGATGAAATGCATGCGTTAATTATACTATAGTACGTAGATAGACTGAGACATGGGAGCAGCCAGCAGATTACCTCAGGGAGCGGGTGAATGGAAGCCGCAGCCAGGTGGGTGGTGTATAGTCGAGTGATACGGGCCCTATGTGTAGCAGGCTAATCCCGAGCTTACAGTCACCACCAGTATTGAATCACACCATCAGAATATGTCAGTGAGCCGCTCGCCTGCCTGCTATTTGCTCACAGCGGAGAGCGGCAGAGCCAGATGGCCAGCAGAGACACAGTCCAGAGCCGCCGCGGCGACCCGCTGAGATCGAGGTCACCCCGCGAGAAAAGGAAATGTTGTCACCTCTCACAGTTGTCTGTGTCTCTCCTGCTTTATCTGGATGCATCCGTGTGGGCAAACACGTGTGTGTGCATAATCCGGTCGTGCATTTTGCATGCCGTGTGTTGGCTTGTGCCTGGCCCACTATGAGTGTGCTGTATCAGGAAAAAGGGGACATTTCTTTTGCTGTTTTTTTTTTTTTTTTTTTAAAAGGAGAAAAAAGAAATAATAATGACCTCAGTACACGTTTGAATGCTCCATGTTCTTAACCAACATTCACTGAAGTCTTGAGGGGCAAGGGAAGATTTTTTTTCTTTTTTCCGGGTTATCCATTTTCTGAGTCTAATCCAAAATGCTTTCTCTCCTGTGATTATGTCTTGATAACTGTGGGGGGAGAAAAAAAATGCTCAGATAATCTTTTCTGAGTTACTTGATTTCCTTTCTTCTTTTTTTTCATTTTGAACAGAAGAAAATTATCTTTTCTTTCATGAAAGAGAAAAAATCAGGAGGAAAAACTAAAATTCGACTCGGTTGCACTCATGAAAAATTATTTTCTTCATCCACCTGAGTTTTTTTCATTCAGTTTCGCACAAAATAGTCTTTTCACTTGGTTTCCACATTAATATTTTTCCCCATCCATCTGTTCAGTCATTGTCTTCAACTTATCCAGGGTTGGTGATTTTCTTTTTCTAGTTTTCTTCTTTTTTTCTCTTTTTAGATAGGGAACTTAGAAAGATTATCCACACAAAACTTTCCTTTCCAACAGTTCCAAAACACATAAACACAGGAGAGAGCAGTTTAGATCAAACTTAGAAAAATGGATCACCAGAAAAAATAACTTCACTTGTTCCTCAGGGCTTCCGGAAACATTCATATACAGCCTATAGGAAAATATATTCTGCAGCAGCCCAGATCTGGAGGAATGTTTACATGCTTGCTGTGAAAAAAATACTTTTTTTTTCTGTATATGGTAAGTAACTCTAAGTATTTAAACAGAAACATCATTAAAAAGTCAAGCACATGTTGGATTTAGAAAAAGAAGCTTAATTAAGTCTATACAGCGTTGACATGATCATAAAAACTGGCCGCAAAAAGATATTGCCAGAGTATAACTCTTCCTAAATATATCCTCAGTGAGGAAAACACTCATTTGGCTCACTTTTGAAGATGTCTCCTCTTGCCAGGAAGTGAAAGGTATACTGTAACTGATCACTATACCTCCCCCGGCTCATTATACAACATGCCCACTCTTTCCCGATTCATTATAGTATATCACAATGATATGCACCAGCAAGTGAATAGGACACAGGTAAATTGTCGTGGGAGCCTTTGAGGCTGGAGGCCTTGCACGACGAGCGACTGTAAATTAACTCGGGGTGGATCATTGCCATGCGAATAGGAAAAAAAAGGAGATTGGGGATCTTTAATTCATGATAGTAATGAAATGAGTCAAGCTGTTGAGTCTCAAAGGCAGTGGATCTCTAGGCTGAGGCGCCACTACTCTTTTCATCACGAGTCTGATGGATCAAAAGGAGAACAGGACCATAAATGGCTTGCTTTGGTAATGGGAAAAGTTGGTTGTGTCCCACTGCCACAGGACCAGGACCAGTATTAATTACAGCAGGTGAATGAAAACTAGAACCCAACGCTTGTCCTCGCTGTAGATGACCAAATGAGTAGGTCGAATGGGATATCGGTGGGTCATGTTATGTGTATGTCAGAGGTCATCCATCCATAAAAGACTCACACCGAGCATGTGGCATGTTTATTTTTTGCCCTCGACTGAGCATTTCCCCACGATATTCAAGAAAAGGAACGAGAGATGAAGGCGTTCGGCCCTTGCAGCACACTTGCAGCACACTCGCCGCTGCATTTGGCCAACCGCTCGATCAGAACCGAGTTGGAATAGTACATTTGTCACTTTAGGCAGTGCCACTTTTTACAACTACAGCCCTGAAAAAGAAAGCCCACAGCATGGGGTGAGTAGGATAGACAAAAAAAAAAATGTTTGAATTCAATAAAAGGAACGAAATAGAGGAAACCTGCGTACAGAAAAGGAGAGGAAAAATGCAAATGGTCCTCAGAGAGGGAATCCCTGCTGGCTGAGTTTCACAGTGTGTGTTGGTGAAATGTGATAGTACCTATCATTTCAGAACACTGCTGTTATTTTCCTTAACTAATAATTGCTGGACTATGTGACCAAAAGTACAGGTCATATACAGTGACGTGTCTGACATGGGACTGTGGCTATGAATGCTTGTGTGTCAGTGTTGGATCCTGCTCGTCTTTGAATTAAAGTCCTTATTTACTCTATTGACATCTCTCTGAGGGTTTTCACTGAACATATGTTATTGTGTTATTTTCCTTACTGTTAAAAAAAAAAGAAGAAGAAAACCGCCCTCTTTGGTCGATCTATTCAAGTAGGAAAGGAAACTTGGAAAGAGGACAGAGGTGTGACTGTTTACTCATTTTTATTGGTCAGCGCGGATGTTGTTGTAAAATTATAATAATCTAATTTAATTCAATATTTAGTTTGATTTTCAGTTGTGGTCTGTTTTGTATTATAGCAGATAAAGAAACATGTCACATTTCATATGTAATATGCCGAGATGAACAAGATTCACAACTGAAAAAGAGGACAGTATGCTATCTCTTTTTTTTTGAGACGGAGGCCTAATTTCCTGTCAGACCTCTTTATGTAACACCAGTAATAGAAATCCAGATTTATCTGGAATCGGGAGGGTTAGTCTGCTGTCAACAACAACCACAGATGTGCTGCATACGAAATCCATGGTCGAGGTCTTCCTCAGCGGGGATCTGTAGGACCCCAAACAGATGTAGCGCATCGTTATATTTAACAGATTGCTGGATCATGCCAGTTTAAGATCATGTTCATAAGCAACTATCAAAGCATAAGGAAAAGCTGTGAAGTATCAAGCTTATAAAACAATATTAAATATGTTTTTAGAGATCCTGGAATCTGCAGGACCCAAACAGATCATTAGGCTGAGGACACAAGACAAAAAGCATTTTTACTCTCCGGCTTATAATATAAGCATATCAAAGAAATGTATTTCCCCAGAATAGCTAATAACAACGAAATATGAACTATGTTGAAGGGACACGTTTTTACCACAGCAAGTAAGAACTAGTTCTTTGCTGACAGGGTCCAACAGCATGGGATTTAGAAATGATGGCATTTTATGTGTACTATAGAAAATATGACTGTACACTGATATATATTGTATCTAAATAGTATGTGATAACATGAAAGATTGTTGTTTCAAATCCCTCTCCATACTCCCAGAAGGGAAAACTCGGGTGTAGAAACATTGAATCCTTCATTCTAAATGTTGTGAGTATACTGAGTCTGAGACTCTGGTAATACACACATAAGTTCAAAGCTGTAAGGAAAACGTGAGAAGAAGGTTTGTGATTCAAACTGGAAAACGTGCAGAATTGTTAATTCAGTTGTGGACACCATTTTACAATTATTCCTTCTGTATATAAATAATACATACTAATTTGACGACGTGGGTGATCTTGGAACGTGGAAGATAAAATAGTGCCACATGTGAACTGGACATTTTTATAAGTGGCTGTCTTTTTTTACATATAAGAGAACATTTCCACATGATGAATGTACACTGCCACATGTCAATTACATATGCTGACTGCTTTTTTCACATGTGGATTAGAATTTGCCCATTTGGCAAAACCTTCTAAAACCTTTAAATTGTAGATAGTAAATTTATAAAGGTACAAATAATCCCCAAACCCAGACCTCAGTGTCCTCGGTGGGCTCCGGTGTGTGCTATAATGTATATAATGCCCGATTGACAGCCGGTGCAGGTGTTGGACAACAGTGATGAAGTTACAACTTGATTATTGTCTACCACTACTGCCTAACTATGTCTTTGTATGTATTTTTGCTGTGGGTGCAACACTTTTGAGATCTTTGTTACTTCTCCCACTGCCGCGCTGATAAGGCATCTTTGAATTGCGGCTGCCCTTGAGGAGCAGAATCCAATCCCAGCGATGTATTCTCTCTAAGTGCCATTACTCTCTGTGCCTTCCGTTTCTTATTTTTTATTTTTCTGCGATTCCCCCCTCCCCCGTTTCTTCTCCAAACTTGCAGGACAGTGAGTTCGCTCTGCTCTCCCAAGCTCTTGCTCATTAGGCCTTGGAGTCAGATATTAATTCCGGCCTGGGTGAAAACCCCTTTCGCCATTAAGATCGGGTGACAGCTCATTTTCTTCGGTGGCCTGCAGAAGACAATAGCAGTGATGGAATTGTTTTTTTTTTTTTTTTTTTCTCCAGTCTGTAACCTCATTAACTCATTGGAATAAAGACAATGTGGAGTTGTTTGCATTAAGCTGTAATTATGCTGATTCACTCACTTTCTCCCTCACTCGCTCTCTCTCTCTCTTCTCCTTCCATTTGCCATATTAATTAGATTCTCCTCTCCTCAAACATTGACAATGTGGACTTGCTTTTGACTCGTAAATTAAGCACCTAGCCATCATTTCCTGTATGGATGTGAGTGCTGCATGTGATAGGACGGGGAGAGATAGGGTAGACGGTAAACAAAGGGCCTTGTGTAAACATGCAATACGTCTTCACTAGTCATATATATTACCTGGCTTGACAAGGCTACATTCCTTGAGAGTGTCAGTGGGTCGGAAAGGACAAGTGTGTGGAAATTTATTCTCCTGCGACTTCACGTGTTCGGTGGCCCGACCTTGATTTTCCCGTCCTTTTCAACTGAGAGACGGAGAGAGGGGGGGGAAAAAGGGTAAAAAAAAGAGTGATTGTGTGACAGAGAGAGAGAGAGAGAGAGAGAGAGAGAGTGATGCTTGGTTGGACACAGGCTTTATGCATCTGTCTCATGTGGATCGGATTTGGTCTTGTCCAGCGGGTGATGGGGGCACAGACAGCACATGTCCACCACGCCTTCCTTCTGCTGCAGTTTTCAGAGCACGGCAGGCTTCATTCATGGTATTCACATGTGAATTACTTATGGAGACCACGTCATTTTAATGCAGAATTGTTCTGCTCATTGACAAATGTGTATTTGGAGTTGATGACAACTCATCAGCTGAAGCAAGAAGATCTTTATTTTATTTCTATTTTTTTACCCGTAAGGTGTACTTGTCTTCCTGCCAGCGAGATTTCTTAGAAACCAATGAAAACTGACAAACTAATTAAGCCTTTAGCCCCAGGAACATTTAATTAGACCTCTTGTTTTCGCAGATCTTAAACAAACCCTTGTTTTCAAAATCCAAACAGCAAAACAGCTTCTTAAGTGTGCCCTAGGTAGTTCTGGGGAAGAAAATCAGAAGAAAAGATAGATCTTATTTGACTGTTTTTTTTTTTTTAATGCCTCAACAAACGAAATAAACAAACTCACTAAATTGTTGTGATAAATACACAGATAGAACAAACTGACCTTAAAAGAACAACACAGTTTCATATTGCTTTACTTTGATTATGTTTGGTGGACCCCGCCACCTTTCTGGCTTCGAACAGGATTCTGCAGACCTTATTTTCCTCTGAGAACAGCTTTATTCAGTTATGGAAAAGAGAAAGAGAGTTTGTAGTATTACCTCAATAATAATGTAAATATTAAAATTCAATATTTTGATGTCTTCTCCTAAACTACTCAGTCCGTTTTAAATGAATTTGAATTTGAAAATCAAATCTCCAGGGGCTCATTGGGGAATTCTTCGCTATTGGCAGAGGTGGCTTTTGTTTGGTACGTCGTTTCTTAATGAGAATTATCTGTGTTGCTGAAAATTAATGATTAAAAAAAGAGACGTTTTTTAAAAACCTGTTAGCAAGTAAACACACTTTTACACTGTTATTAAATTTAAAAGAAGGTGAAGGTCTAGGAGCTCCCAGATGCTGTGGTATTGTTTGCAGCTCATGGAGAAGTGCTGAAAAGTTGGAACAACATCCTAATCATTTTGCTCATCTAACCTTGCCTCAGGGCTAAATATACAAAGTTTTTGCTCCGGAGTTCCAGACGATAAAAGGCCATGTAGCTGTTCCCTTTCGTAGTATGAGTATGACCAGCAAATTGCATAGTGCTTCCATGCAATTGCCAGACTAATGGCGTGGAACAAATCCAGACTATATTAATTCTAAGCAGATGTTTAATATGTAGTGTGTTCACACTTGAAAAGTGACAAAGTGAAGTACATATAAACTGAGCACAATGCATACTAATTATGGTTGATTCTGATGCTGGTGGTTGTGCACTACTTTCCCACAATGCAGTGCACAAAAGAAACTGAGGGAGCTGCTCATGGATGTAAACAAATTAAATAAATTGTGGGCACAGGTGACAAAACTACAGGAAGGTATTGGAAAACAAATACTAGGGACTGAATTTTAATTAAAACAGTCTGTTGTCTCTCTCTGAAGTTTAATTGTCAGTGGCAAAGTTGCAGTTTGATTGACATTGGGTCTTTGGTGGTTTGCATAATTTCCTAGCTGGATAAAAATATGTTGATTTGTTTACTTACTCCTCAAACAGTGATCCACAGTGAGTCTTTATAATGGTTTAATTATGTTTCTGGTGGTAATGTTTGTGTCACATTTATAGCTTGACCTTCCATCATTTAAACCTAGGCTTTTAGGTGCTGTATAAATAAAATCTTACTTATGTTCTCACTTACATAGTAGAATATAGTGTATAGACTACCTAGTTTACACTTGGGAAACACCTACGGAGTTGCTGGCAGCTCTGTGAGACTGTACTTGGGCCGAATAGCTCCATATTCAAACAGTAATCATGGTTATAGAGTGTTTGGTAATCAACCCATGTCTTTCCTTCCCCTGCTCATACAGTAAAAATGAGAAAACGACATTTTCTGGTATCCATACCAACTTCATCCAATCAGGACAGAGAAATGTCCTGAAAGAGGTAGTCTTGTCTGCTCTGTGCATCTGCTCACACGTGCAGAGAACAGGATCCTCCTGTTTGATACTATGTCTGGAGAGGATTGCTAATCACTTGCAGCAGCTTTAAGTAGGTATAATGTTCACCATATTCACAATCTCAGTGTGGCCAGTTAACATGCTAACATTTGCTAAGTAGCATTAAACACAATGCACAGTGGAGTTTGATGCAAATGTCATCATCTTTACAGATATTTGGTCATCTACCAAAATAAACCTTTAAAATTCATGAAATTCAAGGTTACCAAAGTCATTGGTATTCATTTTATAGGAGCCATCAATGTCTGTACAGAAGTTTCATGACAATTCATCAAATAGTTTTTTGAGATTAGTTGTTGAGGAACAAGGTCGTGGACTGACCGACAGCATGATGCCATTCCTTGCCCGACTCCAAGCATGGCCAAAAATGTTAACGCTGGCCTTTCGCCAGCAGGTATTGATGATCTTGATGTTGTCCATGTCCTCTCCACAGCTCCTAAATATTCTATTTTACACATATCTCTGTCTCTTCTGTTCTCTTAGCTCTTCATCACTGGGAGGCTTTTTTAAATCCAACATTATTTATTAATCAAGGACAAGGATTTATTGGTTCTTATTTAAGAGTGTGTGGTCACTGCATTTTAAAACAAGCCACTCATCAAGCCTTAAGATCAAACGCTTCTCCTTTTATTTAGCCTGCTTTGTGTCACAGCCATACACTGGAACAAATTGCCCCGACCTGGCCTGAACAATGAAACAAGTCAGAGCGATAGAGTGTCACAATGAGGAAGCCATTTTGCACTCCCTTGGATTCTGGGTCGATGCAGGTCAGATTAAAAAGTCTACTAGGTGAGCTGACAAGCAAAGCTTATAGCCACTGCTTTCTCCGGTCTCTTTTTCTTCAGTCTTTCAAATACCAGATTATTGAGGGTTCTAATACCATCTTCACGGTAGATAAAGCCGATTACACACCGTCTCTAAATGGAATTAGGTAATTTGCCTCACTTCATTCAGTGTAATCTCCACTGCCAACCTCACCTCTGCCGCTACTTCTCTTTATTTGATCTTTTTCCTCACCATCAACTCTGGGACCTGAAAAACTGTTTAAGGATGTGCCCAGAGAATGGTAATTGAGACACAGTAGCTATTTCTCTTTTAAATGCAAAATTCATGCTCACTACATACAGCAGCTGGTCCCAAGGATAGCTCCAAAACAAGGGTAACCCCAGCTCAACCTATCGAATTATTAAGGGAGTCTCGGATTTGCCACCAAATTCCAGACTATTTTTGGGGCTTCTGTTGTTCACAAGCTGAGCGAAGGCAGATCTCATTGTAGTTTTGAATCAGATTGGATTATGAGCTTAGTCTATTTTTTTCCTATTCTCTCATTGTATTAGTCTCGGGGAAAGCATCGCAAGGAGTGCAGCCATGCAGTTCTTTTTCAGATTTGTTGTATTCTTCAAGACAATTAAAGTCTAAACTCAATCCTTTTTTTCAGTAAATGTAACACGATATGCAACAACGTTATTTCAGAGAGTTTTATCAATTGACAATCTCTCAATCCACTGGAGTTCAATATTAAAATCCAAATGCAATCCCTGGCCACAGTTACTGAGTTTATGATTTGTGAAATCATATAATGAGATCTTCTTTCTCCCTGATACATAGATGCTATCATACTGCAACATCAATAATGTGTGGCATGTATTGCACAGCGATAGACCCAAATTCATACAGTCTGATGGCATGTCTGTGTCCGAATTTAAATGTGGTCGTCTGTTAAATCTTTCAGAAATATGTGGTTCCCTGTGAGATATTGAGTCTGTGAAAAAATAATCATTCTTGCATTGACTTGAATCTTTTTTCTATCAGCTTCCAAAAGGCGATAAGATGCAAGCATTAAGATTACATGCTGATGGTCACTAAAAGAATAACCCCCGCACTTGATTAACCACAAGAAAGAACATGCTATATTTGTCAGATTGTCAGTAATCTGTCAGTCCGATTTATGTAACTATTCATTTCCTTTAAAAATATTCCCTTCCTCACCAAAAAAAATCCTTTAAGCCTCTTAGCAGAACATATATCTAAATATACATTGTTTACCCGGCAATATTGCGCAAATCTCCCTTAACTGCATCACATTTGCACAGCCCAAATGAATTACAGATTAGGCAGTCCATTTGATTTATGGTAGTTGCCCATGCACAAGTGGCTACACAGTAGTACTGATCTGGAAGTGAAAGAGGGAGTGATGGGTTGCCCTCACCCTGGCAGGGTGCATCTGCTTACTTTGCCAGCTTTGCTCAGAGAAATTAATGGGAAAAACACCAGGAGTTTAGCCTGAGGATTCTCTCCGTGGCCATCCAGGACACGAGAAAAAAGTAGTTTTCAAAATTCTGTTTTGGTTTTAAGTAGAAACATACTAATGTGGGTGACTGTAACTTTGCATTTCACAACAGACAGTGGAATGTCTTTCCCAGAGGACATGAGGACCTAAATAAAAACAACATGACGGCCACTTTGTACATTAAAGCTTATGCATGATCCACTCTAAGCATGAGTTGGTTTGTAACAAGAGGGATATCCTTCACATAACCTCTTACTCATAGCTCTCACGCTATAGAAAAGCTAAGCTATGTGAATTTAAAAACGGATAGTACGATCTAAATACTGCAGACATTTAAATCGAAATACCTAAACTTAAATGCAAATCAAAACAGGTCACACATAAATACATCATCCATGACTTTTTGTAAGTTAAACTCAAACTGTGATAGCAGGATATTAGTCTGAAATAAAATGAGAGGTCCAAAAACTACAGGGATTATGACCTGTCGTTTCCCCAGCAAACACATCAACCTCTTCGGCTGTTTCAGTCCCTCCTGACCAGCCAGCTGCCGCACTTCTTGGGTTTAACTCTTCCTCTGGAGCCTTTCTTCGCTGCCAGAGTGTCTTTGGGCTGGGGAGAAACCAACAGGCCAGATGTCAAAAGGGTGGGCTGCCCCACTCCTAGCAGCCTGGTGGCAAGCACTGCCTGTCCAAAAAAACACATTGAGTTGAGTAAATAAGGATGATGATACTGCATTTTAACATCAGTCATGATTGTGGTGCTTGGTGAGCCTACAGTTTTTCGAGGGAGCACACAATGTAGAAAGTCTGAGAAACACTGGTTTCCAAAATATGAATAATAATCCCAAATCTGTCTGCTAGTTTGGCACCACAGACCATGGATTTATCAATACACAGCACAGTTCGACCACCTATATTTTAGAGCCATGATCAGGGTCAAAGGTTCAAACTTTAGTCTGATAGAGGATCAAGCAGTCAGCCAGACTAGCCTGAATTAGTCTGCTATAAATCCCCTCTGCCCCTTCACTCTCTCTGCTACTAGGCCTAACAAGGGTGACAGCATCCCCCTTCATTCCTCCTCACATTGCCTACTGAAATAATGACTTATACCCATACTAGCATGATCTCTCAAGGGGAACATGGTGTTTTATCATCTGAGGACAAGGCACTTACGAGCCTTGTGCTTAGTGCAGAAATTAATGAACAATGGATTGAAATCCATTTCAATGCCCATAACAGGCACCGGGGGAGCATGTATGGAGAGACTCATGGATTGTGCCACTTTATTACAGAAATATAATTTATGGTCAAAATGTATGCTACATACTGTATGTATATCCTGCTCTGTGTCTAAAATATTGACAAAAAATTTCCCAAGCTCATGTCATGACTTGTTACCCGTCACATGGCATGGACCATCAGTTGGCTTTGTGTGGCTCTGTTGGGCATTTTAATAGTATCTCCACTCAGTGGACAGACAAGATAGTATTCATCAATAGTAAAATTAAGTTTTGATGATTTAAGAAAAAAAAATCATCATGTTCATAATTCAAGCCAAATCAATACAGTCTTACCCTGACAGACACTTCTCTATGCACTCAAAGCACATCACTGCTTGAAAATGATGGCACTGATCATTTGTTGCATTAATCATACAAACATGACGATTGATTATGGGTGGGCTTCAGTTCTGCATCAAGTATTGCCCATTAATCGGTCGACACTGGTAGCATCATGCTCAGCAGAGCTTCACTGGTTTTAAAATGGGCAAACGGTGGTTGGGAAGAGTTTATAAGTAACACCCTCCCTTTATTTAGCATGTGATGCACTGCAACCTATGCTGTGGCACCCTTCAGTGTTCCCAAAGATGGCACTGGATGCCCCCCTGTTTGGAATGTGTAGAACTGCATGCATGGGAGATAAAAAATGAGATTAGATTAGACTAGATTAGATTAGATTAGAAAAAAATGACTTTATTTATCCCATGATGGGGAAATTCGCTCAAGATGCAATAGGAAAAAGAGTCAGAAAAATATGCATGAAGGTACATAGAAACTGAATAGAAAAAACAAGATATTTACAAAATCAAAGTGTGTTGACAGTGTTTGTTCAGGTAGTGCTTGAGTTAAACAGTCTGATGGCTTAATTTTTCCTCAGTTGAAATTACTTGAAACATGATGGTTCAAATAAGCATTCCAACCTATTATTCTCAAGTGATCGTAGATGTCATGGGATGATCACAGGTGAGGAGGTATCAGACCTGGCATGATGAGCTCAAAGGCTGGACTTGATCCCTGCTAGTAGAGTAGAAGTTCCGGGCAGCTGCCTCGATACAATCCCATTGCTAACAGCTCTCACTTTGTCTCTCTGCAGGCGTCTGGCCCTGGGCTACTGGCTATCTCCGCAAAAGGTCAGCAGGAACCCTCTGGGCTCATAAAGACAGGCCAATTAACACACCCGCACTTGGAAACCTGCATTATTTATTCAGAATCCGTCCTCAGGACGAGAATGGGAATGAGGGAGCAGGAAGGGAGGATGTAGGAAGAGTTGAAAGAGATCAATGGAAATGTGGAGTTTAATTACCGTCAGCTCGGCAGGCCATCTTCACAGGACTAAATCCTTGGCAGTGGCTGGTGGAAACAGACCGGCAGCACCCAGAGCCAGTATCTGTGTTTCTGACACATTTCACTATTCACAGTGGTGTTGTGTTTAACAGCACTTAGATCAGGGTGAGAGCAGTCCTACTTGACAAGGCCGACACGCTTTATGATGAATAATGAAAGAAGTGTTTTCGTCAAAGCCCTTAATTGGCTTAAAGGAGAAAAGCATTTGCGTGGAGTTTGAAAAACCTCCCTTCTTGTCAGGATGTAATTGAACGCCCTCTGTAGATAACTTTCCAGTCATGATGCACTTACAGCATCGCTAAACACAAATGCGTTAGCCCGGCTCAAGGATAAACACTTAGTTTCACACCAAGTGAAGGAAATGTGATTAAGTCCCTACATCTACACATCAAGCGATAAACATCATTAGATGGAAACCGCCCTGTCTAATTTGTTGTGATGTGCCTGTGATGTCATGATTGGATGTGCTCCTCTAAATGAGAGCGAGGCAATTCCAGCCGGTTCGGAAAAACACTTTGATTAATCATGCTATGTTGTTGACTGCAATTACGCTGCGATAATGAAACAGGTTATTTCAGGCGTGATTCACACCAGCTCAACAAAGAAATGTACAGCTTAAATGTGCCCATTCATAAAAGGCATAACGCGGTGACGTTTTGGCGGCAACATTTTGCACAAAACTCTTATATATCACAGTTAAGTCACAGCGCGCCTCCGCAGCTTTGGGTACATTTTCGTTCCTATCCCATCATTGCTAACAGTCCATGTTTTTATGTAAAATAATGCATGTACTTTGTATTCATGTAAGCAGTGTTGTTTTTTTTTCTGTGATACTTTGTAAAATGGCAATTTGCATCACCTTTGAACATATGGAGGACGCAAATTTGCATCAAGTTGTTAAGGCTGGCATACAGCAGTCCTAGCTTTGTGATCTATGTCCATGACCAAGAAGGAAAGATGTAAACACAAGCTGGGATTTTTCACAGGTGTGTGTGCGCGACATCTTGAATACTTGGTGTGTCACAGGAAATTAGATTAATTGTGAATCAGACTCCTTTGAGTGCATTTAATTTGTACAGCATGATGCAGCAGCTTGTTTGCGTACAATTTGGGCTCTTTCACATTTTTTATGTTGATGTGATTAATTAATTGTAATGAATGAATGCATTTTTTTTTCTTTTTAATACTATTTAGGAAACTTTCTCAGGTTTACAACTTGAAAAGACCCCGCAGATGGTATATCACTTTGCGTATGCTATTATTCTACAAAATCCTTTTTTTTTTTTTTTTTTAAATGTTTAAATGAAGTTAAGTAAGCACACAGTGCAGGCAATTAACTTGTTGAACATCTTTATGGCAGTATATTGCATCAAGCTGTCTGTTTTTTTTTCCTGCTCTCACTTTCACCTCTAGAGCGGCTTAATGCTTAACTAAACTGAAATTGAACTGAAAGGTGTCAGGGTCAGATAGCTGCCAAATTCAACCGGCTCACCTGCAAACATGCTGGCTCACTCCATTAGAGGCTCACTGGAGTCCTCTCTGAACATTTGCTCATGATAGACAGATACACCCATGACGCAAGGGCAGAGACATCGAGCTGAGGATGTAGGAGGGAGGGCAGGTTCTCTCCCCTTTGACCGCCACCCCCGGCGTATCGACTGTCCATAACGTAGCTGGTGGTCAATACCCTCCAAGCCAATTAAAGGCTCCTTCCTGAACACAGTCAGTGTAATTTCATTGCCTTCTTAGAAGCAGTTCATATAACTGACATATATGATGCAATTAAGTCCATATGTGCGGATGTGTTTGTTCATACATTTACTTAACCAGTGAGGCGATCTGAGAACATGGTCTGTTTTACTGTTTGCTGAGAATAACTACTTTATACATAGCCGTTCATTTAAGACTACAGTATGTCACGATAGATTTGAAATCCAATGTGGAAAACATTTAATGGCAGATTAAATATTACTTTCCTACATTTTATTACAAATCTGAATACACTGACTTTTTCTGGTCTATCAAATAGTATGCGTTTTAAAGCTTTGACTAAATAGCTGAGAAATTGCTGTTAAATTTACAATGAATCAATGTATATGAAACACAGCAGCCAACTTTTGGTTACTGGGATGTTTAAGGATTTTGTTTTTAGGGTGGAACAATATACTGTAGTTACATAGCAAAGTTCCAGTTACCCTATATCTGTTTTTATATGTTCCCATGGTGGTTTGAAAAAGGTGACCTTTTTGAGAATGTGTTTTTTAAAATGTTGAGTCAAGAGAGCCCTTGATTTCAGGGCAGTCTAATCGATTCCTAATTGCACGCGAGAATACGATGCAACATAATGGTTAAATATGCATTCCAGTACATCATTTAAAAATGATACATACCTATCAGCTGTGCTGTGTGAGAACAAATTGGAGACTTAACTGCTAAAGTAAAAGATGGCTGGGTGTCCTAAGATAGCCTTTGCTCCTACATTTGTATTTGTTCTTAAACAGAACATGGTTAAACTGTGATATTTAGATGTTTCTCTAAAGGCAAGATGGTGTTTTCTTACCAGAAGCTTTTAGCTCTCTGGCGAGCTCCCTCCATCCAGCTGGCCTCCTATTTATGTTTTTTTTTTTTTTTTAGTTAAAGTGGGCGGTATTGTAGAGAATACTCATTTCAACCTGATGAATCAACCATTCCACGTCCATGTCATGCATTCAGTTACAGACATTCATACCTAGAAGTTGTCTAGGGCATCAAATTAAATCTCCTTGGCGGCTCCACTGGACCAGATGGGGGGAAGGTCCCTACTCAAGTGCACTTGAGTAAGGGACTACTTGTGATGATGTTGAGAAAAGTCCAACCCTCCAATGGGTAACATCCCTTGTATCGTAAAGTCAGTGCAGAGACCGTCCCGAATCGCTCTGCAAGCTATTGAACCTCTGATGTGAAAGTTAGAAAAAAATACGATGTGTTTTATGCATCAAATTAACTGTAGTTTAGTTGGAAGATGCCTGGTTCCTCCGCTCCACATGTTGAAGTGTCCTCAAACCACACATTGAACCATAAATCGCTTCTAGTGATTGTAAAATGTACTCTGATTTGAACAAAACCACTTGCAAAACAAAATGTTGTAATGTAATGGTAAAAACACAAGTGTGTAGTTGATCAAAGGCAGCTACCAGCTGCCAAATTGTTGTGTTTTTGGTTATTCAATTGATTTCTATATTATATAACCTTCAGGCCTAAGTACCATCTCAGATATTGTTCAGTGGCCATGCCTGTTATATATTTCCAGTACACAACATAGCAATGTGCATTAGTGCACCTTATCCATTGGACTGAAGTGGCTACTGTGTAATTTAGCCCAAGTAAGTGGGTGTTAGTCATTAGTCACTGCTGGGGCTGCTGTTGATTTTCTTTCTGTGTGGGTAGGGGATATATATTATGAGATTACTGCACTGATCCTCACATCCTCACAGTTATAATTAATGCAGGACTGCAGGTTGGCTGAGAGTTTGCTGATTTTTAGTCCATGCAAGCTCTCTAATGTACCCTTGAACAAGGTACTTTATTATGCTTGTTCTTTGTGTAATAAAGTTTTGTAGTTGGACGTCTTAAAAGGAAAGTAGTGGACTCCTGTAAGCTGGCAGTCTCGTAGAAGATATGTTTTGGTCATAGAGCTCCGATGAAGGAGATTTGATGTCTGGGAATTCCATTTCCAATGTGAGCTCTATACATCAGTGAAGTAAATATATGACCTACCTACTATATGACCTACCTGCATTATATTGCAAGTGAGGACCAGGTGTATCATAGATATATGTGGAGGAGCCTTTTGGATTAATGTCTACATTGTTCCAAATGTGGCCATATTTTCATTGTTTTACAGTTTATCAATGATTTATATTAGGTTACATTTTACGATGGTGATCTATTAAACAAAATCAGACAAGGCAAAACAACATAAGTGATCACATTTCCAGACAGGTTGTAATCAAGCCAACATTATTTAAATCAGTGGTTCCAAAAGCTTTTGTCTTGTGACCCTCCATGAACAAAGCAGCATTCATATGAACCAAATTCTGAATTTATAGTCCTCAGAGGATTAATCCTAATGATGTTGTTGCCATTTATGGTTATAAAGTGTGTCTGTGTTGCAATTTGGAAGGATTTACATGTGTTAATCACTTTTTTACTGGCCATATGTAAGTGGTTTGTAATGTTAGGTGAAAAATGAAACCTTCCCCGCCTCTCTCGGTGGGCTCTACAAGGCTGTGAACGAAGTTGTTTAATGCTGCTGGACTGTCGATTTCTTCGTGAAGGACTCAGGTCCTATTTCTTGCAACAATCCAAAGGATATGGCCTTATACATTCTCTTGAACACAACTTACAAAAGCTCCACTGACAATAAGCAACAGTAGCTAATGTTTAGTATAGAAATGTTGTCCACTAACATGACCTAACGATCAGCTTCTAGCACAACTCAAAAGTTCCACAAAGCCCCTTAAATATTGGATAAGTTGCAATGAAATTTGGTATATAGGCCACTGCTCAAGATGATCTGAAAAAACTTCCACCCCCTGAGTTTACCTCTAGTGCCATCATCAGTTCAACAACCTTAGCTGTTTTGCATAGTCACTGAATAGCAAATGTTAGCATGCGTGATAGCTTCTAGATTGTGGCCCATTGTGCCTAGCTAAAAAAGCTCACAGAGCTGCCAGCATGGCTGCAGATTCTTAGTGTTTCATCACAGATTGTTTAATTTAGAAGATTTTTAGTGGTCTGAAGCAGTGACAATATTAAAGAGAAGTCCTAAAAGTGTTTTCTCATCCCTTTTTTTATCATCTTGTGACCCTTCAAATTGATTTTGATTGATTGTTACCAGAAGGAATGATGTACAAAAAACCATCATAATAAAACCAAGGTTGTATAAGACGGCTTCCCTGTGCGAGCATAGGACCCTGTGTAAAAAAGAAAATGTAATTCAATCTTCTATCATTTCTACAGAAGAAATGTCCAGGTCAGATCAGAATTTCTCAACACAGTGGCTTTGAGACAAAACTCCGGAGCCGGTACACTCATAGGTTGGTTATAACTTTCTCGCTGGCTCCTTGCCTCTTACCTTTTATTACTTTTCTCAGCTTCAGCCCTGACAAGTAAGTGTAGTCTCAAAGCAAACAAAAGATATACATTGCACAGGAGAGCTCGGTATGAGAAAACTGAAAGAAACTTGCAACAGATCCGTATCCTGTTTGAAGTGACCTTGTCCATCAAAATTACACATGGTACACAATCATAAAACTGCGTCATGGTCCAAGAGACAGTTATGGGCTTGGAGTTCAGTTTTACGGGCACCACTGCCTTTACTTTTATTATTTCTCAAACTTGAGCTATATAGGGCTTGCAATCAGACTTAGCTGTGTCTTTATTTATCACCAAGCTCTCTTTTTAAACTTCTTTGTCTTTGTTTATTTTGAGGTGAGGAGTGTTTACAACCCCCTTGGGTTCTTTTTTTATCTCTTCCGCATAATCTCAACTTTTTTTCTTCCTTTTTTTATCTCCCTCCACATGTGCACATAAATAAAAGCTTGATCTCAACATACTTGAGCACTGGGTAAAGAACCACTGTTGGAACTAAAGTTGACCAGGACTGTGACAAAACAATCATGATTTCTTGGAGAGCGTTAGAAAGTCATCTCAGTCGGCATCTCACCTCAAAAGGGAGTTACTCTGGGACATGGAAACAGATTTATCATCCTCAAAATAGCTTTATTCACTTATTTAAACAAATGAAATATGTAAACACAGTGCTGATGATTCGAGTATGACCCTTGCTGACAATTTAAACTCATTGAATGCAGAGTGACAAGCTTTTATTAAAGCTGGATACATTTTTAAGTGCATTATCACAAAACCTTGCCCTCAGCACTTGAAAAATAGTGTACCAAAATAAAAAAAATGCAAGCATCCGCTCAGTCGGCTGCTATTTTAGATTGTGTTGCTCAAAGCTGTAAAGCAGTCTGAGCGCCCTCAGTGGCTCGTTGATTGACATATGATATAAGCGAGGGGCGCAAACAAGGAAAAATTGTTTTAGATTGTTGTTTGATTTCTGTTGGGAGATTCGGTAAAAAACATGTCTTTGTTCTCAATCAAATGCCATTGAGTGAAAAGACCAACTCAAGAGGCAATTAGCCCGCTCGCCAATATTTGCTCTGAGGTTTGTGTTTCTACACGGGCAAAAAGACTGGGATGTCGGATGAAATCAAAATCAACGTATTGTCGACATATTACGAATGAAAGTTGTCATGGTGTAGGCAAAACATGCAAAAAGATCCCATTGCTGCACTGTAAAAATGATACGTGTAAATTCCCTGCAAATTACTGGTAAATAATTGCAGTAAATATACAGTAAAATATTGTGTTTCTTTAGTAACCCGGGACGCTTCAGCGACCTGAAACACTTTGACCATATTCTATTCTGATGTAAAATTACACCATGATACTGTAATAAGCCACTGTAGTTATTGTAAATATACACATTCACAGTCACATTACACCAATGTACTGTGTTTTCATATTAACCCAACCATATTGCTTATTAGCATATTAACCCATTAGCCTGTCAGGCTGTTAGCAGGTGTACCTTATTGTAAATGTAATGTTTTTTTTTTTTTTTTATTGCTTAATTACTGTATGGTGCTGTAACATTATTACATTATTTCCTTGTAAAGTCCCATTTTCACTTTTTCTGATGTGATGCTTGAATTCAAATTCACAATGGTTCACTGTGATATGCCAGAAAATTACCTATCATGCATTGCAAAAGCATAGTAGCAGTAGTAATACAGTAGCAACCAACTCTTGGTTAATAGTGCGCCTGTTCCAATTCTTCTCTGACACATATGAGCCGGCCGTCATGCTTACAGTGATTATATCCATCCCCAGCTGTCTGTATTCTCCTCCAGCCACTCTCTCACTCCTGCTGCTGTATTCTAATATCTCATTTGTCCACTGTGTCTGTCTTTTCCGCTCCAGTCTTGTCAGCGAAAGGTCACTCTGGCCCTCCAAGCAGAGTGCACACTTTCTCCAGGGAAATTAATGGTTTGAGCCTTCAATTGCTGCCTCTCTCTTTCTTCGTAATTTGCCGGCATCGACTTGGAGGATGCCTTCAAAAGGTATACGTGCACGTGGCCTCGTATGGAGACGGCAAACAGATGGACGCTCCCCTTGCGCTGATTAATTCAGAAATTGGAGGGTGCTTCTTGGCTTCTGTCTTTTTTTCTTTCTTTTTTTTTTTTACGATAAACAATCGAAGAGAGAAATGAGCAGGTGAAGCAGATGGAGTTTTCCCACAAGATTTTAAAATAATAATTTTTGTGTGTGTGTGTGTATGTGTGTTTGTGCGTGTGTGTGAGAGAGAGAGCGAGAGAGAAAGAGAGAGAGACAGAGGAGGAGAGAGAGACTTTGTGTACACCAGCATCAGGGGCAAAGTGATTCCTTTTGATTCGATTTAATTTCCTTGCATCCCGTGGAGGTGTCAGTGGGAGGTTTGTGTAGCGGTAGCGACAGCCACCCACCCGCTTTCTAACGTTGCGTTATTGATGATGTTCTCATCCTCCCAGACAATCACCGGGGATACATGGACAGACGAGGGAAATATGTCTTCATTCTCCTGTCAGGAAGGTTTACGGGCAGTTGATGTTCAAACGCCCGGCACTGCCTCCAGAATGGATGATCAGAAGAGTGGCGCAGAGTTGTGGGAGTTTTGTGATGAGGGCAGGCCAACCTTCAGAGAGGCATAAATTTGGTGCATTATGTTAATTATCATGTGATAAATAGGGGCACAAAATGTCATGGTGACACCTTAAAACATTGCTCATGTTGCAATTACACTTTTATATAACAATATCAATTATCGGATGGAAGTTAAGAAAGTCGTTCATCTCTGAGTACAGATGATGCAACTTGACATGAAGGAGCTCTTCCTCCTAGAGAATATTGTCTTCTTCTTTTGCATTTTAATCTTTGGCTCCACAGCAGAATCTTGTCTGCCGCTCTGTTTTGTTATCCATTTTGTCAGAGCTAAATACAGCCTTGACTGTCCAGTTGTTACACCTCAGCGGAAGTCTCCCCGGGCGCAATAAATCACACATGCAGATACGAATGGAGGTCTTCAGACCATTTATAAGTCATCCTGTGGCAGCGGTAAAAAGGAAGGGTGGTGTCTGCTGACTTGTTTTCCAACTTGAAAAAGAGATTTCCGTACAATTGAGAGCAGAGTGTTCTATTAGGTATTGCTCAGGGAGAGTTGGGCTCCTGCCAACAGCAAAGTTTTGAAAAAGGAATGATTCAATCCCTAAAAGGCGCCTCTTTTTTTCCCCCCCAGGCAGTGGTGAGAAGGAACCATGTGTTGCTATATTGAGGAAATTTAGTTTTCACAACAGATTGATTTTAAACATCCAAGTGCACGGTCCTTAGCCAAAGCAATTCCAATAACTTATCCGGTCTGTATCGTAATGTCCAATTTTTTTATTTTCATTTTTTTCACTTCAGATACAATTTGTTTCCTCAGTGAGTTTAATGGCCACGTTCATGTCTGAAGTTAAATAAGCGAGTGGCTACATTTATATTTTGCTTTTATCCAAAGCACTTTACAAGGATTGTGCCGGCACATTCTCACACACAGTCTCACCCACTCGGGGCGATGGCCTACCCAGGAGGAAACCCTTGTGATCAGTAAACAACCCGCTCTACGTGCAGTTTAATTCCCTTGATCGAAAAAGGAAAACGCTGATACATTGGTGACTTTAGGTTGTTGTCCTTTCCAGCTTCATGCTAACATATGCCTGAAAAAAAAAAAAAATCATGCTGACCCATGTTTCTGATGATGAAACAGAATTGCAAAGTAGGATGTACTATCTCAGATCTCCTTGGTAGAAGTCTAAGTCATATATTCCATAAAAAATATAAAGTTGATCTGCACCATTAAGGAGCCAGATGGGGCTTGACAGAAAATGGACAGAAGACTCTATAGGCACACTGTATTTCTTTTTCGGGGCACGTTTTCTAATTTGGTAAACATTTATTTACATTTCAGTATTCATTGCCAACTGGCCTGTCATGCACTCATAAAGGAAAATTATAGCAGAGTATGTTTAAAATGAAAAAATAAATATATGTATGTTGAAATAAAGTTAGAGAGCAGAAATTCCTTAAGGTCAATACATTTTTAAGACATTTAAAAATGTATGTTAACAGTAGGCAGTTCTCTTCTCCTCTGTCTGGGCCCTCGAGTGGCAGTAAGGCCCTCAGCTTGTGCCTACATCCTGTCTAGGAAACAGATAATGGAATACGAATCTTAGAATAATCCACTTTTTAATTTCTGTGACTGTTTTAAGTTCAGCAACTATGGTGCAGCATTTTGTTTGTGACAACGATGTTGAGGGGCTTTTGAATTCACTGCGGCTCCGATTAACGTCCCTGACCTGCTTCTTCTCCATGGCAACAGCCAACGAGTCTCATGGCCGTCCAGTGTGTAAAAATGATGAGAAAAGAATGATTTCTGGGAAACAAAGTTGAAATATTTAAAACCGGTAGTCATGGTACAAAGAAAATCTGTGAGATCCCTGCGATTCTATGTTAAGTAACACTGAGGAGAGTTTTTCGGAAACAGGAATACAATGCGAACCAGAATTGTGAGATAAAAGAACCCAAGGTTGTGGAATTTTGTCTCATTTTCACATGTGCAAATAGAGTGAAAAGTATGCTTTATATACCTGAGTTTTCTTTTTTATTGTTATTCATGAACTGATGGAGTGCCTCGAAGGACATGTGCATCATGGCGTGCATGGAAAAGGTCGGCCAGTGAAGGAGTTATGTCAGTCCATGTTTACAGCAAATAAAGAAAGAAGAAAATCAAATGCTTTGACTCTTTGTCCAGGATGCTGCAGCTCTGAGAGTGATCATAAAGATTTGGACCAGCGCCTTCACACTCTTAAGAAGTGAGTCATGAATTCAAACCTCTAATTCAGGAAACTCGAAGAGCAAAAAAGTTACAGCAGTATCTTTTTTCAAGTTCCACCTCAGATTTGCCCTGTGGCTAAACACTTTTTTTTTTTTTTTTTTTTTAAGTGTTGTAATATTATCTTTTTTTTCCACACATAAAGTCAATCTGAGTGCAATCTGAGAAGCATCGGGCTTCAGTGGCCTGTTGCTGGGGTCAATACTTGTGATGTGCTGGATGGAGGGGTGTCTGCCTCTTCATGGCTGCCGGCGAGATATGATAGATTCAAGGCCAAACCGCAGGCCCTCTCAGGTCTCTCCTGGGTGCCCGGGGCATCCACAGTTCAAAGTCCACAGCGCACAGACAGTGGAAGAAGACACAGCGCTGGCTGACTGAGAGGCTATCTAATGGGTGTGAAAGAATCCGTCGGGACGTGGGGTTGGGAAGGTGAGGAGGAATGGAAGGATAGAGATAAGGATAGAGAGGGAGATCAGAGGGACAGTTCATATGTCTATCAGAGAGCAGACAGTCAGGAAAAAAAAGAAAAAAAAGGCCATGTGAGCGCCGACCATCTTTTTCATCAGGCTTTATGAGTTGTGCTGCGCAACAAGCATGGTATTTACACAACATGTACAGTACACTCGAGAGAACATGGAGCATGTGGGATTACAGTTTGCTTTACTGTGATTATATGGTGGAGAATACTGCTAGAGTGTCCCACATCTGGGGTGAGGGATTAGGGATTTGTAAATGGGAAAATGCGACTGAGGCCTGTTGGTCCGGTGCGAAACAGTGGGCTCTGTGTAGGAGGCCGTGTATCTTCAGCGCTTTGCCCTGGTGTTGATCTGCTCCTAAGGGGATTTAACACATGAACCTTAGCATCCCATCCTGTCGCTTTGCACAAACACACACACACACACACACACACACACACACACACACACACACACCTACACACACACAGACACACACAAAGTAAATGCAGAGGTTGTGTGTCGTGCATCAGGAGGTTTTAACCCCTTTCCCGACAAACATTTCCCCGACAGTAATCTCAGTTTCTCTAATCTGCCTCTTTGCAGGTTTTGGAAGCTGTATTACCAATATGCTTCCACAATGCCTTTTTTTTTTTTTTCCTCTAAGCAATTAGAAAGCTGTATTGCAATTAATGCCGCTTTAATGTGCTCCTCTGGCACTGTGACATTTTCCCTGTCTGTATTTTGTGCAGCGTATAGCTGTGTCTCCCACACACTCCAACCTTTAACGGTTCTGTCTGTATCATGTCAGTATTTGTATCATGCGCAGACTGCAAGCCACTAAGCTCATAATCTAACTCACAGCAGAAAATCCTATTGTCGTCGTGCTGTTGTAAGGGACACAAGTGAATACGCGCTGACAAGTGACCTCTGCGTACTCCGTGTGTTGGTAGTCACGAGCATCAGTGATCAATAGCGGGCGAATCGTGAGCGCTGTGCCTGACTTTGTTATCGACTGTGTGATGGAAAAAGTCTAGACAAAAAAAAAAAGAAAATGCTGCTCTTGACCTCATTTTGGTGCACTGCAGTACATTTTCGATAGCTGTAGTCGGAATTGAAAGTTTATATTTAGATACACAATGTAGTGCAAAAAATCTCTCTGCCGGAGAGGGCACGCACTTCACCTCGGAAACATTTACAAGTCGGTGCTTGTATCAGCATGTTCCATCCTGTATATTGTTCAGGACTAGGGAACAGCACACAGCATTTGTCACCAAGGTGTCACTGCTGAATAACAAGCCGTGCTAGCTGAAAATCCCCATGATTCAAAGTCCATGTTGGTTTAAACCTGTTCCACACTTGTCACCTTCAAAACAACAACTCTAATCTCTTTGAATAGAATTGCTTGACATGCCTGCCGAACGTCACACACGCGCACGAAAAAAAGTCTCTGGATTTCATTTTTTTTTTTTCTCTAAGGCTTTTGCTGAGGCAGGCAAAAAGTGTGGACCACTCAGAGCGAGTAGACATTTGCTATTCTTTTTTTTTTTTGTAATATAATTTAGTTGAAAAGAGAAGGTGCACTGGCGATCAATAGCAGGTCAGCCAATGATGGATGGCGGCGCGATTACTAATTTCACTGCGAGACAAATAACTGTGCGCCCGGCCCCTCGGAGCTGAGAAATGGAGAGAGAAAATGGCAGACCGAGCAACACGGGGAGTCGAGGCTCCCCAATCCACTTCCCTATTCACACGACCATTCATCTCCATTGCTTCTGCACTCCCAGCTTTCACTCTCACTCTCTGAAGGATCATAATGACTGCTGGGGTAATCACATGTGGGAGCCTGCGTGTCTATTGTCCCTGCACTGACTTGCGCAGCTCTAACTTTAGCACCTACAGCAAATCAGGTCAGCTCGATCACATTTGATCTTCCCCGTGTCACGTGTTATCGATGCATTATAATTGGAGTGGTTAACAATGAGGAACCTGCATTGTGACGAGACCTGATACAGGTATCGACCCCAACACTGAAAACCGATAATCCATCTAATTTTATTGCACTGCTGATGATTCAAAATGTTATGATTTTACAAATCAATAAAAAAGATCCCGGAAGAGGAAAATGGTGACATCACAAATAAAAACAGCAGCTGATCTTCATTTGCCTTCAAATCAGATCGACGGCTGCAGGACGAGACGATGAGTGGAAGGGCGGGGGATGGGATAGGTCAGAGAGAAAGGAGACGATGGGATGTGTCCAAGTTTCTGGGTCTCTCAACGGTCGGATGAACTCATTAGAAGTTAATTAATCACAGGCATCGATCCATTGTCACTCTTCCCGGAGCGAGGCTCCACCAGATTCCAGGGCTCGGGTTCTGCTCAGCCGCTTGAAATGCTGACTTCTCTCGTCTCCCTGCCTTCTTGACTGGGCTGTGGTATCCATCCTGGCGCCAATCTGCTTGTCGGTGTGTAGCATGAGATGGCAGATCCATGCTTGGGATGTGGGACGACCAATAGGGCCGAGGTCTGGTCAGGATGAGACTTTAATTGAGTGTTAATGCAGTATGGATTTCCATATTGTATCACATCATTTCACACCAAACAATCTATATTCAACATCAATATCTGTGATTCTTCAATCAGGCTTTTCACCTCAATACTCCCCTCTGCTGTTTCTTTATAAACTGAATCTGAGGCCTATTGACACTGACCATTGCTACCTCTCAACATTGTCTGTTTAAGGTCAATGTTCCGGCTCCATTGCACTCTCATGAAAGAGAAAGTGTGTGTGTGTGGCCGAGTCCAAAAGAGTCCACCCCCTCGACTCCCACAGTCTTGAGTGTTGGGACTGTGAAAGTCTGAACTGAACTACAAATAATTCACAGCATAATTCAGATAAATGGATCATTAGCTGAACTCTCAAGTGAGGCATAACACTTGACCAAAGATTCAGCTGCTACCTAAAATATATAAAAAGGCACGCATCGCATGCATAATCTGGTGCTTACCTCTGTAGAAACTCATCATAGGTAATGACTGGTTGTTATTTGTGCATTTTTTTTTACTAGCTATTCCTTTGCTGAAAAAAAGATAAATGTGTGCAATATGGGCAATTTTGCCACTGCAGGTTCATTCGTGCCAACTGGAATGCAAAAGAGAATTACAGTAACTTTGCTCCATGTCGTTAAAAATGCAATGGGTTGTCTATTTTTCTGAGTGCAGATTCCAAAAGGTTTATGTGTTTATGTCTTAAACTGACACAATACAAACATTTATGAAAACGATTCTGTCATTTGGTCAGTTGTGTTGCTGTATTCAGACATCCTCTGAAGGACTCGGCCCACAAAGCTGGTCCTTAAAGCCAGCTGAGCCCACTCTCTGTCCTTAAATTAGGTGGGGACCATGACAAACAGTGTGTTCTGTAAAACTATCCAAGTTTGTCACCAGGAGATATTATACTAATTTTCAGGTTCGTAATTATTTCTTGAATAGGTGTACATGTTTTAATGCTCAGAAAAACACATCAGTCTTCTCATACTGTCCAGTGCTGCAGCTCTGTACTTCCGTGTCTTTAAGACCCCCTCCCGGATACCAAGTCGGCTGTGATTGGTCAGCTCGCACATGCCTGAGCCAGCACTTCAACAATAGCAGAACAGCAGTGCTGAGTCAATTGTCATGTGCCAAACTAGCTGCTAGGCATTAATTATGCAAATGTGTGACTTTGTGACCTGTTGTGATGTCACAAAGTCACGGAATAAAGGTGACACTAATGATGAGGGGTTTCAGGAGCAGTGTTCTCTGTAGGAGAGAGGAGCTCCTGTTTGACCTTTTTAACTTTCAGGACCTTTTACGTGCACAAGATTATAATAACACTGAAGAAGAGGGGAAAAAAACAAAAACCTATTAGGTTTCCTTTACATTATCTGATTAACCCCGGCAACTAACTACTTCGAACAGTGAAACTCACATTACTTTCATCCTGCAGTGTTTGGTTTTTAGGTCATTCTTTGAAGATTTTATGAAGATGTGATGATTAATTACTCTGATGTGGCATGAAAATCACACAAAACACAGAAAATGCCAGCCACTGATTACTACCTGAGGACAAATACCTGGTGATTATGACTTGATTATATGACATTCCTGGCTTGAATAGGTGAGGATGATTGCCTAAAGGCATCTTTCAACAATGCCAATGTTATTGTGATACTGGCAGCAGTGAAGTCTCCCAATTCTGTCAAAAAGACAGAGTTATTCTGCATGCAAAAACATTTACCAGCCTGTATGATATATCCAGTCTACAATTGAATCCAGCCCCTTATACATTTTTTCCATGGACACAGGATGGTCGATTTTTGCCATGTCAAGTCATGATATACATGATATATAGTTTTCCACTGCGTTCTCTCAGCAGGAGATAGCTACGCCACGCCACGCCTCACTAACATTGTTCTCTTTGGCCGCAGGACCGATGACTGCTAACCTGTGACACAGCCTTAAGGGCTAACCTCATGCATCTGTGCTGAGGACTAGAGAAGAAGCTCTGTTTTCAAAGGCTTTATGTGTTCAGCTCTCTGAACTTTGAATCTCTGTGGTTTGTATGTTATGTGTTCTTGTTTGCACTTTGAGGTTTGAGTCTTATTTTACTGTTCACCGAACATTTTCATCCACATCGGAGCTGTGATGACTAACTTTTCCCTTTGTTGTTCCTTCACATCAAAAATGTTGCATTTCCCGACCCCACTGGATGCTCTTATTGTGATGAAGTTACAGGAAATGCTTGTGTCTATCACCTTCATTAGCATTCTCTAATGTAAACAGGTCTGTCCATCCAGGTATGGACATGTTCTGCCCACATCCCTGCACACATCGGTGCAACAAACATCCCCCCAGTGTGTAAAAATCCTGACCGTTGTTCTTCCAATGGCCTCCTTTTGCTGTCTTTATCTCCCATAGGAATCAACGTTGATCAATTAGCCTAAAGGGAAGTTTCATTTAATGCGATCATGCAGCCAGGTGACACTGATTAGTGTTGAGAGGTATAAAAGAAACTCAGACCACTGTAATCACAATGAACGTTAGGGCTGGGAGAATAATGTGGATTCTTGCATATTTGCACTAATGCAAAGAGTATTTAAACGACAGCAGCAAGATGATAGGATAAGATAACAGTGCAGGTGTGTTGTGTACTGTTGGAAAGATGTGATTGGCTGATGTGATCACATCTTTTTGTGTTGAATCCACGTTCACTGAGATGAATATTTCCTTTTAAATCCATGTTAAAGATTCAATACATAAAACATGTAATTAAATACATAAAATATAACTGAAATTAACAACAGAATGTGAGCAAAAGCAGTTTTGAGGTTATCTTG